>NC_138534.1:25777387-25987186 GCF_964234715.1 Podarcis melisellensis | reverse complement strand
TGAAGCAATTGAAGGAACATCTACATAAGAGGGACTCATAAGACCATCGGAAGTAAGTGACAATAGAAAGAATCTTCCCCTCTAAAAACATTAAGTCTAATATTATCTGAGTGTACTGCTGCAAGCTGAAGACAGATCACATTTTAAGAACAGTGAAGGAACCCTCTCTGTGTTCAGAACAAACATGTTTTTCCATCACAGGAGGAACTCTGAAAAACTGGTTCTGGATGTTTTCATTGTGGCTGAACTAAGGGGTGGGGTGGGGTGGGGAGACCAACTATGGGAAGGACCTATTTGCTAACACCTGTAACACCAACAACCTGGCTTTCCATTTGTTGGAGCTGTTTTGCAACGATGTTGTGCAACCCTTCCCCAAACTTTTATATGGTGAAGGATGAACATCTATTTACATCTAGACATCTGCAAAATGCTAAAAGCATATATATGATAATCTGAGGAAAGAAATCAGGGAATCACTTCTTTTAGGGGCAGGGGGTGGGTGGGCAGCTCAAAGACCAGATGTGGAAGCTGCAGCTGCCCAGAGGACTCCCAAGGAGAGGGGAGAGGAGAGGAGGCTGAGGGAACAGTCCACAAGGGAGGGTATTTGAGAAAGGGTGAGAGGCTGCCAGCTCTTCAGGGAAAGGCTGACACAGCTGGGCGGCCCCTGAGCCCCACAGGGATGCTGCAGAAAGAATGTAGATGGTCAAGGGAGCTGTGGACTCGAAAAAGTTGAAAACCTCTGGCCTATGCTATAGCTGCCTTCTCTGGCCGACCACAATGACCTGAACCAATTGTTCAGAGCAAAGCTAAATTGCACACTGACTGGAAGGGCCTACACTGACCCGTTTAACATTATTATAACATTATTAGATATATTGTTCTAAAGCGTTGCAGGGCATACTTCTAAATTAAAGCGTTTCTTGCCTGTGTTGTTGTTGTTGTTGTTGTCAAAATGCCGTCTCCCTACTGCTGGTTGCTCTGCAGTGGCCTCTGGTGTCACATTTTAATAAGGCAGTATGAACGTTAAAAGTAGGACGTTGTGTCTCCAAATACGTTATGAAAACCATTCCTTAATGCTTCCTTAATGTTAAAAACCATGAGTGTAGATCTGCCTGTAGTCTTTTTCAGGGCTCATATGAAGTTCCAGCTTCTTGGTAACAGCTGGGGGAGAGAGAGAGAGAGAGAGAGAGAGAGAGAGAGAGAGAGAGAGAGAGAGAGAGAGATTGAAACCTCTCTACCCAGCCCAGTGTGATGATGGGGACCAATGTTGGTTTTAAACAAACAATCAATCCCCACCACCACCAAGTTGCTAGGTCTTGTGTGGAAGGCCAAATATGGCTCATGACCTGTTAGCCACCCCTAGAGTCAGGCATGTTGGGGTACTGGCATTATACCATGGTTGAACCACTCAGTGCAAATTCTGTTTAAGTAATATGTCTGTCTATCTACACACACAGATTTTTAGGAGGAGATAGTTTACATTGGCAGAGCCTTATGTGGATGGAAAACAGAGGCTGTCCGCTCTAGCACCTATGCACCAAGTTGCTTTGGGAACAATACGTGCCTACTTGTAAAAAGCGCTGGGAGACAAAAGAGAGATAAACAATTATTAACTCAATTTCAGTGCGGCATGGAAAACTGTAACTTAAAAAGGTTCTTTGTTTGTGCAGCTTTCTATCAGCCTAACATAAGCCTGTCTAAATATAGGCCAGAATCAACTATTCTCCCTCCACCACCTTCAAAAACATATGTTTGTTATTCTCTGTTCAGATGGAAGATGGTTATTTTTAAATACAGCCAGTCTGCAGAACAGCTAGATGTGCTTGTGATGTAATCCAAGGAAAACCTAGCTGTGGTCTTTCCAATCTGATTTCATAGCAAAGAAATGAGGTGTATTCATTGCTGTGTGTGTGTGTGCTATATTTTGGTGGGAGCAGAGAACAGCTCTGAATGTTATGTCCACCACAGAATTCAGCTACTAAGTATATCAATTTTCATTTTTTTTATTTTCAAAAAGAGCAAATTACTAGCCATTATGTTTGCAAAGACACACTTGAAAACGTATATAGGCAATGCCTTGTGAGATCTCAAAAGCTGGAGGAGTTGCCAAAGGACAGAAGTGATTTTGGGTGCCATTCAATCACAAACCAGCAAATTCAGGTTGTGGAGATAAAGTTCATTTGGCAATGTCCTGCAATATATTCACTTTTTCAAAAAATTGAATCTTTGCAGTAAGGAAAGTGATATGGAAATGTGTGGGATCCCAACTACTCGATGCTGGGTTGTATAATTTCCCTGCAAACTAATGAGAATGAATGCTCAGTAAACAGCAGACTTTTTATAATCTCCCCACACATTTTATGCAAACAAATCAGGACTAATACTATAAAAAGCCGGTCATCTGGATTTGGAGGGCAAGGAGTTCATTTCCTGTATAGCTCCTCCCCCATGACTGTATGGAAAATAGTAAAAGATAAATAAATGTATAATTTGTTTTTGAAAATAAGACAAACCATGCACATTTCTTTAATATAGAGCATAGTATTTGTTTTCCTTGTGACAGAATTTACACTTTATTGTTTGGGGTTGTAGAACAAATTACAGAACTCTGGTGATATAACTCCAAAAAGAACAAGTTTTAAAAGGCCAGACCCTCCAAGTATCCCTATTTTCCACGGATGTCCCTGATTTAGAGAAGCTGTCTAGGTTTCTGATTTGATCCCGGAGTGTCCCACTTTTCCTTAGGATGTCCCTATTTTCATTGGAGAAATGTTGGAGGGTGTGAAGTTATCCGACTCCCGAGTCATCTGAAGGCAATCCTGTACAGTCGTACCTTGGAAGTCGAACAGAATCTGTTCCAGAAGTCTGTTCAACTTCCAAAGCATCCAGAAAGCAAGGTGCGGCTTCCAATTGGCTGCAGGAAGCTCCCTAACCCTAACCCTAACACTAACCCCCAGATGTTGTGCCCGGTGCGGCTGGCCCCCCCTGCACCCCCCACGCTACGCCATTGGGTTCCAAAGAATGTTCGCAAACTGGAACACTCACTTCTGGTTTTTGATTGTTCGGGAGCCGGAATGTTTGACTCCCAAGGCATTTGGGAGATGAGGTACGACTGTATAGGGAAGGCTTTTTTTTTAATGTTTAGTGTTTTTAGATTTGTTGGAAGCTGCCCAGAGCAGCTGGGGCAACCCAGTAAGATGTGTGGGGTATCAACAGTAAAATTATCATTATGGAATGGGGCATCACTATTTTCATCGGAGAAATGCTGGAGGGTATGAAAGACCCATTAAAAAAAACAAACAGTTTTTCTGCTCTATAAGATGCACCAGACCACAAGACGCACCTAGTTTTTGGAGGAGGAAAACAAGAAAAAAAATATTCTGAATCTCAGAAGCCAGAACAGCAAGAGGGATCACTGCGCAGCGAAAGCAGCAATCCCTCTTGCTGTTCTGGCTTCTGGGATAGCTGCGCAGCCTGCATTCGCTCCATAAGATGCACACACATTTCCCCTTACTTTTTAAGAGGGAAAAATTGAGTTTTATAGAGCAAAAAATATGGTATTTGCATGCCCATTTTACACTTGTGCTCAGCAACCTGCAGAGATAAACTACTGTCAGCCTCTTCCTTTGCACAATTCGGCCAAGGAGAAAGTTATAGAAGGTTGCTGGGGTGACGTTGCCCCTGATGCAGGAATTTATTAATTCAAAAACCTCTTGGACATAATAAAACATTTTGACACTTCATTCTTGATGCCTCCCTCCCCCAATCCTGTGCTTTTAGGAGGGCTTGTATCTACACAGAGCCTGTGTGTTAATTTTTATGAGGTTTAAGCAGAAATGTGGTGAAACCTGTGTCAGGACTTTGTGTTACAGTTTGCAGCTTGTAACTTCCTTTTTCTGGATTTGAAAAATTTTACTCTAGGGGTTTCACAAAGCTGCAGAGTTCACATTGCTCATGTTTTAATAGCCTATCTAGCTGCTACCTTTATTCCTAGAGAGCTGCTCCCTTTCCATTTCTCCATTCATTATAAAATGCTACCACGAACTCCCCAGGAATTAGCTCATGAAGCCAATGCTGTTACTTTAGTACTGCCATACAGTTCCCAGTTGCATCAAGGTTTTATGAGCAGATGGAGATGGAGAGGATAAAATTGGTCTTCCTCCCAATTATAGCTTTGTTTGGGTTCTTCCTAAGGAAACAGCACAACTTTGGGAATAAAACAAAAGATTTTAAAGTTAGAGATGGCATAAGGATGCTCATTTGGGATGGTTAGAATTACCTGGGCCTGCAATTATTGTTATTATTAATTTGAATATTGATCAAAAATATACAATGCATTTCAACATGTGGAAATTTGCGGGGAGAACAATTTGGAATATATAAGGTAAATAAAGCTGCATTATAAAGGCATTGCAGTCATAATAGTTAAACATCCAATATGTTAAGAGCAATCTAATTCTCTGAGTCCAATCCATGCAATACGTTTAAAGCAGTATTATGCCACAGAAACAGCTATGACTTCCTCCAAAGGATCCTGGGAACTGTAGCTTGAATAGGATGCTAAGACATGTTAAATTCAGCAAAGGACTAGGATTGGCCACAGCTTCTCATTGAGTGTATACTTAGGCTACATACACACAATGCTTTTAAATCCCATTTTGAGACCGCTGCTTCCCTCAAAGAATTCTGGGCGCAGAAATTTACCTCTCACAGAGCAACAATACCCACTAACTCTTAACAAACGACAGTGCCCAGAATTCTTTGAGGGAAAGATGTGCGTCGAATGTGCTCTATTGTGTGTGTGCAGCCTAATTCAAAGCCTTCTGGCAGGGATGAAAAACATTCTGATGGCCTCTTTAAATTTCATTTGAGTATACAGAATCTATGGGACAGTCTTCCTCTTAGGACTTTGAAAAGACAGGGCTACAAATCAGTTTCAAAACTCTTGTTACTTTTCGCATCACCCACAGTTAATTTCTGTGGGCCACTGGCATTGTGTCCAATCCCTTTGTGTTATGTCAGCTCTTTAAAACCACTCAGCCATTCAACCACAAACATGTCCTGACATGACATAAACTCCTATGTCCCCACCAAGCACTGGCAATGGCCTCATGGACTGTTGCCTTGAAACAAGTGTGTTGGGCAAATATGAGTTATTTTTGACATTAAATACTCGGTGCAAGTACTATCGGTGGGATCTCTTCCAACACTGAAACACACCAGCTTTTTCCCCTGCCAAATTGTCTAGCTTTCTTTTTGTGTGTGTGTGAGAGAGAGAGAGCAAAAAAACCAACAGGTGTAGCCTGCTGATTTGGTGCTATTTTCTTTGGTCTACTTCATCTATTTGGGGAATGCCAACTGTGCAGCCTTTCTGAAAGGAAACTTTCAGTGCTACTCTTTCATTCAAATCATGAGAGGAACCCTGCGTGCAGCAGAGATCAAAAACAGCCTTGCTGTTATTCTCCAAATAAAGACATTTTCAGTCCTTATCCAGTGAGGACTGTTTAAGAACCATGGCCCAGCAGCACAGCATTTAAGTGAGGGGAACAAGAATTTCATAATATGCGCCACTGAACTGAACACAAAACCCATTGGTTGAAGAACAGCACATTTCTCAACAACCTTCTGCCACTTATTGTAGCCCACCATTGCACCACAACTTAAGCTTAGGTTTGATTCATACATTACCTTAAACATTTGGATAGATGCTCTCCCTTCTGAGGAGAAGAGGGGACATCTGCTGACCAACATTTAGAGCAGTGAATTGGTTCAGGAGAGGCTAACAAATTACTGTTGTGGTCATGACTACAGGAAGATGTCTCATACCGAGTCAGACCACTGGTCCATCTACCTTAGTATTGTCTACACTGGGATGGAGAACGTCCAGCCCAGAGGCTGTGGGTAGAAAGTTCTCCACCCTGATTCATGATATATCGAGAACAGAAAAAAATCTACAATGTTTAGCTCTCTCTTCTCCATCCATCATATTTAGTACAACTTAACCTGTGTCCTGGGACGCAGATGGCACTGTGGGTTAAACCACAGAGCCCAGGACTTGCCGAACAGAAGGTCGGCGGTTCAAATCCCCGCGACGGGGTGAGCTCCCGTTACTCAGTCCCTGCTCCTGCCAACCTAGCAGTTCAAAAGCACATCAAAGTGCAAGTAGATAAATAGGTACCGCTCCGGCGGGAAGGTAAAGGGCGTTTCCATGCACTGCTCTGGTTCGCCAGAAGCGGCTTAGTCATGCTGGCCACATGACCCGGAAGCCATACGCCGGCTCCCTCGGCCAATAAAGCGAGAGAGTGCCGCAACCCCAGAGTCGGCCATGACTGGACTTAATGGTCAGGGGTCCCTTTACCTTTTTAAGCATTGGTTGGGAGGGGTGTTCTGAACTCACCCTCCAGCCCTGGAGGGTCCTAAGGAAAGTTGTCCTGAAACATGACTGAAGAGGCATCTAATAATGGGCACTGCTGTTTGGTGTAGTGGTTAAGAGCGGTAGTCACGTAATCGGGGGAACCAGGTTCGCGTCTCCGCTCCTCCACATGCAGCTGCTGGGTGACCTTGGGCTAGTCACCCTTCTCTGAAGTCTCTCAGCCCTGCTCACCACACAGAGTGTTTGTTGTGGGGGAGGAAGGGAAAGGAGAATGTTAGCCGCTTTGAGACTCCTGAAGGGGAGTGAAAGGCGGGATATCAAATCCAAACTCTTCTTCTTCTTCTTCTTTTGGGCGGCAGACCCCGTGTATTTCCAATAGTTCTTTTCCAAGGGGTCCACCTACAAATGTAAACTTTGAAGGCATATCTACATGTGCGTTTGTGTGCAGACCCTCCAAGCGTCCCTATTTTCCAGGGATAGTCCCAGATTTAGAGAAACTGTCCTGGAATGTCCCTCTTTTCCTTAGGATCTCCCTATTTTCATTGGAGAAATGCTGACGGTTATGAAGTTATCCAATCCCCAAGGTGTCTGAAGCCAGTACTGTATAGGGAAGGTTTTTCCCAATGTTTAATTATGTTTTTATATATGTTGGAAGCTGCCCAGAGTAGCTGGGGCAACCCAGTGGGATATAAATAGAAAAATTATTATGATGGAATGGGACATCCCTATTTTCATCAGAGAAATGTTGGAGGTTATGGTGTGCGTCGTATGGTTACAATTGTCAGGAAGCTCCGATTTGACAAGTCTCTCTGGAAAACCCTGCCAGCTAGATTACTTCTATGTATCCTTTGTGCTCTCGGGTCTTCATGAGAACAGTTACTTCTTCTGCATTCAGAGAAAACTGCTTAGCTGAGCTGGAGGAAAAGCGACCAACAGGTAATACAGTGGTACCTCTTGTTAAGAACTGAATTTGTTCCAGAGGTCCGTTCTTAACCTGAAACTGTTCTTAACCTGAGGTACCACTTTAGTTAATGGGGCCTCCCGCTGCCGTGCAATTTCTGTTCTCATCCTGAAGCAAAGTTCTTAACCCGAGGTACTATTTCTGGGTTAGCAGAGTCTGTAACCTGAAGCGTCTGTAACCTGAGGTACCACTGTACTGTAATGGCCGCAGTCCCTGTTTAAAACAACAGCTGCCCTCCTGCATTAACCTATGTGATAATGGCTGCTGGGTTGAGGGGGCGGGGTGGGATTTCCTTCCCCACTTCCACCTAACAGGCTAAGCACCAGCGATTTAACCAGTCTGCCGGGCTGTGCAATCCTGAAGCGCCCTGTGTATTGCAAAACAGGTTTCGGAGTGCGTAGACTGGTGGAGAGGGAGTTCCCTAGGCAACAGCAGACCTTGAGAGAAATCGCACGCTGGATATCCATCTGTTAGCTCTGTGTATCTATTTTCCATTCACAGGTTGCTCAGAGAGCTGGCTGGGTTATTATTAAGCAGGCTGTGCTCCCTGGGATTTTAAGCAAAATAAATAGGAAGGAGCTATAAATTACCAGACATTCAATTAGAATTTCTACAGACAGGCTCTCCTTTTCCATTTCTCCCCCCTCTCTCCCTGTTGCTGTAGACCTTTCTCTTTTTAAATCTTTGTTTGAACAGTTGAAGAATAAGGGTCCTGTTCCAGCATCTGCTGTGGCAAAAGAGCCTACTCAAGCTCACTTAATGGGGATTAGTTACCCCTTTGCATGCTGTGACATTCCCACCCCACCCTGTCATTCTCACAGGCAGGGTGCAAAAAAAGGCTCAGGAGTCTGGGGGAGGGGGGACGGAAATGCATCTCTCTTTAAATGCATGAGTGTTTTTATGGGGTGGGGGGAATAGCACAAGGAAAAGGCTATTATTAACAACGACTGGATATAAAAGTGGGGGGGGGGGAAGGATGAAATTGCTTATAAAGGTACGCTGGCGTTCTAAGAATTCTCAGAATTCCAAACACAGTGAAGTGCTTTAATCTCCAGTTGACATCAAAAGGATTTAAAAGTGCATGCTTAAATGTCATCCATTGAAATCAATAAGGCCCTCTTAGCATACCCTTCAACATTTCTCCGATGAAAATAGGGATGTCCTATTCCATGGCGGCGGTGACGATTTTATTATTTATATCCCAACCGGATTGTTATAATGGATTGTTCTAATTTCCTAATTTAGGATTTAGTTTTTGGATATATATATATTCAGTATGCATAAGAATACTTCCAGGTAAATCAATTAGTCATGATTAGATACTGCAAAAATATATTAGTTTTTGAAACACCATGCTATTCTCAGTTGAACTTAAACCTAGTTGATACTGTACTCTGACTGACGATTCATAGTGTGACGTATACCTGTAGTCCAAAACATCTGGGAAGAAACAGATTGAGGAAGGCTAGTTTACTGTATTCATAAGACACACGTATCAGCATGAAATGGCAGTGGTTTTCAACCAGGGTGCCGCGGCCCCCTGGGGTGCCTTGAATGATGGTCAGGAGTGGTGTGGGCAACACTGGCCTCTGTCCCCCTTTCCTTCCCTCCCTCCTCTGATGTTCTCTTGCATCTTTGCCTCCCCAAGGCTTGCACAGCTGTTTACTGCAGCAGCCCTGGCTACAAGTTCTGCAGGCAAATGGTGCCTCTGGAAGGAACCTCTCTTTGGGACAGGGGCAGCTCAGAGACCAGGGCAGCAGCAGCGGCTACCTGGAGGTCTCCCATGGAGAGGAGAGAGAAGAGGAGGCTGAGGGAACACTCCACAAGGGAAGGTATTTGAAAGAGTGAGGGGCTGCCAGCTCCACAGGCAAGGGGTGAAATAACTGGGCTCCTGAGCCCCACTGGGGTGCCACAGAAAGAATGTACAGTGGTACCTCGGGTTAATTACTTAATTCGTTTCAGAGGTCTGTTCTTAACCTGAAACTGTTCTTAACCTGAAGCACCACTTTAGCTAATGGGGCCTCCTGCTGCCGCCACGCCGCCAGAGCATGATTTCTGTTCTCATCCTGAAGCAAAGTTCTTAACCCGAGGTACTATTTCTGGGTTAGCGGAGTCTGTAACCTGAAGCGTATGTAACCTGAGGTACATTGTAGTTGGTCAAGGGAGCTGTGGACCCAAAAAGGTTGAAAACCTCTGTGATATGGGCATCAATTGTATATGTAACATTTTTTGTGTCAAATGTTGCATCTTCAGCATTTGCCAAAAGCTATACAGTGGACGCTTGGGTTGCGAACGTGATCCGTGCGGTATGCACGTTTGAAACCCGCAGTGTCCGCAACCTGCAGCGGCGCGTCTGCGCACACACGGGTTGCGATTCGGCACTTCTGCACATGTGCAGCCGCCGAAACCCAGAAGTAACCCGTTCCGGTACTTCCTGGTTTTGGCAGTCCGTAACCTGAAGCGTCTGTAACCCGAGGTATGACTGTATTATGAAGGTGCCAGATACTCCTCTGTAGGAAGAGAATTCCACAACTTAGCAGCTGTCACGGAGATCGGAGAATGCCTTCTCTCTTTTCTTTCTTTTGAGTCGGGGGTGTTGCTGTTGCCTATTGGAACACCATCTTTTTTTTATTTATTTATCATTTTTGATCATGAGGAAAAAGAAAACCTTTCACAAGCCATTCAACAGTAATTCTAACGTTTTGAACCTCGACTTCCCTTCCCCTCTTTCTGTGGTTCCTTAAAATTATTTTCGTCTTTCCCCGCATATCCCCAAATTGTCTCATTCTTTTAATCATCTGTTATATATATATTTAGAAACTGCAAGTTTTTACAGTAGTCTGTCCTGCTAATGCCTTGATCTGTTTGTAATTTGTTTGTAAATATTCAATGCCTTCTCCGGGGGGGGGGGGGAATAAAGCAAAGGAAAAGATATCTATTTGTATTTCCATCCTGCTTTTCAAACAAAGATTGTCAAAATGCTCACATCACTGAAATGAGAGAGAGAAGAAGAGAGAGAGAGAGAGAGAGAGAGAGAGAGAGAGAGAGAGAGAGAGAGAGAGAGAGAGAGAGAGAGAGAGATATTGGGGTCTATATATAGTATATAGCTAAAAATATATATAAACAAGGGATGCTAGATGGAGATCCTTTTTCTTAGAAAATAAAAGACAGCTATTGGGTGGGACAGTGGGAACATCATTTGCTGATGTTTTTCCTGGGATTTGACTAGTGTGAACATAGATCATTCTCACCATTCCCTTGGGCCTTTTTTCAAAGCATAAATTGAAATCTTCCATTTCCATGCCTTCTCCAAGGGGTCCACTTATGTAACATATGGATTGGCAATTCCTGCAAGAGGCCAAGTGTTTTTGTTCATTTGTTTGCTTCAATCCCCATTGGCTTCTGTTAGCAAAAGGGTGAAGAATGCCAGCCGCAGACGGAAATCACTACAGCCTGAAGAGCTGATTAATGACAACAAACTTGCAGTTCACCTTGGGCTAACAGCTGTCCTTGGTGGTCAATGAAATCTATTCAGGAGAGTCCCATGTGCCTGGAGTTTTCTCCATTAATGACTAATTAAGAAAAACAAAATGCATCTTTAGGGTAAACCATTTACTCACAGGACTTTTTTAGCCAGCTATTTCAATATACTATGGTGGGAAAGGGCTCAAAAAGGAAACAGATACGGTACTGCTTTATAAATAGTGCTGCATTAAAAACTCTGGGAAACCACTTTGATTTTTTGCTCAGCAGCAAGTCCCATTGAGTTGAATGGGACTTATTATCTACTGAGTTGAATAGGATCCAAAATGCAGCAGTCTGCTTGGTCCTAGAACAATAGGATCCAAAATGCAGCAGTCTGATTGGTCCTAGAACAATAGGATTCAGAATGCAGCAGTCTGATTGGTCCTAGAACAATGCAGCAGCATGATTGGTCTGCAGGAGCCACCCAATCCAGCTCCAGATGGAAGTGAATCCACAACCTGATTGGCCTACAGTAGCGGATCCACCACTTAATACCACCTATTAATAATGTGGCAGATCCAATCCTGCCAACTGCCCCCAATTAAATATAGTGCACCCACCTCATGGTAACCAAGTACACAAATTTCTACAATGTACCATGGATTATTTAGTGGGGGACTTGTGTGAGGGAGAACGTAATGATTAAGAGTCTTAAGCAGAAAATAATCAAACAAACAAGAAAAGTTAAACAAAAAGAAGTTTATGAAACAAAGTGGGTCAGGAAATGCGTTCCTTTGGGTAGAAGTTAACTTGTTTATATTAACTAGCTCATTTAACTAGATTATTTTAACTGTTTCAGGCTTAAACACAACACTTTAGGCACAGCCTAAACTTCAGTTATCCATTGATACACTTCAGGTGGTAGACGTTCGGCTTTCTAGAATAGATGGTAAAATGCTCAACTCTGTCACTTTTATATTACAGTTAAATACTTTCAACACCATAGAGCAGGCATGTCCAAAGTCCGTTTCCGGGGTCTAATCCAGTCCGTCGGTTGGTTTAATCCGGCCCCTGTGGCAGTTTATTTCCAGGGCTAAATCCTAAGAAAACCTCAACAACTTCAATCCTATAAAAAAAGGTTAACAACTTAACAACTTTGGTTGGCCCTTTGGTCGGCCCTCACGGCCCTTCACTTCATCAAATCTGGCCCTCTTTGAAAAAAGTTTGGACACCACTGCCATAGAGTTCCCTTCACAACTTAATCCTTTGGTTCGTAACCAGGGGTACCACTGTACGTAAATCCAGCACTGGTCTCAGGGTGAGTGTGGACACAGACTGGGAGAAATCAGAGGGTACACCTGCCATCCCGCAGCAGGACAGGGATCCTTCTCAAGCTGAAGGATTCGAGCCAGGGAGACCTCGCTGTGCTACTTTCTGTGAATAAAAAACAAATTGCTCTCCAAGCCTCCAGCCTCTTCTTGACCTGTGGGGACCCAGCACTTCAGCCCCCATGGCACATATATAGTAAGTATATAGGACTGCAGTCTTAGTAAACTGTATCAACACCCGGCACATATAAATCCGTGTAGCACCAAAGCACAAGTCCTTAGGCTTTATTGGCAATAAGATTTTGGTAGCATCAACAATTAATTTGTCGAGCGGAGGTTTATTCCCCCTACCTGTCACTTGATGATTTATTTCTTGGAAATGATCACAGTTAAATATGTACTCCCTAATTACCTTAATTGCTCATGAAAGTAGATGTACTGCTGATATGATTATGATGATTGAGTTTTTTGAGATTGTTGTGAAAAGGGATCCTTTGCGGTGCAGTCTTCCAGCTGGTGGGTTGCATAACCTAAGAAGCATCTTTTGAATAAGGAAGGGCACAATATTCATCAAAACCACAATAAGGTCATTTTAAAGTCTACCAACACAACAAGACAATCACACTGTGCCAGGATAGGAATGCCTAGATGATAGTAGGGTTATTTATAAAGCATCGATTCAGAAATCTCCGTGGCTATAAAGCTCTCTTTCTAGCCAGGGGCTTCTCTCACTCTGCATCCTTCATCGCAGTTTAATTGAGAGTATAATACAGAGCAGCCTCTATTTGTGCTGCCCCATCTCCTCTGGGTGACGGACAGGTTTCAGACGGACAGGATACGTGATGCATCAAGTATATAACAACATAATGGTGGTTTTGTAACAAGGGAAGCAATTGTGGGATAACCAGCCTCACATAGCCAACGTGCTTAATTAATGCATGAAGGGAATAAGACCATAGAGTAAGCTGCCCTGCCAGGCTTAGCTAGGTCACTCCTGCTCAACTTGGGAGGAAGGGTTATCAAGTTCTTTGTTCTTTTATTCTACCATGTGCACACCTACAAGTAAGGAGGTCTGAGCTGGTTGTTCCAAGCTCAGACCATGTGGCTTGTGCAAGCCATCTTTCGTGTTTCTATACAAATAATTTAGAAACTGTCACAATTTGGAACCTAAGTTCTACTGCCTGTGCTTTCTGGCTGTTGTATGGAAAAGCACATGAATCTGACCTTTGAAGAGTTTGTAAGTAAACTATATTTAACTTACCAAATGTGTACTCTCTTTCTAGGCTAAGAAAGAGGGGGATTTTGGAAGCAACTTAGATAGGCATATTTAAAAGGTCCAACAACCTATATTTCCACACTTTGTGGAAATATTTTGTTAATGATAATGATATTGTTATTATATTATCAGGATATTAACAACAAATTAAAATCTCTGCTGGGGTTCTCTTGCCAAAAAGTACTTGCCCCAAATCTGGTTCTTGGTATTCAAGAAATTCTCATTTTTATACGTATATATACAGTGGTACCTCAGGTTACAGACGCTTCAGGTTACAGACTCTGCTAACCCAGAAATAGTACCTCGGGTTAAGAACTTTGCTGAGGATGAGAACAGAAATCGTGTAGCGGCAGCGGGAGGCCCCATTAGCTAAAGTGGTACCTCAGGTTAAGAACAGTTCCAGGTTAAGAACGGACCTCCAGAACAAATTAAGTTCTTAACCCGAGGTACCACTGTACCTATATTTATACCAATATCTTTTCTTTATCCAAACCAAAAGCAATTGTGTTTGCCTTTCTAAGTTTACATACTTAGGCAAAATTCCTCCTGACATAGGTAGCATTGCCTATGAAGCTATACATAGTTTCCAGGATGGTACATGAGCTTGAGAACAGGGTGGTGGTCATCTGTATCAGAAAATAGGAAGTTTGCTGCCCTCCCATTCTCATATTAGAAAACACCCATCTGTACATAAAAACATAAGAATAGCCTACAGGATCAGGCCAATGGCCCACCTAATCCAGCATCCTGTTCTCACAGTGGCCAGCCAGATGCTTGTGTGAAACCAGGGAGTAGAATGTAAGCACAAGATCACTTTCCCATCCCATGGTTTCTAGCAACTGGTATTCAGAAGCATTGCTGCCTCCAGCTGTGGAGACAGAGCATGGCCATCATGCCTAGTTGCCATTGATCACCCTCTTCTCCATGAATTTGTCAAATCCTCTTTTAAAGCCATCCAAATTGGTGGCCATCACTGCCTCCTGGAGGCTACAGGAAGATGTACATTCTCTTATCTGACCTGGATCTTCCATCCTTCAGCTTCGCTGGATGTCTATGAGTTCTAGCGTTAAGGGACAGGGAGAGGAAAAACCTTTCTCTATTCACTTTCTCCATGACGTGCATGATTTTAGAAACTTCTGTCGTGTGTGAGTTCCAAGGATTAGAGCTGTGTAGTTTAACATTTAGACTGGGCCATAACTCTTTTAGATAACAGTTTATTTTTTCTCAGTTGAGATATTTATGTGATTGTTAAGATACATGGCAAATTATATACACACAGAGACTTATTTTAACATTCTTGGAAACTCCCTCCAAACAAACCTAGGTCCCCTTGGCTCGCTGACTCAAGTTCCCAGAGGAAAAAACTCTCTCTTCTTGCCAAGAACTGCCTTGTCTGTAGGATGAGAACCATTTTGACCATACCCTTCCTTTCTCCAGCTCCATGCCTCCTACATCACCCCCTGTTTGCTCAGGCTCTTGCTTTGCTTCTACCTTTAGACACCCTGTCCCTTGGCCAGCTTTCCTCCTGCACTCGATATTCTTTCCAACGTACAGCCATTCCTGATCTCAAGCTTCTTCATACCCTCTTCTAGAGATGCCTGACGATACACTTGGCCAGTATTTTACTGGCCTGATTCACTTTTGCCAAACCAATACAGAGATTGGAGTTCATTTATCCTGTTTTTGTATCCCTCTACTTTTGTAAGTAGAGCTGGACCATAAAGAAGTCTGATCGCAGAAGAATTGATGCTTTTGAATTATGGTGCTGGAGGAGACTCTTGAGAGTCCCATGGACTGCAAGAAGATAAAACCTATCCATTCTTAAGGAAATCAGCCCTGAGTGCTCACTGGAAGGACAGATCCTGAAGCTGAGACTCCAATACTTTGGCTGCCTCATGAGAAGAGAAGACTCCCTGGAAAAGACCCTGATGTTGGGAAAGATGGAGGGCACAAGGAGAAGGGGACAACAGATGGTTGGATAGTGGTCTCAAAGCTACCAGCATGAGTTTGACCAAACTGCAGGAGGCAGTGGAAGACAGAAGTGCCTGGCGTGCTCTGGTCCATGGGGTCACGAAGAGTCGGACACGACTAAACAACAACAGCTTTTGTAATACTGTTCTTGGCTCAAAAAAACCACAAAAAACTTACAGGAAAATGTGCAATAAAAAGGCAAATATGCATACACATTTTTTTTATTTAAAAAAATATAGAATGATGCATTGATGGGATGGGATGGACTTAATGAATGAAATCATCTGCAACATTGGCATGAACCAGAAATAGACTGACCTGTCCCTCTTTTCTCATGAGTTCTTCCTAGCCTTCATTTGATTAATTTATTGTATTCCTATGGCACTCTTCATTCAAATGAATTCCAAAGCAGCTTACAAACAACAAATAAAAATAACATAATGGAACATCACAATTACAGCATAAATCATACAAAATAATTTAAAAGTCATCAAAAAACAACTGCAATATATAAAACACTATTGGCAAATCACCAACTGAAAAGTAAGCTAAGCATCACAATTACAGCAGAGTCATATTGTGTGATTAACAAAGCAATATGGTATTTGTAATCTATAAAACAATATTAACAATGTTAACAAAATAGTTAACAAAAAAGTAAGTTGTTACACTTCTGGAGTCCCTGTTTGCAACATACACAACAATATGACTTGCAGACACGCAACTTATAGGTGTTTCCTGTGTTGCATTGTTCAAGCCTTTTCAGCTACCCATGCCTCAGATTCCTGTTTCCCAATACATTTCCTGTTCTGTACCCTTCCTCCCAAAACCTTACCGCAGGATTATCTTAGCTTTCCGGCCTTCTGTATAAGCCTTTCCCAGATGTTATTGCACTAGTTCCCATGATCCCTGACCATGGGGACCATGCTTAGCTGTACCTGATGGAAGTTGTAGTACAACAACTTCTGGGTCACATGGTTGGGCAATGCTGGCCTAGATTATCTTTTCCAAATCCTTAGTCCTTCCTGCAAAACCATTCCTGTTCTTAGGTTTTGAGTGAGGTTTAATCCCAGCCAAACTGTTGATTTCTCTTCCCTCATACAAACGCACCTGCAAACATTGACTGTTTCCTGAACAACTTAAATATGTATTCAAACTGTGAACACTCTGCACATCACATCACATCAGCTAACCAGAGGTGCATTGGTTCTTACTAGCTGTGTCAGATTGAGCTCCATCTGCACACGAGAGCCATTTTTGTAAGCATTGTTCATAATGGGAGAACCCTTTCCTTGTTGGTGTGCACAGGACTAATGTTGACTTGGCACTACAGGGCCCATAAATTTGGGTGAGCTTGCTCTGAGAACTCTAGCCTTGAAGAAAGACACTGAACTCCTTTCCACTGCCCTTTAAGTCAGTTGTGAAATTTAATTAAGTGGTTCACACCAGCACATGGCAGGGCTGGCAATGAACACAGAAAAACATAAGCAGTTTATTTAGCTTTCAGAGGGTAAAAGGGGAGGAGGGAGCTGCTGTGGCAGACCCTCCAAGTGTCTCTATTTTCCAGGGACAGTCCCAGATTTACAGAAGACATCCTGGTTTCTGATTTGATCCTGGAATGGCCCCACTTTTCCTTTGTTGTTGTTTAGTTGTTTAGTCGTGTCCAACTCTTCATGACCCCATGGACCAGAGCACGCCAGGCACTCCTGTCTTCCACTGCCTCCCGCAGTTTGGTCAAACTCATGCTGGTAGCTTCAAGAACACTGTCCAGCCATCTTGTCCTCTGTTGTCCCCTTCTCCTTGTGCCCTCCATCTTTCCCAACATCAGGGTCTTTTCCAGGGAGTCTTCTCTTCTCATGAGGTGGCCAAAGTACTGGAGCCTCAGCTTCAGGTTCTGTCCTTCCAGTGAGCATTCAGGGCTGATTTCCTTAAGAATGGATAGGTTTGATCTTCTTGCAGTCCATGGGACTCTCAAGGGTCTCCTCCAGCACCATAATTCAAAAGCATCAATTCTTCAGCGATCAGCCTTCTTTATGGTCCAGCTCTCACTTCCATACATCACTACTGGGAAAACCATAGCTTTTACTATACGGACCTTTGTTGGCAAGGTGATTAGGATGTCCCTATTTTCATTGAGTAAATGTTGGAGGGTATGGAGTTACGTGACCCCTGAGCCAAGGAGCTAAGAAACTATACAAACTTTAGAAGACATCTGAAGAGCTCTACATAAGGAAGTTTTGCCATTCTAAGAGAACAAGGGAAGCTGCCTTATACTATGTTGGACTATTGGTGCATCAGGTTCAGCGTTGTCTATGCTGACTTATGGCAGCTTTCTGGGGTTCAGACAGGGATAAACCTCCCATACTTGCACTCTGCAGTCCTGATGACAGGTCTCCCCGTTCCATATCTGAATTATTATTATTTTTAAGAGCATACATCACTGTATTCTGCAAATCCAGCATCGCATGTGGTTTAACCGTTGTTTTCCTGCTCCTTTTAGACAGAGGCATAGGAAGGTCAAGTGGTACCCAGTGTGGAAAATTTATTGTCACTCCCCCCCCCCCAACACACATTGAATTTATTTATTTATTTGCCTGCAAAAATGGTTTGACTTTATTTCATATTTTCTTACAAAGGAATGTGGATCCTGGGCCTCTAACTGTGGATAGATACTTAAAACTACAGGATGGATTGTGTTTTAGCTTGTGTTATTTTATTTATGTGTATTGCTTAATTATTTAATAAAATGTATTTTTTTTTAAAAAAAACCTACAAAGTGGTTTACCAAAACAAAAAACAAAAAAACCCACAGGAGTAAAATCAAGAAAAATTAACAGTCTTGACCCTGCTCCACTGAATTGAAATTTCAGCCTTCACAACATATGAAAATGGCCGAGTAAACAGCTTTTTTCATGGAGGAGGGTCGAAATATTAACTGATAAGCACAAAATTTCATATATAGCTATATAATCCCCAGTGTAGTAAGATAAGACCTTTGGAGCAGGCATTTTCAAAAAAGGTTTTTATGAACTGCGCTAGTAGGGCAGTAATTGCTCCTTGAGAATTTGTCAAAAAAAAACCCCTCCGTTATGGCATCTGGGGCGGACCCCCCCCCTTCCTACGCCCCTACTTTTAGATTCTTTGTCCCAACTTCATACAGAGACTTGACAGTGTATCTGGCAAGACTTTGGCCCAGCCACGTAAAGTCCTGCCTTTTATTTATCGCTGTGTCACACAGCTATTGGAATGATTGGCTGAACCCTTCAAGAGCTTGTTTTCTTCTCCGGGAGGGCCAAAGTTTAATGGGATCTCCGTCTTTATTTACATGCTTTGGGAATGAGAAACAGATTGCAGAACTAGGCAAGAGGCAGGCAGGGAATGGATCCAAAGAGAAATTGCAGAGCTGTCACTCGTTTGTGCTGGAATACCCTCCTGACATTATACTATGGACATTTCTGTGTCCTTGTAATTCCTGTACTGAATTACCTGGGAGAACCGGAACGCAATTCAACTTATTTCCTTACACTCATATATCGTTCCTGTCTTCCATCTTGCAGCTCAAGGCAGTGCATGTGTGGTTGCCAGGTCATAGCTGTCAACTTTCCCCTTTTCTTGTGAGGAATCCTATTCCTAATAACAATAAGAAGAAGAGTTTGGGTTTGATATCCCGCTTTATCACTACCCGGAGAAGTCTCAAAGCGGCTCAACATTCCCCTTTCCTTTCCTCCCCCACAACAAACACTCTGTGAGGTGAGTGGGGCTGAGAGACTTCAGAGAAGTGTGACTAGCCCAAGGTCACTCAGCAGCTGCATGTGGAGGAGCGGGGAAGCGAACCCGGTTCACCAGATGACGAGTCCACCGCTCTTAACCACTACACCACGCTGGAATTTCCCTTTAAAAAAGGGAAACGTCGACAGCTATGTGCCAGGTGATCACCCCACCTAGGCACAGACCAGACAGAGGCGTGCTTTAATCCAACAAGATGGTGGCCTCATATGCTTTCACATAATCCTCTGGTTATGTATAGTTTCACTTCTCTTTCAGTTACTCCTAGCTTTCACACTTTTCCTTCACCCCATCTTTCAGGCATACAGGGCTGAGGTCATGTAGGGCCTTAAAGGTCAGCACCAACACTTCGAACTGTACTCTGAAATGTACAGGGAGCCAGTGTAGATCCTTTAGGCCTGGTGCTATATAGTCCCGGTGGCTGCTCCTAGTCGCCAGTCTAGCTGCCACATTCTGGATTGGTTGTAACTTCTGAGTCGCCTTCTGATAGCCCCCCAAACTGCACACTGAGGTAGTCCAAGGGGGAGATAAGCAGAGCACCTACCCCTCTGGCGAGACAATGCCCAGGCAGGTAGGGTCTCAGCCAGCATACCTGATGGAGCTGGTGTGTTTTCCTGAGCTAGCATGGTAACAAGTACAGTGGTACCTCGGGTTAAGAACTTAATTAATTCTGGAGGTCCGTTCTTAACCTGAAACTGTTCTTAACCTGAAGCACCACTTTAGCTAATGGGGCCTCCTGCTGCCGCCGTGCCGCAGCTACGTGATTTCTGTTCTCATCCTGAAACAAAGTTCTTAACCCAAGGTCCTATTTCTGGGTTAGTGGAGTCTGTAACCTGAAACGTCTGTAACCTGAAGCGTCTGTAAGCCGAGGTACCACTGTAAAAGGGAAGACAATTAGAAACACAAGCAAGGAACTGGTTAAAGCAAGTCCAGACTGAAAGGTAATGTAAAATTGAGAGAAAAGTGGCAAGGGGAGTTCCTCTGCTACTGGGATGGGAACATCTGTGGCCCTCCAGATGTTGTTCGACTCCCAATCCCATCAACCCCCAGCCAGTATGGCCAATGGTCAATGTTGTTGTTCAGCAACATTTGGGAGACCACAGGGTCCGACCTCTGCTATGTGATCGGTCTTGGGATCTACTTCGTTCAGTCTTTCCATTGGTAACACTGACAACTAAAGGGAAAGTCCTGTTGGAAGGGAGAGACATTCACTTCACAGGCAGAGGTTTAAAATTAGCAAAACAGAATGTAAAGGCGCACTATCCTAATCTTAAATTAGCATTCCACAGATCATTTTATACAATGGGAGGTAAGTTCTGGTGCAATGTACGGTATTTCCCACTGAACATGGTTAAGACTCTGCTACATTGCTAATAATGATCTTTGTGATCTGCTGGTGATTCAGGGGCACCGTGTGAAAAACAGGAAGAAAGGGGGAAGAGGAACTATGAGTTTCCTTTTTAAAAAGTAATTTTGGAATGAGGTGTGCTATGTATGTGCAGGACAGATACGGAATTGTTTGCCGCTTCGAAGATGCCGGAAAGCATTGGAATACTGTGTTTAGTTTGGGTCTGTGTTCAAGAATACAAACAACTAAGAGGAACAGCTAATAAGGAACAGATTCTGTAATTTTAAAAGTACTGTAATTGTGTAATAGTTCTGAGAAACATTGAGGTTGCTTGGAAGCTTATCAGACGTTCCTCAGTACAGTGGTACCTCTGGTTAAGTTCTTAATTCATTCCGGAGGTCCATTCTTAACCTGAAACTGTTCTTAACCTGAAGCACCACTTTAGCTAATGGGGCCTCCTGCTGCTGCTGCACCGCCAGAGCACCATTTCTGTTCTCATCCTGAAGCAAAGTTCTTAACCTGAAGCACTATTTCTGGGTTAGCGGAGTCTGTAACCTGAAGCGTATGTAACACGAGGTACCACTGTAGTGGAAGTCCTCCCCTTGCAAAAGGTAGCTCACAAGCAATTTTCCTTGCAATACATAGTTGAAAGGAAATTCTGGCCATGTTCTGGAATGCTGCGAAACCCTAGAATCTAGAATCCTCTGTATCATGTAGAAAAGTCAAAGTGGAAAAGGTTCCAGCTGCTCCATGAATATTTGAAGACTTTCCAGTAATGGGTCTAATCCAAAAAGAATATAATACTCTGCAAATACAGTAGGCTTGGAGAACTGCAGTGTAACCTTATATCTGTTGACTCAGTGACAAGCTCCACTATGTTCAATAAGGCTTGCTTTCCAGATAAGCAAACATAGGACTGCAACCATTAGCAAGGCTGAAGGTGAAAGTCAACACAAGTACAGATTAACATAAAGTGGTGGTTAATAAAATTCCGAACAGAAATCAAGACGGTCGTTTCTAATGCTCGCATGGATAGCACGTGGGACTATGCTCAGAAAGATTATATAAGGTGAACTTGTAATAAATGAATAATAAAACGTTATCTTTGGAGTCCTGGTGGACAGGTCCAGCCAGTATAGTTAAGGGCCTAACTGACTCTTGCCCTGCGGTTGGCAGAAGGAATTGTCCCCCAGATCAAACAGGCTGGTGGCTCTGGTGGTTTTTCAAGTTCTCCTAGAGCACAAGGCACAACTTGCCAACACGTTGGTGCACATTCCTTAACCCCTCTATGATCCTTGCGTGACAGAGAAATCTACCTCAGACATAGCTCTCCCTTCAGCAGGGATGGAGGGGAAACCTGATTCTGTATACAGTACATTTAAAGTCGAATGTATCAAATCTGCACTTTCTGAAACAGTATGTGAACTGATATGGCTGACCTTCAAAATTAGCAATTATCTCAATTTTGCGGTGCGGCTCTACCAGTGTATATATTACAGTGGTACCTCGGGTTACATATGCTTCAGGTTACAGACTCTGCTAACCCAGAAATAGTGCTTCAGGTTAAGAACTTTGCTTCAGGATGAGAAAATAAATCGTGCTTCGGCGGCACAGCAGCAGGAGGAGGCCCCATAGGCTAAAGTGGTGCTTCAGGTTAAGAATAGTTTCAGGTTAAGAACGGACCTCCGGAATGAATTAAGTACTTAACCTGAGGTACCACTGTAGTGGGAAAGTATGCTTAAAAATGAAAGTGTTAGTGAAAATAATGTACACAAATACATATGAGGGAATATTGTAAATAAGTGCGACTTGTCTCAAATTTTACCCCTGAAAAAGAGGATGTGTCCTGGAAAAAGAGGACACGTGGTAACCCTCCTTAACCACCACAGTAGCTCTGTATTCTCACAGCATACAACCTAGTGGTTGTATAGCACATTAAAGTGTTGAAAGCATTTCAGATAAGTGATTTCAGCAATCCCTGCAACCCGATAATGTAAGTCGGCACAGTATTATTATCTCCAGATTGCGCGGAATTAAAGCAATTGAACACCTTGCCAGGGAAAACAGCTCTCAGTGTTTGCCTTTCCAATCTGTTTCTCTCTCTCTTCCTTCCTCCCTTCTCTTTCACCAGCAGGACTGTTGTTCACCACAGCTCTTCCTTCCTTCTCCAAATATCATGCCTACAGTATTGACATAGAAACCATTTTGGTCAGCAATACACTGGTTGACTCTCTGAACCAAAGCCTGGGAAAATGTTTTCCCTCAGCACTGCCAGACTTCAGAATGCACAGAGTGTGTGGAAATCAAGATATTTGCTCCATTTGTCCTTTGATTTCTCTCTGCCTTTGACCCAGAATCACATGAGAGGCTTTCTCAACAACAAATCCGTTTATTGTGAGGACCATGCCTGTACACAAAAATCGACACTACAATAGTTAAAAATATTAAAATTCATTACATACTATGCCAACAAAACCTTCTTCCCACAAAATAGAAAAGGAGGGAAAACGAGCAACGAGTTAAACAGACGATGAAGGGGTCTTTACATTGTCGTCCATAAATCTTTACCTGGCTTTCATGGCCTTCATCACAAAAACCGCTACCACATGGGTAATGCGTGGGTTTGCATCAACTAACAAAAATTTTACTCTATCTTCAGGACTGGTTATAGAGTTGGGTATAATTTGCAGCAATGCGTCTCTAAAGCCTGAGTAAATGGGGCAATAGAGGAAGTAATGTATAAGATCCTCTTTAATTTTCATAAGGCAAGGACATAAACGATGTTCTACTGGGGTTTTTGTGTATCTACCGGTCAGATAAGCAGTTGGCAATGTTTGAAACCATGCCATAGTGAAAGCTCTCCGAAGGGTGGGATCAGTGATCTCCACCAAGTAGTTGGCACAGATTTTGACTGCTTTTACTTGGGGGAACCAGTAGGAAAACCCAGAGTTTTTTATATTAGTGGAGTCCAAAAAGGCGTCTTTTTCAAAGATCCATTCCCGAACTTTATCAGGGCTCCACAATTTGAGAGTATTAAACTCAGGTAGGTTGTATCTGGATAGAATGTCTAGTAGGTTTTTATGCCAAGTGGTATTATTTTGTAATGATACAAAGGCTCGTTTAGCCAATAAGGTGTTCGGGGCATCTATGAGGTTGGTGAAAAAACGCAGGAATCTTAAGTGGGCCCTGGCAGACACAGAAGGTAATCCTACTTCCACTCTTAGGAGAGCTGCCGGAGTACTCTGAGGGAAGCCTAGAATTCTTCTGAGATAAAATTTTTGGAAGATTTCAAGCCGTTCTAACAGCTTCTGATTCCATCCCCAGAGTTCTACTCCGTATAATATCTGGGGAATCACTTTTCCAAAAAAGTTTTTAGTGCCGGGGTCACCAGTTGCCCTCCCCTCAAATAAAAAAAGCTGAGCAGAGCACCCATTGTCCTGCGTGTTAGAAGGGCTACAGTCTTGAAGTGGGCAAGCCAGCTAGATGTAGCTTGGAAAGTGATACCAAGATATTTAAAGAAAAGACATTGTTCAATTTTGTGTTCATCTAAAGACCATCTAAATGTGTGGCGAGCTGTAGTAAATACCACAATTTTTGTTTTGTCATAATTTATCTTTAGAGAGTTTTGGGAACAATAAGCTGCGAGTCCCTCCAGCATGCTGTGTAGGCCCCTTCGAGTGAGTGCCATGACCGCCATGTCATCAGCATATAGCAGTATATTCAGGTGTTTGCCTTCCAGGGCAGGAGCTGATGACTTATACTTTGCCATATGTTGAACAATGTCGTTTATATAGAAATTAAAGAGGAACGGCGCTAACAAACAGCCCTGTTTAACCCCTTTCCCCAGTGGCAGTGGGTCAGTATAGTTGCCTGACATCCCAGTTCTGATTTTAACTGTGGTGTCTGAATGTAACTCTCTAAGTATTTTGAGAAGTCGTCTTTCAATATCTGTGTCATATAGTTTTTGCCATAATTTGTCCCTATAGATTGAGTCAAAAGCGGGTGTGAGATCTACAAAAGCCACAAAAAGTTTGCTCTTGTGTGTCTTTGTATACTTATCTATCATTGTCTGTAGTACCAAACAATGGCCTATTGTACTATGGCCCTTTCTAAACCCTGCCTGTTCCGGATTAAGCAAGTTAGAGTGGTCAGCCCAGTCAACCAATTTATTTAGCAGGTGGCAAGTATAAACCATTTTGGTCAGCAATACACTGGTTGACTCTCTGAACCAAAGCCTGGGAAAATGTTTTCCCTCAGCACTGCCAGACTTCAGAATGCACAGAGTGTGTGGAAATCAAGATATTTGCTCCATTTGTCCTTTGATTTCTCTCTGGCTTTGACCCAGAATCACATGAGAGGCTTTCTCTTTGCAATCCTGGATGTGTTTTGTGCAATTGCAACCCTGTTGTTCCTGGTGCAGCCTGAGAAATTTTTGCAGAAGGTTGTGGGTGGGGGAATTTCCAAATGTCTCTTAAGAAATATTTTCTGCGTCCTGAAGTTTAATGACTAGCTAATAAAATAATAACAATTCTCTATTCCCTTTCTTTCCCCCTCCTTTTAATCAATAAGCCCCTGGAATAGTCTCCATGCCCCCCAAGGGTCACTTCTAGCAAAACTATCTAAACAAATTGCTGCTCTCTGAAACCTATTTTGCAAGTTTATCTCTAGCATCTGAGACTGTGGATCCCAGGATTGGCTATTTCACGTACTATTTATTTAATGTAATTTATGAATTGCTTGCCATGAGACTTTATGCATGTATTGATTTAATTTATATGCTGGTTTTGCTGCTAAAGGAGCTCAGGGCAACAAAGAACATGTAATGAAACAATAGAAATATATTAAAAAGCATTAAAATATAGAAGAAGACTGGGAAAGGTCTCAGTCGGCTTATTGGGAAAGGAAGGTCTCCAGAAGGCAACAAGGAGACAAAAGAGACCCTGCATGTCTAATGTTTGAGGGGATGGGATTCCAAAGGGTAGTTGCCACAACACTAAATGCTCTGTTTTCTTCAAAATGGACCTTGTGGTGAGAGAAAGAAGGCCTCCTGCAGATATCAGCCTCTTTCCCTCAAACCCAGGGCTGGCCATACCATTAGGCAGAGTGAAGCAGTTGCCTCAGGTAACAGTTGCTAATGGGTATGGAGGTGCTGGAGGGCATGGCTGGATGTGTACCTGCCTCTACACCTCCTAAACTATCCTGCTCGCCAGGTACAGTGGAGAATGCCCTGCAGATATATAGCTGTCCTGTCACCAGCATTGATGTAACATGTAATTACCAGTTGGCTTTTGTTATATAGAAAGGGCCGCCATCTTGTCTTTCACCTCAGGCAGCCAACTGTCCTGCTCGAACCTGTCCAACATCACAGGGTCTGTAGCGCCAAGAGTGGCCAGGCTCACAATGAAGAGGTCATGTGGGAAAAGGAGCGACTGTGGATGTAGCTTGCCACACAAGAATGCAGCTCCAGCTACCAGAATTCCCTCACAACTCTCAAAGGCGCACACAAGCTGAGGCCTATCCCCTTTTGCCTTTGGCCAGACTAGACAGTGGTATGCCGTGCGCGGAGTTAACTGTGTGAATGCAATGCCCCATGCAGGACTCAGCATGAAGTGGCTTTTTGTATGCTGTTGCCAAAATAGTTTGGTCAGTGCGTGCGGCCACACATACACCAGTGGCGTATGGTGAATTATTATTTTTTAAATTTTATTTAACATAATTATTACAAAATATAAGCAAAATATTGCAAATACATGTTGTTGTTGTTTAGCCGTTTAGTCGTGTCCGACTCTTCGTGACCCCATGGACCAGAGCACGCCAGGCACTCCTGTCTTGCAAATACATACATACATACATACATACATACATACATACATATTTCTTCTTTGTTCTTTTTTATATATGTGTGCTCATCTGAAATATGTATGCAAATACATACATACATATTTCAGATAATCACACATATATAAAAAAGAACAAAGAAGAAAAAAGGAAGAAAAGAAAAAGAAGAAATAAGGAGAAAAAGAAGAAGAAAAGTTGGAAGAATTTCTTCCAAATTTGTTCTACAAATACCTCAATAATAAAATTTCATTCATTGACTTCCATCGCTTACACTGCACTTTCCATATACATTTTAAGCAAGATTGTATCTGTTATTCTGTATTTTCCCCATACAATCTCACACAAATATTCTAATCAATAGGTTTTCTAAAGCTTCCCAGGCTCTGAGAAGGAGGCACCAGGCTTTAATATTTTAATACTCTAGGTTACTGGGAACATTTAAGGGACTACCCTAGTCCGCTGACCTCACACACAAACAAATCTCTGCTGGATTCCAACTGTGACCTCACTCAGGTTGCTCGATGTGTGACACCACTGCCAACTTGGGCAGTGCTAGCTCAATTCCAGACCACAGCTCTTTTCAACAATGGCAACAATCAGGGCTGTTTTTCAGCTGGAGCTCACCGGCTTTCAGCTCTGGTACCTCTTGGGTGAGTGCCATTGCCGTTCCAAGAGAACAAGGGAAAAATTAATGGTAAGCTCTGGCACCTCTTTTTCTAGAAAAATAGCACTTCTTATGTACGCTACAACAGCCGCAAGAGTCTTGTTAGCACAAAGATGGAAGAACGAGGAAATTCCAATGAAAGAACAATGGCAAGAAAAACTGATGAGCTATGTGGAACTGGCCAAGTTGACATATACTGTAAACTGTGTGACAAGGACAATCGTGACTTCAAGGAAGAATGGGAACTTTTCATAATTTATTTAAAAAGACAACAAAATGATTTGGACTCCTTGGCAGGTTTTGAATAAACATACACAATTTTATTTGTTGGATATATAATAAATGATATGTACAATTTTACAATATGCAATGATATGTACAATTTTACAATATGAAGAGGATAATATGTGTAAAGAAACTGGAGAGAGGAGCTGAGGGAAGTCCTGGGGGGGGGGGAGAGGGAGAGAGGAGAGGGGATAAAAAATGGGGGAAATGTAAATGGATATATTGATTGATAATTTGGTTGTTAAATATATAGAGAGAGAAATAGCTCTTCCTCTTCTTCTTCTTCTTCTTCTTCTTCTTCTTCTTCCTCTTCCTCTTCCTCTTCCTCCTCCACCTCTTCCCTGTCCATCTGGCTGGGTTGCCCCAGCCACTCTGGCTGGCTTCCAACACATTTTAAAGCTTAATAAAACATCTCCTGCTGAAGTGGAAGAGAAGCCAGCTGCAACTTCCGCCATTGCCCTTCATGTCCCTGCTGTTTCCCTGCCTCTTCACCTGGAGCACACCTGGAGACTGCTAACAACTGCATTAATTGACAAGGAGGTAGAAAACTGGACTGTGCTGGAGGAACAGCTGGGAAGGAGATGTGGCCTTCAAACAGTCATGTCTGAGCACCGTCAGGTTTCACCGCAATTTTGTTCCCTTTGGAAACTTTTTTTTTTTTTAATGATTTATTTCCTCTTCCTCAAAGGGTGTCTTTTATTAGGTGCGGGACAAGAACAGGCAAGTTCTGAACCAATGAGCGTTTGAATGCAAGCATTCAGTCAACAAGCCAATTGTTTTTCTTTCCTGTTTGGCAATGCTATTTAGTGAGACTCAGCTGGAGAATCTCTGCTTTAGGCATTATGAGAGAAATAGATCATAACTTTATAGCATCACTGGTACAGCTTTCTAACAGCAAGAGCAAATAAAAGATAACTGGGTCAAGAACCTGCAGGTGCTTATATTCAGAGGCCTTCCTTTGCAGAAATGATGGGGAACCACTGAGACTTTTAGACAAATTTATAACACTGCCATAAATATATGTGTGTGCGTGCAGAATTTTTTTACAACATTGTAATAAGACTTGATGCAACCTGAAATTAATATCAGGCTAAATGGGAAAGGAAATTAGATGTGAATATCCTAAATGAAAGCTGGAATTCACTATGATGCCTTGCAGATATTACAGTATGCTTAAACCTTAGAGGAAAGCTGTTATTAAAATCCCAGTGTCATTGGCATCTCATTTCATCTTGATGGAATAAAACTATATTTGCATTATTTCGAGTACAGTGGTACTTCGGGTTAAGAACTTAATTTGTTCTGGAGGTCCGTTCTTAACCTGAAACTGTTCTTAACCTGAGGTACCACTTTAGCTAATGGGGCCTCCTGCTGCCACTGTGCCATTTCTGTTCTCATTCTGAGGTAAAGTTCTTAACCTGTGGTACTACTTCCAGGTTAGTGGACTCTGTAGCCTGAAGCGTCTGTAACCTGAAGCATCTGTAACCCGAGGTACTACTGTACAGGAAAACAGGTGAAAGAATGTATCCATGTCTTTGGGAATGTAAAATTTACAAATGATAAGAAATGAAGTATCAAGGGAGTGTGAATATCAGCTTTCATTAGGACCACTTTATGTTCTTTAACCTTGATTCATCATTGAGTTGGCAAGTCCCTTTTGCTTTCTGATGGCTGGTATCTCTCTTTGGCTGGGATTTCCTTATGGTCTGTTCATTGGTTCAACATGTCTGCCTGATTAAGTACTAGTTTTCTTCTTGAAGTGCTCTTGTGAGCATGGAAGCACACCAGGAGTAGAATGGCCGTGGGCGGGTGGCTGGGACTGCCATGTTCACTGAACAGGGAGATAGCAGAACATTAACAAAGTAGGAACTTCCTCTCAAAAAAAAGCTTCCTCTCAAAAAATCACACTATCCCCAATGTTGCGATGCAGGTCTACAACAACAACAACAACAACAACAACAACAACAACAACAACAACAACAACAACAAAGTATTAAAATGTATACATTAGGGGAAAGTGTGCACAAAAAGCACTTATCAGCTAAATAACATACACGAGCTACTATATATTATGGAAAGTTGCTTTTCTTTATGCATTTGGACACCTCTTAAAGACCTCCTAACCAATTTTTTCAGGAGGATTCCTTAGATGAAGGAGCAAGATATAATTCGAACCAAAATGACAGACCAAGCTTTTCAAAACTGCACTCATTTTAAAACTCCACTGATGTCAGTTTCTTAGAATTTCTCAACAGCATCTGGTATCAGCCTGCAAGTGCATTGTAGCAGGGGAAATTGTTTGTGGAAAACGTTTGTGTTTTTTTTAAAAAAAAATGATTTTAGATTTCAAGTTACAGAACATACTAACAGAATGAAAATAGAGTAGTAGCTTAGTAGTTGTACATAAAAAGAAAGAAAAATAGCCGTTAACAATTGTAGTTTTAGACATTCCAAGAAAGGGGGATAGTTGGGATAGCAGGCTTGTTGGTTTTTGAATGTCTGATGTAGATTTTTCAATTTTGTTGTTCTGTATGGGGCAATGACAATAAAGATTATCGTATCATATCATATCATATCATATCGAAAGACAATCAAATAAAAGTGTCTCTCTGTAAGGTTCCATGAGTTGATGAAAACCATGTTTGATTGCCTTAACAAAGTCAATGAAAGGAAACCATATTGTACAGAAGGTGTGAACCCCCTCCTCTGATTGATATGCCTTTTGTGAAATCGTTAACTTGTCCATAAGCACAATGTCCCATACTTGCAGCCTCTGTCACAGTTCGTACTGGGATTAGAAATTTCTAATACAATCCTATGTATGTTTACTGAGAAGCAGATCCCACTGTGTTCAATGGGGGGGACTTGCTCACTTGCAGGGACACATAAACAAGAGATCAAGCCTCACAGATTTCTCACTGAGTCAACAACATGCAGAGGATTGCTCTGGTAAAAACTCCTCAGATCACATGGGAAAATGCAGAATTCAGACTCAACGAAGGCTAGCAATTGCCCAGTTTATCTGAAGTTAAACATCCACACCCATATGGAGGCCCATAGTCAGGGTGGGTCCAAGACATGTTGCTTCCTGAGGTGGAACAAAAAATTGTGCCCACTTGACCTTAGTCAAGGTGTATCATACTCTAGGCTGGTCATGTTATGTGAGGCAGAAAATCCCACAAACATCTCTCTCCCCATCCCTCTAGTTTTCTGCCTGTAAAGGCGTGCCACATTTGTAATTTAAATAACCAATGATTTGCTGCCCCTTGCATGACACCCAAAAATCAGTTACCTGAGGTGACCCTCTCATACTCAGCTTAATGGTAGGGCTGACCCTGACTGTGGTACATTTTTCAATGATTCTCCGGCTTCCATTGTTTGATCTTTTTTGCCTTTGCAATCAGGAACAAACCCTATACTTAGCTTACAAAATGTCTGCAGCATACATGGTGGTTATTATATCATCCTGGGGTGGGTATTTTGGGAACAAAGTCACACAGTGCCTGACTTCAGACTCTGGTTAGGCCTGTCGTGTGAGAGTTTGCTCTTTCCAGATCTAGAACCATTTGAGTGTGCAGCTGAGGAATGCATCAGTCTCTCCAAAGTGTCCCTATTTTCTTGGGACAGACCTGGATTTACAGAAGCCGTTGCAGTTTCTGATTTGATCCCGGAATGTCCAGCTTTTCCTTAGGACGCTCCTATTTTCATTGGAGAAATGTTGGAGGGTATGGAGTTATGCCCCAATTTAAGGGGGCTAGTCCCCTCCAAAGTTGATGAGCATTGCCATTCAACTGTTGTGTGTATTGTGATTGATTATGCGAGGTGAGGCTTATCTGCTCCCCCCCAATATTTTTTTCAGGTTGGCACCCCTGGCTGCTGCTGCCTCCCCTTAGCTTCTGTTAAGTTGTGGCGAACATATCAGACGACACAGCGATTCTTCCAAAGCAGCTCTTTATTTGTAAGCTGGAACAGAACTGAACTGAGGAGCTCAGTCAGCCTGCTTATATAGAGCTCCAGAACAACGTAACTGTTACCATTTTCTAAAACTATCCAATCACGGAACATCACTTTTGATCCTTCATTTGCATACAAACTATCCAATCACTGAACATCACTTTTGATCCTTCATTTGCATAACTATCTACAGTATACTCCTGCTGGCCCAGGGTGAGAACTTCAGTACATAACAGCTTCCTTCTCTCATTCCATCAAATGGTATGGAAGGATGCAGCCCCTTTCCTAGCCATCATCTTTAAGAGTGGTACCTGCACTATAAGGAGGAAAGGTTGTCGCCCACTAATTTTTCCTTGCAATAGGCCCAAAGAAATTGATGGGGGGGGGGCTATGAAGCATATGTGTATTTGTTTGAACTGGCTGCAGAGCATACAATGTGCCATTTCAGACACTCCAAGTGTCCTTATTTTGCAGGGACAGTCCTGGATTTACAGAAGCCACCCCAACTTCTGATTTGATCCTGCTTTTAATAATACAGAGCCTAGGACTTGCCGATCAGAAGGTTGGTGGTTTGAATCCTCACAATGGGGTGAGCTCCCGTTGCTTCGTCCCTGCTCCTGCCAACCTAGCAGTTCGAAAGCACAAAGTGCAAGTAGATAAATAGGTACCACTCCGGAGGGAAGGTAAACAGTGTTTCCGTGCGCTGCTCTGGTTCGCCAAAAGTGGCTGAGTCATGCTGGCCACATACCCAGAAGCTGTACGCCGGCTCCCTAGGCCAATAAAGCAAGATGAGCACCACAACCCCAGAGTTGTCCACAACTGGACCTAATGGTCAGGGGTCCCTTTACCTTTACAATAATAATAATAATAATAATAATAATAATAATAATAATAATAATAATGTATTATTTATACCCCACCTATCTGGCTGGGTTTCTCCAGGCACTCTGGGCGGCTCCCAACCGAATATTAAAAACACGATAAAACATCAAACATTAAAGGTCAGATAGTTGTTTATTTCCTTGACATCTGATGGGAGGGCATTCCACAGGGCAGGTGCCACTACCGAGAAGGCCCTCTGCCTGGCTCCCTGTGGTTTCACTTCTCGCAGTGAGGGAACCGCCAAAAGGCCCTCGGAGCTGGACCTCAGGCTGAACGATGGGGGTGGAGGCGCTCCTTCAGGTATATGGGGCCAAGGCCATTTAGAGCTTTTCCTTAGGATGTTCCTATTTTCATTGAAGATATATTGGAGGTCAATAAGACATCCCTATTTTCATTGGATAAATGTTGGAGGGTATGCCATGGCAGGGGGGCACATGAGAAATAATTTTTCCTGCCCCAGTAAAGACAGTTTAAGGTCTTCAGGCCTCCTCTTGTAAGTCAATGCTGAATGACAGCTCCAAGATAACATCTCTGTAGAGGAGGAAAAAGCCCTTCCCAAGGCACTTGTTAAACTGCCCCAGCTCTCCCAAACTGTTTATCAAAGGAGTTGCTGTTCCTTTCTCAAAGCAAAACAAGAACTGGAAAGTCTGACTTCTCCCATTAATTTACGGCAGCTCTCATTTTATCGTGGTTAAAAAGGAATGACCATAATTTTGCTTTAATGAAAGAAAGCAAATACAGGCTGGGAGTATCTAGTGATAATAACATGTTCTCACAAGCCCTTATTTCCACCAACGCTCTTTGAAAGGAATGTCTATTCACCTGCAATACTAGCAGCAGTGAAATTTTAATAGCTCCTTAAAAGTGAAGCTGTAAGATCAAGAGGTATGGATTTCTTTTGCATTCCATTCAGCTGATGTGGATCGCTGACACAGTTACGCCATGTTAGACTCTGGGCTTGCATCACTTTTCAACCTTACATTTAAAATGCTACTATGCCACTTTAAGCAGCCAAGTTTTTTCCCTATGCACCCTGGGAGCTGTAGTTTGTTAAGGGCGCCATTCCCCTCACAGAGCTATAATTTTCAGAGTTCCCTGGGAAGAGGGATTTACTGTTAAATCTCTCTAGGAATTGTAGCTCTGTGAAGGGAATAGGGGCCTCATAACAACTCTCGGCATCATTAACAAACCACAGTTGCCATGGAAGCCATGACTATTATTTAACTTATTTTGATTTCACATTGTTTATATACTGTTTAATTGTAATAAAACCTCAATGCTGTTTACCAAAATAGTAATACAATAAAATTACAAGGAAAAAAACTATTTAAAACAAAAAAATAAAATCAACCATCAGCTAAAAACCAGATTAAAACATATGTGAAGATTCTGCACGTCTAGATAGCCTTGCCTAAATAAATGTTTTTATAAAGTGCCAAAAAACATACAGTGATGGCACTTGCCTGACAGTGCCAATAAGCAGGGGATTTCAAAGCTACACTAAAATATCAGTTCATTACCAATGTTTGTGGTATAATAGCGCTTTAAATGTAATCTGTGGGGGTCACCTTAAAATTACTGTGAGGGGGCTCCATTGGATTTAAATGGAGTTCTGGGGAACACTTTTTAAGATGGTAATAGAGTTCAAAATATGGTGGTCTGGTCCTGTTGTATTTTGAGGCCCTCCTGCTCATACTGCTGAGTGGGGCCATGAACATCTACCCCAGATGTTCCTCCCCAGATGCTACCACTGGAGTGGATGCCCTTCTGAATGCTGTATCTGTGAGAACTGTGTAAGGTATTTTTAAACCTGCTGTCAGTGTCTCTGCTTAAACGCAGTATTGTGTTACTGTTTTGTTTCTAGATGGAATTCCTTTGAGATCTTCATATTTGTAAGCTGCCCTGAGTGTTGTGATTGGGTGGGGAGGTATAAATCATCTTAATACATATATAGGTGCATAAAGAAACAGATAATTTTAACTTAGGAATGCCACTTAGAAGCACACATTGGAACATAGAAAGCTGCTTTATACTAAGTCAGACCATTCATCTATGTAGCTCAGTATCGTCCACGCTGATCAGAAGTGATTTTGGAGAGAGAGTCTTTCCCAGTCATATCTGAATATGCAAGGCACTGAATCGGGAGTCTTTCACATGTTAGCAGATACTTTACCACTGAGCTTGGCATAGAATTTTATTTATTTGTTCATACATACATACATACATACATACCCCACCGATCTGGCTGGGTTTCCTCAGCCACTCTGAGCGGCTCCCAACAGAATATTAAAAACACAATAAAACATCAGACATTGAAAACTTCCCTTCAGATGTCTTCTAAAAATCAGATAGTTGTTTATTTCCTTGACATCTGCTGGGAGGGCGTTCCACAGGGCGGGCACCACTACCGAGAAGGCCCTCTGCCTGGTTCCCTGTAACTTTGTTCCTTACAGTGAGGGAACCACCAGAAGGCCCTCAGCACTGGACCTCAGTAGTGGGGGGGGGGGGGCCACAGAGGCGGTTGCCCCGTATACAAAATTTCTACACTCGGTGCTGCCTCAATACATTTGCATGCTTCCATCTCTGGACTCTGCTGAAAACAGCTTCTCCATGTGAACCAGGAAGGGACCTCTCCAGACAATGGAATGACTCTCATTTTCTTATCTCTCTGGCTGCGATCTTCTAGTTGACATGGACACTGCTAGGTGCAGTTGAATGCACATGCATACTCCATCCATTTCCCTCCCTCCCTTCCACACCACCCCCTCCATGTGGCCCCGGGCACGGGCAACCCATGCTATGCCACTGACCATTGAGGCGAGGCCCTTCCCCAATGGCCACCTCACAGGATATCTTTTTGACAAGTAGATATCGCATCTTCATGTCCCTTCCCTCCATAATGACGTTACATTTCTGCTAGGTTCTTATTTATTTAATTAAGGTTACTCACTTTGTTGGCCCAGAACTAAAGGCTGTTTATTGATGAACACGCCAAGACACATCAGCATAGCAAAACAAGTTTTCTCTGTGTCACACGACACCATCACATTGTACATTTCCATGCTCTTGCCTGAGGCAGCCTGTGATGTGAGCATGGGCCTACACATAACTGGGAAGAAGTAGAGCATTTGCTGTGGCAATATGGCTCCCTGACAATATACACAGGGGCTTAAAGATACATGCATTTATTACGCCCGCACATTATGTGTTTACTGCAGGAGACAGTCTTAATGTGCCGAGTTTATTCATGTGTTTATCCATCTTCCCGACTGGTAAAGAAAAGGAGGCTTTTGTATCAGAAGTACATTTGAGATATCCAACTGCTCTGCTGACATTTTTTTTATTTGCAAGAAGAAAATTCCAGAATTCAAAGTTTGGCAATACCTTTATTAGGACAAAAAAAAAAGTGTTATAAAATACTGAGCAAGCTTTTGCAATACAGTGGTACCTCGGGTTAAGAACTTAATTTGTTCTGAAGGTCTGTTCTTAACCTGAAACTGTTCTTAACCTGAAGCACCACTTTAGCTAATGAGGCCTCCTGCTGCCGCTGCACCGCCGCTGCACAATTTCTGTTCTCATCCTGAAGCAAAGTTCTTAACCCGAGGTACTATTTCTGGGTTAGCAGAGTCTGTAACCTGAAGCGTATGTAACCTGAAGCGTATGTAACCTGAAGCGTATGTAACCCGAGGTACCACTGTATCTAGAAATGCCCTGTTGGATTGTGATATATAATTGCTCATGTTATTAATAATTTAATGAGGCCAGCCAGCCAGAATTAAACCCCTTCTAAATCCAATTAAATTCAAGTTAAAAGTTCTGCATGTACTTAACTCTCTCCAAAGAGAGCAACTGGACTTTGAAATGTGCTTCATTTGGCTGGGATCATGCTTGATAATAATATTAGCCAGGTAATAAAACAAGAAGCAAAAGAATAGAATAAGCAGATCAACCTGCTTATGATCTGGGGAAACCCAGCCAGATGGGCAGGGCATAAATAAATTAATAATAATAATAATAATAATAATAATAATAATAATAATAATAATAATAATAATAATAATAATAAATCTACCGCTGTAAAAGCATTAGGAATTCATGGATCAGTTCAAGTGGACTGGTTGGCAGCTGGCTCTGGGTGATATTACATTATGCAGAAAGACTTCAATTATTGCTGGTCTCTCCCCAACCCCCCCGCCTGAAGCTGTAAATTATAGGAGCAGATGGACAGTCTGGGCTGATTTCCAAAGCCCTCTACACTCAGGAGTCCTGTCACAAACATTTCTGGAAACTGAGTACTAAATATGCCTCCTGAGTTCATTGTGAGCGAACCTTCAACTCCAGAAGAAGAGGGCAACCAAACCATGCCACAAAGCCAAGTGCAGTTGTGTGCACTAGCCAAATATGATAAAAAAAGGAACAGCTCTTCATATCTACCCATATCATCATTTCCTGTTATGAAGCAGATGATGTAGTAGATCTTCCCTGAACCCAAATTCAAAATACTGTCAAGCATTCTCCCTCCCTGCTGACACCTCCTTTCAGAATACTGAAATGACAAACAAGACCTTTCCAGACTGTGAAAAAAGACTGCAAGCGTGCTTTAAGAAATTAATTAAATTGATTGTCCCTGTGAACCCCAAATATCCAAACACAGAGTGGGATTTCTGTTACATCTTTGTCTGATCCACAGTCCTGACTTTTCTCTCCTTCCAGCCAGCCTCTGCTGATCATTGTAATTTCTGCATCGGATGTAACTGGCTCTGTTCTTTCTAAGGCTAGTGGTGTAGCGCAGGTTCTCAGTGCCCAGGGCATGGATTGTGGACACGCAAGCCCAAGTCCTTGCTACCACCTGCAGTGGTCTAAGCCAGCGGTGACTGAAGCGAGACGAGGGAGAAGAAGCCTTGAAGCCACCCGGTGACAAGGGCAGACCTGAGGGCTGTGGTGTCCTGTTCTCAAAGGAGGAGGTGACTGCCAGAGCCTCTCGCCTCTCCTCGGTGGTCAGTGGTGGTGGCACCCTTCCCCTCCCTCCCTCTTGGCTGGCCCACAGGCAAGGCACACACAGGTGTCCCTTCAGCAGTGTCCGGCTTCAGGGAATCCAATCCCCCCCAGGGTGGCAGCCAAGAAGCAGAACAAGAGTAGTTCTTACCAAGTAATTGATGTCATAATTCACAGAGAGAGAGATGAAGGAATGCAGTCTCCCTAAGATAATGGCGCTGTTCCAAGTAGAGTCCCACCCTCTATGTCTCTACTATTCTACGTCCCCCCTGTGTCAGCTAATCTGAGCTTTCTGCCTCTGAGCTTTCTGTTCTACTACTCTCAATGCCCGCCTGGTCCTGGGAGAGGGGGGGCTCAGGAATGCTTTCCAAAGACACTGAATCTGTTGGCTGTCTATCCCTCGGTGGTGCCTCTTCTTCCTGCTGCTCCTCTCACAATATTTCCCAGCTTCTCCCCTCTGCAGCCTCTGAACTATGACCTTGTGCACCACTGTTCTAAATCTATACTGTCCTTCTGTTCTTGGTAAGGTTCAGGAGAAGGGGGGGCAGTCCTCACCATTCCTCCTCAGTCCAGCCACTGACAGGCAGGCATGAGGAAAGGGCACTGCCACTGCCCCAGCCCCAAAGCAAATGGTGAGTGAGAGAGTGAGAGAGTGCGCCACCTCAGGACCTTTCAAAAATCTGCACCCAGGGCCACACACCCCGGGACTCCCTGCGCTTTACCCCTGCCTGAGGCATAAGATGACTGCGGTATTCTCTGCGCTCAGAGGAGTCCACATGTTACATCCGTGCAATACTGTAGTAGAATTTTCAAGATACAGTGGTACCTCGGGTTACAGACGCTTCAGGTTACAGACTCCTCTAACCCAGAAATAGTACCTTGGGTTAAGAACTTTGCTTCAGGATGAGAACAGAAATTGTGCGGCGGTGGCGCAGTGGCAGTGGGAGGCCCCATTAGCTAAAGTGGTGTTTCAGGTTAAGAACAGTTTCAGGTTAAGAATGGACCTCCAGAACGAATTAAGTTCTTAACCCGAGGTACCACTGTGTTCCTTGTCTTCCAGAAAAAATATGGGCACCAGTTTCTTCCAAAGAAAGCTATATAACACTCAGACGCAGGGCCGTCTTACCCATAGGCTCTAGGGATGCAGGGCACCTGGGCGCTGGGCTCTCAGGGGTGCCAGGCCAAGAGTCCGGGGTCCAAGAGTTGAGTCCAAGGAAGAGCCCGCCTGTCGGTCGGAGTGCCGCAACGGGCTTGTCTGCTGCAGGCGGCTCTGCACCGCCAGTTCGGGGGCAATTGAGCCAGCGAGACGCTGAGGCAGTCGGTCGGCTCCGCCCTCCTGCGCACCTGGGACTGGGCAACCTGGGGGGAGATACCAGGCGGATCTTTGCACCCCGGGGCTGCATATGCTTAAGACAGCCCTGCTCAGATGTCCACTGTTTCACCATGTCCCCATTTAGCAGAAGCCGAGAAATGAAAGTCACACCAAGGACTGAACACAAGCCCATAAAATGGCTATATGGGTCAGCTCACGGGGAGTGTACATTGCCATCATTTTATGAATGCCAGCAGAGTGTTGGCAAATTGTGCCCAACCTGTGTTTATCTCTTTATTTGGAGCCTTGATTTCCCACTTAAATCTGCAAAACACCCCTTCATCGGCCTTGCCGCCTTGCCACTGCCCTCGGTTTCGAGCCCTTGTTTACAAAAAGAAGCAAACAATGTGGGAAGACCCATCGTGCACCTTCATCTGGGAGCTTTCAATTAGAGGGAAAGCTTATCGCAGAGCCGCTGAGCTTGAGATCTGTTTGCAATTTCAGCTGAACAAGCAACTGGGAAGATAATGGAAAATGCTGTCCGGATGTTTCCTGCAGGTTCCGTCAGCTGGCTTAATCCCTCTTTCTTTTATCATGAGTTTAAGCTTCTGGTTTTATGATGGTCGGTTATGACCCACACGAGGGACTTGCGATAGCTCAAGGTGAGCTGCACCAACAGAACCGTAACAAGGGGACGAAACAAGAGAGGAAACGAGAAAAGACACCGGGGAGGAAGAGAGATGAGGTCTGGATAGGTAGAAATATATTTATATAAGCTTGCTTTAGGAAGTTCAGAGTGGTTTATATGGGTCTCAGATCAGTCTTCCACCTGTGCACTATATATATTTCAGTTAGGATTAAATATGGTCCTTGACTCAGGATATAGGTGACTTGTGCTTCCAGTATATTGTCGGTTTAGTTGCATGTTTCAGTCACCCTGCACTTTATTCTCACAACTACCCTGTAAGGTAGGCTTAGGGTTGCCACCTGCCCTGTATAATACAGGATTGTCCCATATTTCAGTGTAAAATGCTACACCCTGTATTGATACAGTTTTGATACAGACCTGTATTTCAGCTCTCTCTCTCTCTCTCTCTCTCTCTCTCTCTCTCTCTCTCTCTCTCTCTCTCTCTCCCTCTCTCTCTCTCTGGCAAGTTAGGAATCCTCCCCAAATGCATGTGTTTGAAAGGTTGTGTGAAAGGTCACGTATTTAAGCTCTCAGTGGCCAAGCACAGACAGATTTACAAATTCATATGCGTGTGGCCACATGCGTGTGTGACAAAGTCCAGAGAGACCATCCTGTTGGCTGCAAGAGATTGTAATGGATTGCTTTGAAGTCACTTCAGCACCAGATTTTTTTTTGGGGGGGGGAAACGCCTTCCAACCGCCCTGCCCTATATTTAGCCAGAACAAAGGTGGCAACCCTAGGTAGGCTACACTGAGAAAGAACCCAATGATAGCTTCATGGCTGTGTAGGGATTTGAACCCAGGTCTCCCCAACGGTGGAGCATATGCCCGTGCTGCCCAGGGTGGGCACGCTCCCAAGGACGGCGTGGCACAGAGGGTGCCCTCTCAGGCACAGGATAGCCACTTGGGTGCCAAGAGCAGTGTGCGCACCCTGCAGCCTGCCAGCAACTCCCAAGCCTCCCCCAAGCTGTCAAAATGAAGGGGGAAGGGGGGAATGCCACCAGCAAAGCAGCACAGCCCCCCCCCCTTACCATGATGGCTTGGGGTAGGCTTGGGCTTCGTGGGCAGGCAGTGCACTGAATTTCATCCCCCTCAGTGAGGGCACCTGGGGTGGCCTGCCCCCCTTCCTACGCCCCTGGGTCTCCCCGATCCTTGTCCGACACTCTGACTGCTATAACACACGGCTAATATTTCTTCTGCTACGTCATCGCTGTCAACGCCTGCATTGTCATCAAGCTACGGTTGATTTCACAGGCACTGCATAAATCAGCTCTTTGCGTTTCCCATGTCCATAGCCTTAAATGCAAGGTAGAATGTACACCGACTCTGCCACCTTCACCATTCATAAATGGCTTGTGCCAGACCTTAAGGTGCGCATGGAATGTGTTTCTCTTAAGAGAAGACGCATTTCCCCTCCCTATCCTAAGCTTTCCCTCTGTCCATTAAGGAGATTCAGATCTGTTTTGGAAGCAGTGGGCGGCGGCGGGGGGGGAATAAAACTGCTGTTTCCTGCAGGTTCTGGTAGCACCTGGAGACATCTCTCCTGGTACATATCAAACTGAGAATCAGAATAGAAACTGAGCACTGTGAAACTGTACAGATTGTTCCACCCCTGAGCACAAATGTTGACCCGCAAATATTCCCTTCCTTCTTTTAATGGGGTTGTGACAAGTCACTCACATCAATACATCAGTGGCAAAAGATACACAAGATATAATCGTGATGAAGCACAACTGGACTGGGAGGTTTGGTGGTGCTGGTGGGTGTCTTTTTGCCTTTGTAAACAGCTGCTATGTCAATCTCAGCTGAACAAGCAACTCTAAACAGGCAGGTAAACATGTCAGTGTAGAGTCTTAGGAATCTTTCTTACCTTGGGCCTATTCATGCTCATTTACAGCACGTTCCAAATTGGTGCAAGGGCCAGATCCCCCACACTCCAAAAAGACCCCTCGAGACTCCATTTGTGGCTCATTGTTTTGTTTAACTGACACTAACAATGGCTTGCTAATCTTTTAGGCCCATGAGCACATTTGGATTTTTGAGTGAGAACCGTGGGCAGCCTCACTTCTCTCCCTGGAACAGCCCCTCACCACACAGAGACGACCCATGGGCTATGCATGCTTTGCATGCAGAAGGTTCCAGGTTCAGTCCTCGGCATCTGCAGGTGGGTGTAGGAAAGATTCCAGCCTGAGACCCAGGATTGCTTGTCAGTGTAGACCAGGGATAGGGAACCTTTTCCAGCCTGAAGGCTATGCTCCTTTCTGGGCAATCTTCAGAAGGGGCACACAACAGAGGCAAAAGTGGACAAAACAACAAATGGGAATTTTACCTTCGTTCCGTAGGCTGGTTTCCACACACCCTTCTCTATCCTCCATTCAGGATACTAGCAGTGCTATTTTTTCTAGAAAAAGAGGTGCTGGAACTCACCATGAGGTATAAAGGTAAAGGTAAAGGATCCCTGGATGGTTAAGTCCAGTCAAAAGTGACTATGGGGTTGCAGTTCTCATCTTACTTTTAGGCCAAGGGAACCAGCGTTTGTCCACAGACAGCTTTCCAGGTCATGTGGCCAGCATGACTAAACTGCTTCTGGCACAATAGAACACCATGATGGAAACCAGAGCGCATGGAAACGCCATTTACCTTCCCGCCTATTTACCTATTTATCTACTTGCACTGGTGTGCTTTCGAACTGCTATGTTGGCAGAAACTCACCATGAACACCTCCTTTGTTCTATTGGAATGGCAATGGCGCCAACCTGAGAGGTGCTGGAACGGAGTTCCAGTTAGTTCTGGCTGAAAAAATCCCTGCTTACTAGCCAATCAACTTATCCTTTGTGTTCAGTGCGTGGAAGACTGCCAGCTATCATATTTGCATACAGTAAGGTCTTTGGGACAAAAGAGGCCTTGTCATTTGAAGTGTGTGTGTGTGTGTGTGTATGTATGTGTAATGGGAAGCATGTGGTTCCTGCTGCTAATCTATGTTTGCCATCTGATATAGGTGCCTATGGTTCGATTGTCTGGTTTTGCTTCCCTCTTGGTCAACACACCAGTGCAGCTGCTTGCCCTGTGGGAAATATAATAAGTTATTATTTATACCCTGCCCATCTGGCTGGGCCTCCCCAGCCACTCTGGGTGGCTTCCAACCTAATATTAAAAACAATACAGCATCAAACGTTAAAAACGATTCTAAACAGGGCCACCTTCAGTTGTCTTCTAAAAGTCAGGTAGTTGTTTATTTCCTTAACATCTGCTAGGAGGGCGTTCCACAGGGCAGGTGCCACTACCTAGAAGGCCCTCTGTCTGGTTCCCTGTAACCTCACTTCTCACAGTGAGGGAACTGCCAGAAGGCCCTTGGCGCTGGACCTCAGTGTCCGGGCTGGATGATGGGGGTGGAGATGCTCCTTCGGGTATACAGGACTGAGGCCTTTTAGAGCTTTAAAGGTCAGCACCAACACTTTGAATTGTGCTTAGATACGTACTGGGAGCCAATGAAGATCTTTCAGGACCGGTGTTATATGGTCTCGGCAGCCACTCCCACTCACCAGTCTAGCTGCAGCCACTCCCACTCACCAGTCTAGCTTCTGGATTAAATGCAGTTTCCAAGTCACCTTCAAAGGTAACCCCACATAGAGTGCATTGCAGTAGTCCAAGCAGGAGATAACTAGAACATGCACCACTCTGGCAAGACAGTCTGTGGGCAGGAAGGGTCTCAGTCTGCGTACCAGGTGGAGCTGGTTGACACCTGCCCTGGACACAGAATTAACCTGTGCCTCCATGGACAGCTGTGAGTCTAAAATGACTCCCAGGCTGCACAGCTGGTCCTTCAGGGGCACAACTACCCCATTCAGGATCAGGGAGTCCTCCACACCAGCACGTCCCCTGTCCCCCAAGAACAATACTTCTGTCTTGTCAGGATTCAACCTCAGTCCGTTATCCGCTATCCATCCTCTGACCGCCTCCAGACACTCACACAGGACCTTCACTGGTTCTGATTTAAAAGAGAGGTAGAGCTGGGTATCATCCGCATATTGATGAACACCCAACCCAAACCCCCTGATGATCTCTCCCAGCAGCTTCGAGCATGGGGGAGAGGACAGAACCCTGAGGCACCCCACAAATGAGAGCCCAGGAGTCTGAACACTCATCTCCCCCACCACTTTCTGGACACGGCCCAGGAGAAAGGAGTGGAACCACTGTATAACTGCCTCTAGCTCCCAGCCCATCAAGACGGTCCAAGAAGGATGTTATGGTCTATAGTATCAAAAGCCGCTGAGAGATCCAGCAGAACTAGGAAACAGCTCTCACCTTTGTCCCTAGCCCACCGGAGATCATCAACCAGCGCGACCAAGGCAGTTTCAGTCCCGTGATGAGGTCTGATTCCTGATTGGAAGGGATCCACATGGTCTGCATCCTCCAGGTGTGCTTGGAGTTGTTCAGCAACCACCCGCTCAATCACCTTGCCCAAGAATGGAAGATTTGAGACTGGGCGATAGTTGGCAATATTGGCCAGGTCTAAAGATATTTTTTTTAAGAAGCAGTTTAATGACCGCCTCTTTCAGTGGGTCTGGGAAGGCTCCCTCACAGAGGGAAGCATTCACCAACCCACAGAGCCCATCACCCAGCCCTTGCCGGCTTGCTTTTATCAGCCAGGATGGACAAGGATCAAGAAGACAGGTGGTTGGTTTCAGTCGCCCAAACAGCCTGTCCACATCCTTGGAGGTAACAGATTGAAATTGATCCCATATAACATGACTAGACAGGACTCCGACACTCTCACGCCCGGGCCCAGCTTCCACGGTGGTGTCTACCTCCTTCCGAATCTGAGAGACTTTATCTGCAAAAAAAACTTTGCAAAAGCTTTGCAGGAGATCTTGGGGATCCTACCAGGCCCCGATGACGAAGGTGGTTCTGATAGATTGCGAACCACCTGAAAGAGTCTTCTGCTGCTGTTTCCGGCAGATGCAATAGAGGCGGTGAAGAAGGTCCTCTTCACCGTCGCTATCGCCACTTGGTAGACTCACCATTGAGCTCTAACCCGTGTCTGGTCCGATTCAGAGTGAGTTTTCCGCCAGCAGTTCTGTCATCTTCCCATTAGGTGCCCACTGACTTACCACGCAATCACGCATATGCTTCACCACATACCCAACTGCTTATGGGTATCCAATGGAATCCAAACACTGAATGTGCCAATCTGGTGGTGTAAATCAACATCTGGTTACTCCAGGCATCCGTTTCAGTTTAAAATTGTAATGGATTTTAACAAGGTGTTTGGAGTCAGTTTGGAATGCTTTTGCTCTGATCGATGAGCCATTCTTACGACCAGGCCTGGCATGGCAGTAGTTGCTTGCGCTTGCTTTGGCCATTGTGCCACATGTAGAAGCAGCTGTGCTTAAGGGTGATGGTATGGAAAGTTGTGGTCTCCAGATGACCACAGGATATACAGGATACACAGATAGGTTCTCCTGCATTTATTTTCAGATTAGGTGTGGGGCATCTGTTCTGCCAAGATGCATCACAGGTGCTGCAGTTCTTGTGTTATTCTCTTCTCAGTTCCTATTTCCCACCTCCACAGTACATTGAGGCTCTAGGTGGCTTCGACAAGGACTCCATTATCATTGGAGCATATATTCCAGACTTATTTGCAGGAGCTTGGTGCAATAGCTTGTACCAGCACTGATTTGCCAGCTTGTTGGCTATATTTTCCTCTGTGGATCTTCAGTGTGCCCTGCCTACCTCTTTTCTTTTCTACCTCTTCTTTCTTTTCTTTTCTTTCTCTCTCTCTCTCTCTCTCTCTCTCTCTCTCTCTCTCTCTCTCTCTTTCCTTTTCTTCTTTTCCTTCTCTCTCCTTGTGATGCTCCATTTGCTGCAGCTGTGGTAAAACTCCCATCACCTTCCTCTTCGGACAGTAATGGCAGAACATGTGGCCTTCCAGTTGTTCTCTCACCAGCCTCAGTCAGCATAGCCAATAATTGGGGATGATGGGAGTTGTAGTCCATCAGTATATACAACGTGGGCTGATGGGATGAACTAATGGCATGGCCATGTATGCTGGAGAAATCAATTGACATTAAGCGAATAGTTTGCTGAAAGAACGGATGGCAATAGGAGTTGGTGTAGAAGCAGGATCTTCAAATCTCCCCCTGCTTCAATCCCTCCCCTCAGTTGCTTTTCTCTTCACACACACCACAGTTCAAGAATGGGCACCACAGTTCAAGAAGGACACTGACAAACTGGAACGTGTCCAGAGGAGGGCAACCAAAATGGTCAAAGGCCTGGAAACGATGCCTTATGAGGAACGGCTAAGGGAGCTGGGCATGTTTAGCCTGGAGGTTAAGGGGTGATATGATACCATGTTCAAATATATAAAAGGATGTCACATAGAGGAGGGAGAAAAATTGTTTTCTGCTGCTCCAGAGAAGTGGACACGGAGCAATGGATCCAAACTACAAGAAAGAAGATTCCACCTAAACATTAGGAAGAACTTCCTGACAGTAAGAGCTGTTCAACAGTGGTATTTGCTGCCAAGGAGTGTGGTGGAGTCTCCTTCTTTGGAGGTCTTTAAGCAGAGGCTTGACAACCATATGTCAGGAGTGCTCTGATGGTGTTTCCTGATTGGCAGGGGGTTGGACTCAATGGCCCTTGTGGTCTCTTCCAACTCTATGATTCTATGATTCTTCGCTGAGCTCCAAGACCAGAACAAAACCCAGTCAGAAGAAAACCAAGCCGGAAGAGGATTTGATGTAGAGGGGAAAGCTGAAAATGGAAGATGTTTTAGCATCATCTGCAGTAGGAATGGGAGAGAGAAATGATTCAGTACACATTTATAGATAGACCTATCTAACTCTCCATTCACAAAGCAGAGATGGGAACCTAAACACAGCCTTCCTTTGAAATCTGCACTCCTCTGGATTTTGCGGTGCACTGCCCTCCAAGTGGGGCCTCCGACTAGCCCATTCAAATTAGCACTCTTTGGCGGGAAGGCCACCCCTTAATACCACTGGCCGAAGGGACTTCCTCAACAATGGCGGGTGGGCGGGTGGGCGGGTGGGCGAGCATGCTCTGGCCTCCGGGGATGAAGGTGGAGTTAAGGGGCTGCAACCTTCACCCCCTGAGTGGCCATTTCTGCAGCCAGCAATGCATATACTAGGGGTCAAGTATATGATGATGATGATGATGATGATTTCTGAAAATAACGAACAAAAGTGCATTAGGGGAAAATGCTTTGCAAAGAACTGTATTTTAGGCAAACCTGTGTACAATGGTACCTCAGTTTACGAACTTAATCCGTTCCAGAAGTCCGTTCTTAAACCAAAGCGTTCTTACACCTAGGCATGCTTTCCCATAGCAGCGGAGGACTCAATTTACAAATGGAACACACTCAACAGGAAGCGGAACGTGTTCTGCTTCCAAGGCAAAGTCCACAAACCAAAACAACTACTTCCATGTTTGCAGCGTTCTTCATCCAAGTTGTTCATAAACTAAGCTGTTCTTAAACCAAGGTACCACTGTACAACATTAGGAGAAAATCGCATTAAAAATGCTGGTGAATTTTCATGGTCCCCACCCCCACCCTGCAAATAACGAAATGATGTTGAACTGTTAAGAATTTGAAAACTGGAATAATGAGAAACCGAGAGATTTGCCCACCCCGATCCTTCCCCTCCATTTTTCCACCTCTCCCCCTTTGTGTTCTCATTTTACAGCTACTGAGCTTTGAAGTTTGAGTTTGAAGTCACGGGTCTACCCCCCTCCCCCCCTACCCCCCCCCCTGCTGCCCATCATCAAGTCTACTTCCATTGTTAGTCAGGCTCATCACAAGAGCCAGCGGCTAATTTCGCACTGGTAGCTGTTCAAGGAGCAAGTTGTGGGGGCAGGAGAAGGTCCAAGCCAGACTGGGCGCTTTGGTGTGTAATTAGATTTCTTGTCAAACAGTGGCAAGGCAGCTCGCCCCGCAGGTAACCTCATCAGTACTGATTGGCTGCTCTGGCGTAAGCTGTGGCCCCATTACAGGAAACGAGATGTTCCCACAGATGTAATTGGACACATCAGGACACCAGCCTCCCTGCTGCTCTGTCACTCATGAAGCAGGTGGCTTCTTGGAACTGGGGACCTCCCTCTCGCCACAAAACAAGGCTTTTGTTACACGGTTGGCTGTGTTGTGGGCTGTTTCCTTAGCATATAATAGAAACACCTTAGTGGAAGGCAGGTTGAGCAAACTCTCGAAAAACAAGTTTGTGTTCTGGAGCAGGGGAAAAAGAAAAGTCACAGTTGCAAACACGAGAATGCGATGTGCTTGTTTTGCTGTTTAAAAAATGTTGCTGCTGCTGCTGCTGCTATGTTTCCAACCAGTTTCCCCTCCCAACGACCTCAGGGTGGAACATGGGACTCCCTCCCCAATGCATGCTGACAACAACCCTGTGAGGTAGGATAGGTTAGGTTGAGAGACAGTGACAGTCACACAATGGGCTTCAGTTTGATGCCTGGACTCCCAAGTGCTTTAATCCAGCACCCATAACCACTGCTGAAGATAGCCCTGTTTAGGGAAGTTTTTAATGTTTGATGTCTTATTGTGTTTTTACTATCCTGTTGGAAGCCGCCCAGAGTGGCTGGGGAGGCCCAGCCAGATGGGGAGGGGTAAGTAATAAATTATTATTATTATTATTATTGGTTCTTTTCTTTCCATATGTGTGGAGTGTGCCACATCCTTCCACTCTGCTGCCCTCCCTGCCCGCAGACTGTCTCGCCAGAGTGGTGCATGCTCTAGTTATCTCCCGCTTGGACTACTGCAATGTGTTCTATGTGGGGCTACCTTTGAAGGTGACCCGGAAACTACAACTAATCCAGAATGCGGCAGCTAGACTGGTGACTGGGGGCGGCCACCGAGGCCTCATAACACCAGTTTTGAAAGACCTACATTAGCTCCCAGTACGTTTCCGAGCACAATTCAAAGTGTTGGTGCTGACCTTTAAAGCCCTAAACGGCCTTGGCCCAGTATACCTGAAGGAGCGCCTCCCCCCCATCATTCAGCCTGAGGTCCAGCGCCGAGGGCCTTCTGGCGGTTCCCTCACTGCGAGAAGCAAAGCTACAGGGAACCAGGCAGAGGGCCTTCTCTGTAGTGGCGCCTGCCCTGTGGAACACCCTCCCATCATATGTCAAAGAGATAAACAACTACCTAACATTTAGAAGACATCTGAAGGCAGCCTTCTTCAGGGAAGTTTTCAATGTGTGACATTTTAATGTATTTTTAATCTTTGTTGGAAGCCTCCCAGAGTGGCTGGGGAAACCCAGCCAGATGGGCGGGGTATAAATAAATTGTTGTTGTTGTTGTTGTTTCTGCTCCTCACTGCATCTCTGTGATGACAGAGCACGTCTCGTTCACACCTTGCTGTGAAACAGCATTGCTTTGTACTCCCCGTTTACCTGAACGTCAGCATTTGACAGGGCCGGGTCAGGAATGAGCATCGGAGACTTTTGTGATATCTGTTTATTTGCAAAGTATGCAAGTTGCATCAAGGGTGCTACTCTGCAATGCAGCACCAATGGCAACAAGTAAACTTGGAGCCCTACTGGGAGTCTTTCTTCCCAGACAGCAGTAAAACTCACTGGCTATGATCCAGCTGCCAATGTTTCTTCCTAGATGACGCCCAAGCAGGCAGTGAGTAAGAGGTAACCAGCATCTGTCAACCATTAAGAGCCATCAATGCTCAACTGAGCAATCTTCTTCTATTCCATGGAAGAAGAAAGTTCAGCCAGGACAATATTTTTCCTGAATACATTTCAGTAGAATTGTTCCAGTGAGTATTAGAGCCATCAGTGTTCAACTGAGCAATCTTCTTCTATTCCATGGAAGAAGAAAGTTCAGCCAGGACAATATTTTTCCTGAATACATTTCAATTCCTCGGGTTAACAGCTTTGTTTCAGGATGAGAAACAAAAATCATGCTCTGGTGGAGTGGCAGCAGCGGGAGACCCCATTAGCTAAAGTGGTGCTTCAGGTTAAGAACAGTTTCAGGTTGAGAACGGACCTCCGGAACGAATTAAGTACTTAACCTGCAGTACCACTGTACCAGCATCTCCCCCCCCCAGTGTTGTTATTGTTGTTGTTGTTGTTGTTGTTGTTGTTGTTGTGCTACTCATCAGACTTGTTTACCCCAGCCACTCTGGGCAGCTTCTAGCATCAAACACAGTAAAACATCAATTAAAAACCTATATAGAACCGCCTTCAGTTGTCTTCTAAAAGTCCAATAGTTGTTTATTTCCTTGACATATGATGGAAGGGTGTTCCACAGGACGGACGCCACTACCGAGAAGGCCCTCTGCCTGGTTTCCTGCAACCTCAATTCTCACAGTGAGGGAACCGCCAGAAGGCCCTCGGAGCTGGATCTCAGTGTCTGGGCTGAGCGATGGGAGTGGAGACGCTCCTTCGGGTATACTGGGCCAAGGCTGTTTAGGGCTTTAAAGGTCAGCACCAACACTATGAATTGTGCTATGAAAAGTGTGGTGTAACTGTAACAACTTAATGATGAGTACTAGCACATTTTTTTTTCTGTTATAGCCCTCATTTGTGTGAAGGGATTGTGTAGCAACAGTTCTCTTTTAACATTCAAGCTTGGCTAATATAGGGACAAACGCTTCCAACTTTGCTCATCTTCCGTTCACATATCAACATTGGACACCCTCCTCTGAGAGATTCCAGGGCAGCATTTTACAGAATCACCTTCCTTTACAAGGAACAAAAAGGGAAGACTTTATTATGCCTTTTGTAACAAACTGTTTAAAAATGCATAGGTTGAACAGATGGGGAGGGAGCAGGCTCACAAATAAGGACAAACCCTGATAACTTAGGCTCTAGAAGCTGCTTCTGGCAGCCAAACACCTTGTAGCAACTTTGCCCAGGGAGTTTCAAACTCAAGACCCTTTGCCTAGGATAGCTCAGTTGGCAGAACGTGAGACTCTGAATCTCAGGGTTATGGGTTTGAGCCCAACGTTGGGCAAAAAATGCCTGCATGGTCCCTTCCAACTCTACAGTTCTACGATTCCGCCTGCATTCAAACTGCAAAAGCTTGTTTTTTCAACATAGGCAAAGTATGATACAAATCCCAGAAGCTGGGAGTAGCCACTAGCTAGCCAAGGTCATAAATCAGCATGATCTGCTCATCCAGACCACCTCAATATCATGCTATGGGAAAAAAATATCTTAACAAGGGGGAGTCATTTTGTATAATCAAGCAGCCTACTTGCAACACAGGGAAGTGAAGAGGCAGTTTCAGTGTGTAAAGGTAAATGTTTTTACACGCGCTGGTTTTGTCACTGTTCCCTGGAATTCAGTCATGGCTTGTTCAATACCTGTCATTAAACACCTTTGACAAGATGTCTTACAGCTATGAAAATGTTTATTTAATAACTCGAATCACACTTGAATAAAACAGCCAAAAAAGAAAAGAAAAGATGGGTGCACATTGTACTAGGGAACGCAGAGGTGCACAGACGGTCAGGTGGTAAATCTCCAGGGCCTTTCGGTCACAGGTGTATTTCTTTGGCTCCTCTCACACTTATGGTATTGTCTTGTCCTCTGGCACATTCGGAGCAAATTCTTTCGCTCAAAGAATTCTGGGCACTGTAGTTTGTCCCTCACCAAGTTACAATTGCCAGCAGCCCTTAAGCTAGTACAGTTCCCAGAACTCACTGGGGGGGGGGGAGGTGCTTTGAATGTGCTCTAAAGGTATCATGTGTGCCCAGCCTTCTGGCAGGAATGCAAAACATTCTGAAGACCTCTTTAAATTTCATTTGACTGAACAAAATCTTCCCCTCTTCCCACGTGCTGTGCATTGTTTTTACTTAACCTGAATGCCAAATTTAATCTTTTAGTAATAGACCATTTCCCTTTATTTTACTTTATTGGAAATACTAAATACTCAGTGTTAATTTATTTTACTGCTAAGATGTTATCACCATTTGCTTTCTGGCTTTGATGGTCACAACTTAATATTTATATGGAAATAGACACAGGAAGCTATTGTTTGAAAAATGGGGAGTTGACTCTCTACAAAGCTTTTACAAGTTTGCATAACATGTAATGTCAGTTTCTGCCAGTGTCAATGTGGGGAGGTGCTCTCTGTACTAAACAGAAGCAAATTACAAGATAATGTATAGCCACCTTTTTGTTGTTGCTGTTGCTAAAACAACTATAGAAAATTCATAATATATGTTGGTCTTCCATCTTGATGCTGAAACATATTCATTTTGAACAATCATTCAAAATGATCGATGATCCAATTTTAAAATATTTTTTTTTAAAAGAAATTAATGTCTTTGGGCACTGTTATATTTTTCTTTTAGCATGCAGACCTCTATTTCGTTCGTGTCATCAGCCATTCTTGGGTGACCCTGTCACTTTGCATGCAGGTATATACAGAAAGCCCTTTTAAGAAAGCTATTATCAAAAAGGCCATTTCACCCGAATAGATGCTGTACTTTGCCTGTGCCTAGAAAATTAGTCCAAGCCAATAACTAGTGATGTGGGAAGCTGTGTTTGCATACATATTTTCTTCCTGAGCCCTGTTATTTACTCTTCTGTCAGGCTGTGGGACAGGCTTTCACAAAAAATAACCATGGTCAAGAGAGCCTGGCGTACCAAATGGCTCTCCATATGCAAGTATCAGTTCCCTCCTAGAACGTGACAGCTGTTCAATGCACAACAGAGAGCAGGAAATGAAGATCAGCCTACCTGACTGAAATTACAGAGAGAATTTGAGGCACGGGAGTTTGGTTACCAGGGCTGGGAATGTGGCTGAACACCTGGTGCAGTGGAGGGGCTACAACTTGGCCTCCAACTGACTAAATACGAGGTTGATCCACACTTCCGTTCGGCCCATTGCTTTCCCCCAGGAAAACCCATGGTTTAGCACTGGATTGGAAAGGACGACAATGGGGTTTTCCACAGATTCGTTCTGATTTAGCAGTAAGCAGTAGATTTTTCCAGTGGAAAGTCGTGGAGTGAATGCAAAACTGATTGGACCCAGTGCTTTCCAGGCACTGAAGCAGAATTGAGGACAAGCCCTTAATCTTATTGCACAAGGCACTGTTGCCGTGCACCCTGCCCAAACCATGAAAGCCAGGGCTGAAAGTACTGGCCTCCATGGTATGGTTGCTGTTGTGCATGTGAAGGAATTTATTCTGACCCAGTTACCTGACAACCTTCCAAACCCCCAGGCTCTGTTCACACCCAGGGCAACGGGGGAGGACAGTTCTCTTGCCTTGCCAGTGGCCCTCAATGGCCCTGTATTGTTTCTTAATAGCTCTGGCTTGGCCAGGTTGCTTTGCATAGGCTAGCCCAGGAATTCCTCTGCAGCCCAAATAACCTAAAGCCTACCATTTATTAATTTCTAGGGTTTAGCCACACACACCACACCTATAACAGTACGTTCAGCAGAACCAAGCCATTAGGGGTAGGTTTTCCTGGGCAGTACCACTTCATGGATGGAGGGGGGATTGTCCCATGTTTAAATACTCCTTCGTGGTTAAACCTCCCTCAGCTCATACGGTGAACTGGTGGTAGATTCCAAAGCGCAATGCAACTGTAGCGACGGTCTTGCGTCTGTGAAGAAGAGTGTGAGTGTTGCGTTGTTCCGCAATGCAATGGACAGCACAAGAAGAGGAGGAACATGACATTCCTTCTGCTCACTTTTCAATTACTGGAAAATGCAATCAACACTGTAAAATGACCCTTTCTCAGGGCTGCAATGCATTTCCACGTGGCTGTGAGGGGGAATTCAAAAGCGTTCTTTCCAGTACTGCTGACTTATTGGCCACAGGCAATTATTGGAATACAGTAAGAGCAGGAGTAATGGCATTGCTATGCACTCTCTCTCTCTCTCTGGTTTTCTCAGCTGGTCAGCAACAGCTGAAACACCACAGAGGTTTTCTACCAACGTTCTGGATAGGGATGAGTCACGGCGAGAGTTATCGGAGGGCTTGGTAAACAGGAATGGAGGGGGAGATGAGAGATAGCAGGGGCTAAACAGAACTTTGCCGCCACTTGACCTCTAACACTTGGCAGGAGTTGCACTTATTTTATGTAAAGTGAACCCCAAGAATTCATAGTGAACAAATCCACTTCATTGGAACTGGTGGGTGACAAATCTTTGGCATGATAACTTCAGGACTGACATCCACTTACAACATGGGATGGGGGAGAAATATGATTTGGCCCTTTCTTAAAGGCAATTCTACCCAATTTGTACTTTCCAAAACAGTACGTTAACTGAAACGCTGTTATCCCTCAAAATTTGTACTTCGTACACTAAGATAAAGCATGAATAGAAATGGGTGTGTTAGCGACGTTAACATGCAGAAATGCAATATATTGTGGGAAATATAAATATTAGAGAACTATGCTTTGTAAAGTATGTATTTATGTATATACATTTTGTATGTGTGTATGTATATGTGTGTGTGTGTGTGTGTGTGTGTGTATCAAAACGACAAAGGAAATGTGCATACTAGAATAAATCTGCACTAAAATGCTGGTGAATTTTGCTAAGGACTTTCATATAAGGCCCTCATCTGGAATTATCTATTCTGACTGTGGCTACTTTTCAAGGGTGCTATCCAGCTAGCTCATTCCATCAGTGCAAAGATTTTCACTTGGGCAGCAGAAAATCCCCCCACTCCTTCTCTTTCCCTGTGCACATCCTTTCCAGTCCCCTAATCTGCTCCGTGGGGGGGGGGGTATCCAGAACAAATTTAGGGGGCATTGGATGCAGGAGGGAGAGGGGAGTTTCTGTTGCACAAGCAGAAATCCTTACGCTGGTGGAGCAAGTTAGTTGGCTTCCACCCCATGACTTGAGATGGAGGTCTTCTCAGCCCCAGTGGCGTAGCGTGGGTTGTCAGCACCCGGGGCAAGGCAAGTAATTTGCGCCCCCCTAACCCGTGGATTTTAGCACTCGGGCAGAGAGCTGCGAGTGCAAGCGCGCGCCCCCAGATGTTGCGGCCGGTGCGGCCGGCCCCCCCTGCACCCCCCACGCTACGCCACTGCTCAGCCCTTCTTCTACTTGTGATTTGCCTGACATGACATGAATTGAACCTGAGGCTTTCTAAAAGCAAAGCACGCATGATGCCACTGACCTATGACACCTCTGCTGGCAATTAAAGGATCCTTCCATTGCATTTATCTCTTTTTTATGCTGTCATTGCAGAACACAATTTTGTTCTTTACGTCGTTTCCCATGCCAGCCTACCACATATTGCATGCTTAGCTCGCTGGAGGTATTTGGTGAGACTTTGACGGTCTCCGTGCATAATGAAAGCAGGTCCCATTAGCATATCAATGTTCCCATGCTGCACACTGGAAATAGTGGCTGGGGAAAGCATTGCACTCATGTTCAAAACCAGTGGCGCAAGCAGTTTCACTCATTGCAGTCGTGGATAATAAATGTCAACTGCAATTGCCCAGCTGAGCAATTTGTTGATTTATGGCTCCTGAGATAAAGACAGAGAATTAAAATTCAAAGGACATGCCGCTAGAAAGCTGCACAAATCTGCCAGTGTAGCCAAGCTAACTTTGTTGCGTAAACAAAAAGGCCAGCCTTATATTCTCTTTGCATCCTCCTCCCAGTTTCTTTTCCTACTCAAAGGATAATTTGACTTGGAAGTCAGATTAGCATATTGTCCTCTGTTGTCTCCTCCTTTTGTCCTCCATCTTTCCCAACATTGGGGTCTTTTCCAGGGAGTCTTCTCTTCTCATGAGGTGGCCAAAGTATTGGAGCCTCAGCTTCAGGATCTGTCCTTCCAGTGAGCACTCAGGGCTGATTTCCTTCAGAATGGAGAGGTTTGATCTTCTTGCAATCCATGGGACTCTCAAGAGTCTCCTCCAGCACCATAATGCAAAAGCATCAATTCTTTGGCAATCAACCTTCCAATCTTATCTTTCTTCTGCTTTTGCCAGGCACTGCCCATGTTTTAAAGCTCCATCTCTGAGCGCCCTTTTCTTGGCTCTGGAGCTTTCTCCAATATAGGAGTTTTTCAGACAGCAGAAAACAAGACAAACAAATTTGGTCTAACAGAATGCTTCCAGGAGGGCAAAGCAACCAACCCAAATAATAAATCTATTTCCATTCTTAATTCACACTTGAGAATCTTATGTTACCCATACTAAGTAAAATGATTATATGGGAGTGGCGAGGAAAGGCCTGTAAAGGTCCAATTTTTGAACTGATGGTGTTGCTTTGGCACATTATTATTATTATTAATTTAGATTTTGGCATCCTCGCAAGAAACTATTCATGCACACAATTCTTGACATCAACTGTTTTAGAGACATTATTAAAATGCATACAGCTGAGCTTTGATCCAACAGCCACCCTTGAAAGAGACAACAGAGCACTGAATTTTCATCTGAGGCAAGGAGTTCATAACATTGTTTCCTAACCTGGAAGTTAGTGTGATGTTTCTCCCCGATTTCAAACCGGAGGCTTGTATCACTCTTCAGACCAAACTCCACTCAGTACGGGAAATCTAATCAGTTGGGTCGCTTGACTTGTTTTGAAACTCAGAAGCAGTTACAGACTCCCCACTTTGTATGGCAAGGAGATGTAGCACTGCAGGATAGGCATTTCATCTTTCCCCTTTGCATTGTTTTCCTGGTTGAATTTGCCCCAGAAGCTGCAATTTAGCTCTGCGGGGGTGATGTGTGGGGAGATGCATGCAAAGTGCTCAGCTTTGTAGCCCAATGCACAAGGTATCATTTTTATCACTAAGAGCATGCAGGAAAGGGGAAGACCCAGCCTCAATCTGATTCAGGGTTTGGTGTTGTTGTTTTTAATGATAGGAGATTCAAGCCTGGCTCTCACATCTTAAGATAATAATAATAATAATAATAATAATAATAATAATAATAATAATTACTATTTATGCCCCTCCCATTCTGCTGGGTTTCCATAGCCACTCTAGGCGGCTCCCAACAGAATATTAAAAACACGCTAAAACATCAAACATTAAAATCTTACCTAAACAGGGTTGCCTTCAGATGTTTTCTAAAAGTTAGATGGTTGTTTATTTCCTTGACATCTGCTGGGAGGGTGTTTCACAGGGAGGGAGCCACTGCCGAGAAGGCCCTCTGCCTGGTTCCCTGTAACCTCACTTCTCACAGTGTGAATGGGTGAACCTATCATTTTGCCTTTTCCTTTGCTCACATACAAGTCTCCCAGGTCAAATGCTGGGTCAACCTTGCCCCTTCTTCTACGAGTGATTGCCAGAGAGAGAGATTCTTTCCTCCCTGGGCTTCATACAGAATGTCTGCCCTTTAACACACACACACACACACACACACACACAGTGGCAGATGCGCATTTGTTCATTTATATGCAAATTCCTCATTATTTCTAAAAAAAAAAAAAGGCACAAGGTGTACTTCCAAGACAGTTGCAAAATTGTTCCAGGTATTGCAGGGCTTGTTTGTGACATTTCAGGTGCTTCTCAATGGGCACACGCCACGGTTGCCTTCCAATAAGCTGGAAATGTACAGAAATGTGTTGCCCCTCTAGAAGGCAGCGGATGTACCCCAAAATGGCATTGCTGTCATCATCCACTGCTAAACCAGTTTAAGTCTGTTTATCACACCCTCCAACCAGGATACATGTTTGCTCCACATAGTGACAAAAACAGATAATTGGACATGTAAATGCATGCCTAAATTGTTCCTGGAACTTCTGCATCATGTAATGCAAGTAAACTGAGAAGTTATCAAATAACATCATCTAGCAAGTACTTACACCTGAAAGCTGGATAGCCTAAATTTGCATCTCCCCAATGGAAAAAAGAGAGTTATATCCTAACTGCATGCTGCGATTAGCCCAGAGACTTCTTGCAACCTCCTTGACACTCTCCGTTGCGTGATAACACACAGCAGCTCACTACCAGTGAGAGCCAGTGTGGTGTAGTGGTTAAGAGCGGTGGACTTGTAATCTGGTGAACCGGGTTTGCGTCCCCGCTCCTCCACATGCAGCTCCTCCACATGGGTGACCTTGGGCTAGTCACATTTCTCTGAAGGCTCTTAGCCCCACTCACCTCACAGAGTGTTTATTGTGGGGGAGGAAGGGAAAGGAGAATGTTAGCCGCTTTGAGACTCGTTTTTTGACAGAATTACAAGCCTGGTAGATGAAGGGAACGCAGTGGATGTATCCTACCTTGATTTCAGCAAGGCATTTGACAAGGTGCCCCATGATATTCTTGTAAAGAAGCTGGTAAAATGCGGTCTTGACTATGCTACCACTCAGTGGATTTGTAACTGGCTGACTGACCGAACCCAAAGGGTGCTCATCAATGGTTCCTCTTCATCCTGGAGAAGAGTGACTAGTGGGGTGCCACAGGGTTCTGTCTTGGGCCCAGTCCTATTCAACATCTTTATCAATGACTTGGATGATGGACTCAAGGGCATCCTGATCAAATTTGCAGATGACACCAAACTGGGAGGGGTGGCTAACACCCCAGAGGACAGGATCACACTTCAAAATGACCTTGACAGATTGGAGAACTGGGCCAAAACAAACAAGATGAATTTTAACAGGGAGAAATGTAAAGTATTGCACTTGGGCAAAAAAAATGAGAGGCACAAATACAAGATGGGTGACACCTGGCTTGAGAGCAGTACATGTGAAAAGGATCTAGGAGTCTTGGTTGACCACAAACTTGACATGAGCCAACAGTGTGACGCGGCAGCTAAAAAAGCCAATGCAATTCTGGGCTGCATCAATTGAGTATAGCATCTAGATCAAGGGAAGTAATAGTGCCACTGTATTCTGCTCTGGTCAGACCTCACCTGGAGTACTGTGTCCAGTTCTGGGCACCACAGTTCAAGAAGGACACTGACAAACTGGAACGTGTCCAGAGGAGGGCAACCAAAATGGTCAAAGGCCTGGAAACGATGCCTTATGAGGAACGGCTAAGGGAGCTGGGCATGTTTAGCCTGGAGAAGAGGAGGTTAAGGGGTGATATGATAGCCATGTTCAAATATATAAAAGGATGTCACATAGAGGAGGGAGAAAGGTTGTTTTCTGCTGCTCCAGAGAAGCGGACACGGAGCAATGGATCCAAACTACAAGAAAGAAGATTCCACCTAAACATTAGGAAGAGCTTCCTGACAGTAAGAGCTGTTCGACAGTGGAATTTGCTGCCAAGGAGTGTGGTGGAGTCTCCTTCTTTAGAGGTCTTTAAGCAGAGGCTTGACAACCATATGTCAGGAGTGCTCTGATGGTGTTTCCTGCTTGGCAGGGGGTTGGACTCAATGGCCCTTGTGGTCTCTTCCAACTCTATGATTCTATGATTCTATTCTATGACTCCTTTGGGTAGTGATAAAGCGGGATATCAAATCCAAACTCTTCTTCTTCTGCCTGCCTTTTATCACTATGACCCTTCTACCCATCCTGAACCAGATCACCCCATTGTCTCTGAGCCCACACTCTTCAAGAACTTGCTCTTCTTTAACTAGAAATTTCACAACCCCTCCATTGCTCAGCTATTTCACCACCAAGGCTGTTCCCACCCAGTCCCTCAAGCCTTCTGCCCAGGAGATTGCTCCACACACCTCTTTTCCAAGATGCTTCACAGCCAAAGACAGTTGTGGGAGCTATTCTTGCCCCTCTTCCCTGTCTCCCTACCTCTAAATCATGCCTGTTGTTTACTATTTCTCAGGATCTTTGTGGGAAGCGCAGGCCAGTCTAACTAGAGAATATCACCCCCAACTTAGTCTTAACCGTATTAGGAGGGTGTCTAGAAACCCAAGGAAGTTAGGCTTGGCTTGTATAACCCTAAGTGAGCAAGCGAAGTCTGAAGGCTGCCTGGATGTTCTGAGCAGTAAGCAGAGAGATATTAAGCCATCTCTGCTTCAGTGTCAGGAATACCACCACCCAAAGAAACAGCCAGCCAGCGACCCATCAGTGACAATGCACCTTTAGGTCACGGTGGACACCTAAACTTAACTTCTTGTCTCTGTTCCTCCTTCCTCAGGCCAGGTAAAGAGAGAGCGCCACCCTCCTCACCTCTGTCTGCCTTACTTCATGAATCTCACCCAACTACAGCGATCCTGACAACTGCAACTCTGCTATTTGTATCTGAACTTGTTTATGTTATTTCCATTAATAAGTGTGTTTTCTGTTCACTTTCCCCTAATAGGCACATTTCTTGGCAGGAGAAGTGTGCTGCAAAATTCAGAAAAGTGTGAATTTCAAAGCATAACTGTGTTGGGGGGTCTTTTTTTACTCAGCGGTTCTGGAGAACAGATTCTGCTTGTCCATTTCCCTTTCTATCTCTAGGGGAGGAAATTTGCAGAATGAGCCTGGAGTGTCACTGAAGTCGCCTGTCTTGTCCTAGCTATGGCAGCAGCTTTATTTCTGCACATGGCCAGCTAAGCAAAGTTCCACAGAAAGGTAACAACATCTGGCCTATGAGATTGCCAGTGAACTTTTCCGAGAGTCTTTCTTCAAAGCGGACAGCTCCATTTGGTCCTGTGGTCTCCCAGAGGAAATAAGACATTAATAATGCTCCAGCCTACCGATTAAATCCCTTAACTTGCCAGGAGCCTTCACACTTCCGCCTCCAAGAATAAGTAGAGCAGCAGCGGCTGCTGCCGCCACCACAGGATCCAAAGTTAAACTGTTACAACTCCAGATCTGAAGGGCATCGCCAGAGGCATCAGCTGCAAAGGGGAACGGTGGCATTGGCTCTGCTGCCTGCCTTTTCCCAGCTGCCTCCCCCAGGCAACACAGATTTCACAGCAAAAGCAGATTTCTGCTTCAGCTGCTAGCTCAGCTGTGGAAACCAGGAAAGGAAGGAAATGCAGAATGAGGAGTCAGAAGGGGTAAGGCGGGTAAGTGGCTGGAGAAACAAAGAACACGGCAGGAAAAAGGGCTAACACGATGGGTTGGAGTCTTTCAAACCTATGGATGGGCTCACGTATGCACATCACTTGACTGCAGGTGCATGCACATCTACATGTAATTGTTATAATTAACAAAAGGGATGCGGGTGGCGCTGTGGTCTAAACCACAGAGCCTCTTGGGCTTGCCGATCAGAAGGTCGGCAGTTCGAATCCCCACAACAGGGTGAGCTCCCGTTACTCTGTCCCAGCTCCTGCCAACCTAGCATGTTGAAAGCACGCCAGTGCAAGTAGATAAACAGGTACCACTGTGACAGGAAGGTAAACGGCATTTCCATGTGCTTTTGGTTTCTGTCACAGTGTCCCGTTGGACTAGAAGCGGTTTAGTCATGCTGGCCACATGACCCGGAAAGCTGTCCGTGGACAAACGCCGGCTCCCTCGGCCTCTGATGAGCATTGCAACCCCATAGTTATCTTTGACTGGACTTAACCATCCAGGGGTCCTTTACCTTTTTTACCTATAATTAATATTTGGATCACTAACCTCTGCATGTGTGGACAGATGCAACTGGAAAACTGTGCACAATGTGTTTTATTTACTTACTTATTGAGATGTTTCTGGATTGCCTTTCAGGATCACCCCCTCTCAAGGCAGCTATTTAAACACAGTCTATAACAAACTTTAGATCATAAAAAAGCACAGACTTAAAAATATGCACTTATACGGTCCTTTTTTTAAAAAAGAAAGAAAGCAAAAAGGTGCCCATATTCACTATGAAGTTGTTAAGGTAAGTGCCACACTTTTAACATTGGGGGGTGGGGAAGGTGACAATACTACGTACTCTTAAGTACCCCCAGAAAAAAGCACTGCACTTCTAAAAATGTATATAGTCACAGCAGCAGGTTAAAAAAAAGAGAGAGAGCGAGAAGAGTATCAGCAGAATCAAATAGTACCATTAAGAGAACATGAAAGATCTGCTTGCGATGTTATATGGGTGACAGCCTACCCACACATGAGTTTGTCAGGAAATAAAAGTGTGTGTGTGTTTATGGGTCAGGTGATGCTACTAAATTTGGGGCGCAGGCTTCCACACCACACATATCATCAAGGTATGAGGCAGAAGCCATCTCAGTATTTACATTATAGGAGAGAACATTAGGGGGCTCTTTATGAAAGCCACGGGACGCGGGTGGCGCTGTGGTCTAAACCACAGAGCCTAGGACTTGCCGATCAGAAGGTCGGCGGTTCGAATCCCTGCGACGGGGTGAGCTCCCGTTGCTCGGTCCCTGCTCCTGCCAACCTAGCAGTTCGAAAGCATGTCAAAGTGCAAGTTGATAAATAGCTACCGCTCCGGCAGGAAGGTAAACAGCATTTCTGTGCACTGCTCTGGTTCGCCAGAAGCAGCTTAGTCATGACCCAGAAGCTGTATGCTGGCTCCCTTGGCCAATAAAGCAAGATGAGCGCCGCAATCCCAGAGTCGGCCATGACTGGACCTAATGGTCAGGGGCCCTTTTACCTTTAATGAAAGCCACAAGCCCTACTTACCCAACTCCCCCTCTCCAATTTCAGTCAAATCATACCTTCCCTTGTAGTGTTCTCAAAATGCTGGCTAAGTTGGCCATCCCTGTAGTATCCCGTGGGAATTTCTCACTTTGTGAGGAAAACCTTACAATGGATTTGCCCTAATCTCGGGAAGTTGTATTTATTTATGAACAACGGAAAGGCAACTGAGCCTAGCAGCTACAACTTGCTAACCAGGCAAGACTAAGGTTCCCAGCAGTTCCCCCCTGAGGTATGAAGGGAACCACACTCAAGAGAAGAGAGGGGAGTAATGAATGTATTAACAACAACACATCAGGTATGTCTCCTAAAGAAACTGCAATCACAAAAGTTAAGTCCCCTCTGCTCCACTTGTCTACAGTGGATCTTCCCAGGGAACTCTGACAATTGTAGCTTTGTGAGGGGAAGCAAAAAACACGGAATTAGGGGAAGGGATAGGGCCAACCCAGACTTCTTTGCTGCACAGCAAAGGGGCATTTCCCCCTACCTGCCCCCTTAATCTTCTGCCTTGATCAGGACACTTGGGTTACAGATGCAGTGCTGGGTGTGCTGCTCTGTCAAGTCTCCCTGCTGCTGGCCAGAGGTTATTATTGCAGCATTAGACTTTTTACAGGGCAAACTGCTGGCAATAAGGCAACCTGCACATCTGTCATCACCACTCAGAAGCCAGTCCCACTCTGTTCAATTGGGCTTTTGCCCAGAAAAGCATGCGCAGGACTCTATAACCTAGGTATGTCATCTAACAGTTAAAACGAACACTCAACATTTTCCCAGGAATGTCAAGCTTTCTAGCTCCATCCTCCCTGCAGCTCAGGCTCCCTTTAGTCAAAGAGCCTATTGTGGCTTGCCATTATGAGCGAGCTCTTTCAGATAGCATCGTTTCTGAAGTCTGTGTTCTCAGTTACCTAAGATTCTTTTTGTGGCTACAACAAAGGCATATTGGAAGTGAACGATTAATATTCAGGCTCTCAATTCCTTTCTGTTTCATGCACTGAAAGCTGGAGCCTTAAGGTGCAGGAGCTGTAAATGCAACTGCTGGTAACCCTTCAATCGCCTTCCCATGGATCATTTTTGCTTCACATACTGTACTTGCTAGTTATCAGTCATCTCTAAAGCCTGGCTAGCAGGATTACCTGTATCACATGGAGAAATGATAAAAAAGGTACATGGAAATGTGGGGGGGGGATAATGGTGCACATACGATCGTCGTGCTTTTGTAGTTCAATTTGTTCTTTTCTGGCTACAATCAATACACATGTTCTTCACCTTTGATCCTGCCTCTTCTGTAAAGAAACAGGCATGGAAAGACTGTATAAATGGCCCTTCAGGCATCACAGGTTTAAGAAGGTTCTCATCTAACTGGAATGGGTTCAGAGGAGGGCAACAGAGATGGCCAGCAATATGGAAAACAAGGAAAGGCTGGAGGAACTAGGCATGTTCAGCTTTGGGAAGACTGGGCAAGGAGGGGATAGCATTCTTTCAAATACCCGAGAGCTGCCATGTAGCAGAGGGCAAAGACTGGCTTGTTGCTGCCTCAAAAGTATGGGGTTAGCTCTCCATGGGTTTAAGTCACTGGAGGTTAGATTCCAGTTAAATAGGAGATGTTTGTGTTTGGCAATGGAACCAATTGCCTAGAGGGTTGGTAGGCTCTCTTTCACTGGAGACGAAATAAAGGGGAGCCTATACCCCTCCAGCATCATAGCTAGCATGATCAGAAGCAAGAGTGCACTGGAGAGCCAGTGTGGTGTAGTGGTTAAGAGCGGTAGTCCCGTAATCTGGGGAACCGGGTTCGCGTCTCCGCTCCTCCACATGCAGCTGCTGGGTGACCTTGGGCTAGTCACACTTCTTTGAAGTTTCTCAGCCCCACTCACCTCACAGAGTGTTTGTTGTGAGGGAGGAAGGGAAAGGAGAATGTTAGCCGCTTTGAGACTCCCTAGGGTAGTGATAAAGCGGGATATCAAATCCAAACTACTCTTCTTCTTCTTCTTCTTCTTCTTCTTCTTCTTCTTCTTCTTCTTCTTCTTCTTCTTCTTCTTCTTCTTCTTCTTCTTCTGGCTTCCCATAGGCCAGCCACTGTGGACTAGACGAGCCTTTGGTCTGATCAAGCAGAGTTCTTTTAATGGTCTGCATCTTCTGAGGGGTTTTCTCTCTCGATTTATAGCATTAAAAAGAGGCAACGTCGGGGGAAACAACTGTGCAAAGCCAGGAACTTTTAAACAAAATTTTGTTTACACAGTGGTTACTCTCCCTTACAGGTCCCTGCTCACCCAATAGTTCATAGCTTCCTTAGCTCAGGGCAGGGTGGACAGGGAGAGAATGTCACTGAAAGCTTTCAGAGAAAGAAAATAATGCTTCTCAACAGCTGGCAGTCATAAGAGCCAGATGTGATGCATAAACTCACATTCTCTAGAAAGAGGAAAAACCAGGAAGGGTTAAACTTTCCCCAGAAGTCATTTAAGTCCCCTCAGAATTCATTATCATTTAAAAGCCATTAAGAAGAATATTTTAAACACAACTGAAAGCTTCCAGTATCCAGAACAGTATCTTGTTTCCCTTTAAAACTTGAAGGAAAAAATTATCCCGACAGCTCTTACTGCATGTTTCCAATAAAGCGTAGCTGGCTTGCTGAATGCCCAAAATGACAGTCTGACTTCTATAATGCAGCCGTTCACTAGCTAGATCTAAGAACGGACACAAAAGGCCTCATTGTTATAGGCAGAATGTAACTTGGACAGATGTTAGGAGGGGTATTGTGTAAACGAAAAGCCCTACAGTACTTTAAGAGACTAGCAAATTGTATTATGGACTAGAGTCATGAAAAAGCAAGTAAGGTGGGGCAAAGCTTTTAGCAGGGGAATTTTGCAAAGAGACAGACAGCCAATATCCAGAAGAGCTTAAGATCTCTCTTTTTCATGGCACCAGTCATATGATAATAGGTGCACAGATTCCCTGTTTTTCTTTCACTAACAGGTGAAATGATTTTTGTATGCTTTCAGGCCATGGATGTGGATTTCTCCAAGTTGCTTCCTGCTTTATGGCCAGGGTTCTGGTCAGTATTCACCCTGTTTCAAATTTAAAGGAAATACCAAAGATACGGCATTTTCTTTACCTATTCCATAAGCTCTCCTTTGCAGAGCCTACCAAGAATGAATTATAACCAACTTGACTACTAAATGCATCTCTAAAGACACCTCTCCCCCCCTCAGCCCCCCCCCCAAAAGCATACTGGCTGTTTGAATGTCTGCTTCTAAAATCTCTGTATTAGCAGGAGAAATGCAGACAGTGGGTCTTCTCCAGTACTGTTGCTCATTTAGTAGAGATTTCCACTTACAATGGAGCTTCCCTCTTAAGGTCTTCTGGTGGTTTCCTCACTGCGAGAAGTGAAGCTACAGGGAACCAGGCAGAGGGCCTTCTTGGCAGTGGCGCCCTCCCTCTGGAACGCTCTCCCATCAGATGGCAAGGAGATAAAGAATTACTGTGGAACCTCAGGTTGCAAACATGATCTGTGCAGGAGGCACATTCACAACCTGCAGCGTTCGCAACCTGCAGTGCCACTTCTGTGCACGTGTGGGTCACGATTCAGCACTTCTGCGCATGCGCAAAGCGCAATTTACTGCTGCTGCACATGTGTGAGCGCCGAAACCCGGAAGTAACCCGTTCCGGTACTTCTGGGTTCAGTGCAGTGCGCAACCTGAAAACCTTAAGTGTCTGTAACCCAAGGTACCACTGTACACAACTTTTAGAAGACATCTGAAGTCAGCCCTGTATGGGGAAGTTTTTAATGTCTGACGTTTTATTATGTTTTTATATGTGCTGAATGAGACCCATAGTGGCTGGGGAAATCCACAAATCCACAAACGCAATGCTGACTAGTTAGCATGAAGCAGTTGTTAAGGAACACAAGCCACTTAGCTGAAGGAAAATCCATCCTCTGGGCTGATGTGCGAATGTAAGTCCAGGCTGATGGAACAGAGCATGCCTTTTGTTAAAACTGTGTGTGCCCTTTCAACACGGATCAGGCCTTCTAGGCTCAGCCCCATCAGCCTCTATGAGGAGTTTTTAAATAAACAACCCTTCTCAACTGCAATAGCAATTTCAAATGTTAAAATACAATGGTGTGACTAAAGCCAAAATTGATCTGAGAGTGAAAAGCTACTGAATTATATTTCATTTCTTTTTCAAAAGCTAGTGAACTGTCATTCATTTTATATCTTTCCCAGTCACCTTTCTCCCTAGCATAGCTCCATAAATACCAATTCAACCACAGCAGTCATTGAGTGGCTTTAAGCAAGGTGTCATCGTACTTTATTTAGAAATTACCTAACAGGCCTCTAGGTGCTGTGTACAACCAAAAATTAACAAAAATTACAGGACCCTGCCGGCAGGCTTACACTCTTCTCTTTGTGGCAGATCTTAGTAGAATGTTTTGCACCCTCCTCAAACCACAACCCCCCTTTAAAGATAACCATATGTTCTTCAGTCCTTATCTCTGCATCATGGACTTGTAAAGATAATACATGTTTGCTCCTTTGAAACCTCAGTTATGCTGCTACTTCCTTGAGATGCAACAACATAAAACCCCACAGCATTTCACCTGATGCTTAAATCAGAACGTAGATAAATGCCAAACTATGGAAGGGCACAGAATTAGAACAGGAGCTCACACGAATGCACACAAGCAATTGAAAAAGGTACAATCGTGAAAAAATCCACTATGAATCCCAATTAAGTGCAGATATATATTTAAATATAACAAATTAAATTAAATAATTGAAGGTGTGCCAATTGAAATACATCTCCCAGACAAGGTATTCAAGTGTTAGTATGGTGTAAGATGATCAAACCTATCCATTCTTAAGGAAATCAGCCCTGAGTGCTCACTGGAAGGATAGATCCTGAAGCTGAGGCTCCAATACTTTGGCCACCTCATGAGAAGAGAAGACTCCCTGGAAAAGACCCTGATGTTGGGAAAGATGGAGGGCACAAGGAGAAGGGGACGACAGAGGACGAGATGGTTGGACAGTGTTCTCGAAACTACCAGCATGAGTTTGACCAAGCTGCGGGAGGCAGTGGAAGACAGGAGTGCCTGGTGTGCTCTGGCCCATGGGGTCACGAAGAGTCGGACATGACTAAACGACTGAACAACATGGTGTAAGAACAATAAATCATGTTTCTGTAGCAAAGCTATAGGGGTCCACCCATTCTGCAGCTGATATGGGAAACAAGCGCAAGACGCTTGTAGTGACGTATTTACAGGTTTCCAGCTTGTTGGGCTTCTAAGGAACTTTGAAGTTTTATAGACAAACTCCTTGTGAATGGATATTAAAAACCCTAATTTGATATCAGAAAATGTAATTATCCAGAGTGCATTTTACAGAACAATGTAAATGATACAAGATTGGCGGGGGGGGGGGGGAGAGAGACACTAGGTTTTGGTCTTCTAATGAAACAGTCACACACATGTTGTATATGAAATGCATTTAAAAGGGTGTAATGGAGAGAGAGAAAGGCAATAAATAGATTTACTTTCTCAAAACATTTGATTGTATTCAAAATTTATTTTTAAACAAAAAACAAGACAATGATTTTAAATAAACATGGTATTCTTAACATGTTGACAGACAGTTTAAATTAGCCATTGTGAACCGTTGCTGTTCTGCCACAGTGCCGTACTACAATATTTTCAAAGTATTTCCATTTCATAATCAACCCGGATTTCTTATATAAGAAATCAAGTTGTTCATCTGAGTGAAGCATCAGTTTCCTTTTATTATAAAGGTTTCACTAATGCAAACACACATATACACACACACACCTATTTGACACAATTCTTCATAGTGACAACACACACACACACACTGAAGTCTGTCAGGCCTTTTTGGTTTTTCTGTTACACTGCTGACATGGTGATTAGCATCAAGCTAGACCAGCTAAGCTTCACTTTAGCAGTATAATGGATGGCATCAACCAAACTTCACACAAAATAACCCCACACAAACATTATAAGCAAAATTAATCAAGACAACAGTGATAAAACAATGAAGATGACAAAAACGCAACTTGAGTGGGTCATAACCAGACTAGTTTGCTGTGTGCAGCCTTCCTCGGGAATTTCTTCCCAATTCACATGTAAATAATGGAACACACATTAAAAAGCCTCTGTTTGTGGAAATAAGATGCCCTTCAAAACATATTCTGTAATGTCATAAGGCAAATAAAGAGAATGCAGGATGAAAGGTTTTGGTCTAGGGAATGTTTCATAGGATCTGTCTACACACAAACATGCGCGTTTCACACACGCACATTATTATATTACACGGTGTGTGTACAGGACAATTAAATGGATTGGCTCAGTAAACTGGAAAAAATGTACTTCTATAAATGCTCAGAGTTATTGCTAATATGCTACAAAGTAAGCTCTTTGTCACAGAAGTACCAAAACTTAGGATTTAAAGCTGCCATACTGGAATACACATACTTTTATGGTGACAGCATGCCATGCCCATTTGGAGGAAAAAGCAACATAAATACGGTTATAAAAAGAAAACAAAGGCTTATGTTGTGCCCCTCTCCATTTTGCTTTGCAACCAGAGTCTGTTTTAAACAAGTCCAGTTCACCACATTAACAGCTACCCCACAGTGAAAAACAAGCCAACAGGAGGAAACAGGGTAAGAGACAGCATGCATTTACAACTTGCTTATAACCTAGTCTTTTCAGTTGTTACAACTTGAATATAAAAAACCCAATTGAGAGACCAGATTAACTAAAGGAAGAAAAAAAGCCTAGAGCGGACCTAGTTTGATAGTTAAAGCTTACCATTCCATATCAGTAACAGCAAACTCATCTTGCATTTTAATATACTGACAAGTATCTATTGCAATCAGAGATTTAAGGATGACTAGTGTAAGAGAGAGACCTATGCCCACTTAAAAAAAGATACTAAATACCTGCATCATGAAATTACATTCTTAAGAAGACACAGTGTGTAAGAAAATAGCTTGTATGTGAAATGTTTCTGAAATGCATTCCCCCTCTCCCCATAACTATCAAACGTTCACTCACACAAAAAAACACAAAAAACCCCACCCTTTTAAAAAAGTCAAAATGGGAATGAAGGAGATTAGCTTGGCTAATTACAGCACAGTGATTTAAAATGGTTCAAGACAGAACCGATTAGAGTTGGCCAAAAAATGCCCTCTAGGCATAGCTAACCATTAATTCATCCCAACCACAACATCAAACTCTGTCCACTTTTGGCTCATTGCGGCGAGACCAAAGTTGTTTAATATATATATCTATATACATACACACACATAGATACAAATTTCCAGCTTCAACTTGTAAGGCCTAGTTACCTATTTATACTTGCTCCGCAGCAACTACAAGAGGTAGGCATAGATCATCTAAAAGGCTTCTCTCCTTGTGCCCCGCCACTTGTGCTTCCCAAAGCTAACTGCACTTAAATAAAAAGGCTGTTAGCTTTTCAGTGGATAAAATCCAGTGGACAGAAGGCCCTTGGGGACAGAGTCATAGCTGCGCTCTTGCACAACTCCCTTTCATTTCCAGGGGACTAGTGTAGAACTTATTCCCAGTGGATTATGTCCTTTGATTAACAAAGAGTAGCTTTTACTATACTGAAGGATACTGTCTTTAGAACTTGCTGCAGAACATTCCCAAGAAAAATGAATCCTGAAACCAATTCTCTTGATTTGATTTTGTACATAAAAACAAGATACCATTTGGCCAAGACTACAGATGTACTTTTTCACAGATGCAAGTGCCATGCAAAATAAATTAAAGAACAGATATGAAAACATACAGGTAATAAAACTATTGAAGGTAGATTTTTTAAAAGCATTTTATATAAACATAATTTATAATACTTTCTTTTTTTCTCCTTTTTCTTTTCTCGAAATACACAGTCACAAAGCTGTGGCTATACATCCAGAATTTCCTCTGCTGTGCCCCCACAGCGTAATCTGTAGCGTCCTGTCCTCCAGCTAATAGTAGGATCCCACAAGGCCGATAGGAAAATGTATATCGTCATAGACTCTCTGATGAACCATGCCACTGCATAGTCAAGTTTTGAAAAACACAGAGCACCACCCTGGGGAATAGACAAAACAGATGTTCACATTTAGTGATGATGCCAACAACTAAAATAAATAATTATTTAATGAACATAACTTAATCAAAAATAACATTACTTTAACCTAGAAAAACTTAAGCAATTGCCCTTTAGCTCTGCAATACTATGGTGCCCCTATTCCATGCAAAACCCAAGCTAACACTTGAGAAACATAGGCTAGTTCACACATCACACTAAGCCAAACCACGGCACAGTGTGAACACATGGGCTCTGGAAGAGGAGACTACAATAATAGAATCACAGAACTGTAGAGTTGGAAGGGACCCAGAGGGTCATCTAGTGCAATGTAAGAATATCAACTAAAGCATCCATGACAGATGGGCACCCAACCTTTGCTTAAAAATCAGAGACCACCACCTCCCGAGGGAGACCATTCCACTGTCAAATAGCTATTACTATGAGAAGGTTCTTCCTGATGTTTAGTCAGAATCTTCTTTCTTTTAACTGGAATCCCATTGGATCGGGTCCTAGCCTCCAGGGTGGAGAAAACAAGTTTGCTCCATCTTCCATGTGACAGCCCTTGAGATATCTGAAGATACTATCATCTCTCTTCTCAGGTTCCACTTTCCCAGGCCAAACATACCAAACTCCCTCAACCATTCCTCATAAGGTTTCCAGACCCTTGATTATCTTGCTTGTCCTCCTCTGCACACATTCCAGCTTGTCAATATCCTTCTTAAATTGTGGTGCCCAAAATTGGACACAGTGCTCCAGGTGTGGTCTGATCAAGTGAAAATAGAGTGGTACTATTAATTCCCTTAACACCACACTAGACACTAGACTTCTGTTGATGAAGCCTAGAATAGCAGTAGCTTTTTTCTGCAGTATACCGTTGACTCATGTTAAGCCTGCTAGATTCTTTTCACATTTACTACTAGCAAGCCAGGTGTCTGTCCCCCCCACCATCCTATATTGGACACACTGTCTTCTCTGGCCATTCTACTGCCACACTGTTATGGCATGGCTTATTATGCTGTCTGAACTTGTCTGCCAGACAAACTATATGTCGTAACCCATACGATAAATTTTGGCTACATATCATAGTTACTCTGGAGAATAGCTTAAATTTGGATGACAACTAAGACAATCCATGGCTGCACAGCAACACAACGGCAGCGGAGGATAGCAGCCACAATCTTCTCTCCCAGATCCCACACACTGACATGTTTGCAGTAAGCTATGGTTTGACTAAGCATGACATGCAAATCAGGCTAAACTCAATTTGATAAGGAATCTTTCCAAGGGCATACATGCATTTCATAATTGATGCTTACTGATTCTCCTTAGGAATAAACTATTGGTTTTTCTAGTTCAGAACTGTTCACTCTGAGTTGAGAAGGTCTTCAAAATGCTAAATACTAGTCTTTCAATCCTGCTACCAGAGATTCCTCTCAATTGGTGATAAAAGAAACTGATTTTGGGACCTTCTGCATGTACACAGAAGGACTATGGCTGCTCAGAGCAGCTAATCCTTCTATTGTTAGCTGAAGGTGAAGACAACAGGTGTCTGTGCAGTTTTTCTAGTCAAGTAATAGTTTATAAAGCAGAGAGAAATTAGCTGAAGACATGAAGCTTCACAAAATTGTGTCAGAAATAACATCCCAGAGGGGTATTGGCATAGTTGAAGCAGGTATTATGCTTTCAACATTGTTTCAGTGAGGCCTGCCAACAAATTAATTTATCACTCTTGAAGTTTAAATATAATCTTGCCTGTCTAATGAGCATACCGTTTGGTCAGCCAGCCAATTCATTCAGTGAAAGCATTAATTACATAAGAGGCTGTCAGCGCAGTTTCCTCCAAGTGATGTCAGACTACAGCTCTCATTACCTCTATACACAGCTATTTACAATATGTCTTCTAACCAGGATGAAAAAGTTCTAACACATTTTTAAAAAGTTACGTCAATGATTTCAGTTAATTTAGAACAGTACACATGTTAAATATAATGCTCTGATCAATACAACCTACCTGGACACCCCTGAGTTGAATGTAGTCAAATATAAACCATGCCAAACAGTGACACATAAAAAACACCATTATATCCCATCTGAACACATGGTGAACTGCCCATCCAATTATCAAGCTTGCAACAAAGCACTCCGATATCGGCTCACAGATTATTGTGGCTGGAACCATGTTGATCCGTAGCTTGGCCCATCTATAATTAAAAAGGGGGAAATGTATTTTAAACCTGACAATACTTGTCAAGTTATATTAACAAGATGCTATTTTATTTAAGATCATTTATAGAATGTGTTTCCATTGCAAATACCAAGGTTGTTAACAAAATAAAATCAACACACTGCAGCGATATACAAACATATCCAAAGTTCAGTAGTGTTGGTATGAATGATCAGTGCCCGGAAATGTCTGCGTGAGGAGTTAGGTTTTTTACCAGCCAGCAGAACACCTGCACCTTATTTCCCCATTGCATTTCTGTGTTTGGGGACTGAAGGCAATAGCTAACCTAGTATTTGGCATGCACAACACAAAAAATATCTGGGATGTCGAGAGAAGCCAGGGAAAATGCTGGTACAGACTGCTAAACAAGTGAAGGAAAAACAGCTGGAATTCTACCACTTTGAGCATACAAAGGAATCAATATGGAAGGAGAGCTACTCAAAAAGAATGAACATTATCTTTTTGAATGCCAATGTTACCTAGGAGGAAGTGAGAATAATAATTGAAGAACCAACAGGAGACAAATGCCCTAGTTTTGTTTGGTTTAATAACTTAGGCTGCAATTATGCACACACTTTCTTGAGAAAAATTCCCACTGAACTCAGTGGGACTTGCTTTCAAGTTTATTTATTCTATTTAGAAGATTTCTCATAAAATAATTTATCCAGGAGGAGCATAAAAACCCACTATAATAAAAGCACAGTCAACATAAATACCCGAATGTAAAACTGGCACAATAAAGCCAGCAAACAATACTATATAGAAAGTACAAAGATAAAACGGCTCTCAAATACCTATGTACACTAAAACCACCAACAGTAGCACAGGATTTAACACAGCATCAAAAAGACGTTAATGCAGGTACCAGCCAAGCTTCTCTAGAGAGAGCATTTCAGAGTTGTAAGGCCATCATCAAAATGCCTTCTTTTTTGTGTCCATCCTCTGAGCTTCAGATTGAGAGAGGATACAGAAGGGTCTTTGCACTACAGGTAGGTACATACAGGAAGTACTAAGTTCCCACACAGTGCAGGGCTTTATCGGTCCAAACAGGCACATAAACTAGGCCCAGAAATGAATCTGAAGCAAGCGCAGGCAAGAAAGGACCAGTGAGTTGCATTCATCGTGCCTGCTCACAGGTAACATGCTCACTGCCATATTTTGCACCAACCGAAGTTTCATATAATACATTACAGCAATCCAAGCCATTACCAAATCATGCATGGTGACAGGTATCCATCCCTAAATAGGCTTCAAGCCAGGATACTAGCCTAAAATGAGGATACTTGAGCCTCTAATGACAATGATGGATATTTCAGAGAGGGTGCGACTCCTCCAGAAGAGGTTGAATCCCACTCATGCTGAGGAGGAAGCCCTTAATGTATCATGGGTGAAAGCATCATTATTGATTAAGATGTGTTTCACTCCTAAGTAGCTGCATGACCCAAACACTTTCTCAAGGTAGACATTTATAAAACAGATGCTTTCCCCATTTTGTCTTTGAAAAGCCTCATCTCTTTTGAAAAAATAAGAGGACTGAGAAGAGTGTCCTTTAACTTATTTCTCTCTCACTGGTTTAATCTGATTCATTTCTATACAGTGACATTTTGCAAGATGGCATAGGTATATATCCACGTTTTTTAAGTGAAAATACAATTCTGGTTATATAAGGACTGGCACTGTCTCTTAATCAGTGGTAGAAGAGGAAATGGTCATTATGATACAACATAACTATCTACAAATCAGGTTAAAATGGATTAAGATAGATTCATTAGTGTTACATTAGGAAATAAAGTGGGAAAGAGGCGGGGGGGGAATGGTGAGTGGGGGTGGGGTCGGGTGGCGGTGTTTCTATTTTACTTAATGTATGTGTGGGGTTTTGTGTCAGCGTCGCTTGTGCAGGTTCTCTTTACTATTTACCTGTGTTCCTTTGAACAAGACATCAAATGTATTTACCCAAGATCTAGTAAACTAAGAAAACTGATCACTTTGACAATGTCATTATTAAGAGTGTGGAACAAAAGCAAGGTTACTACCACTCTGTGAATCATTGTAATAGATCAGGCAGGATAAACTATTTAGAATAGATGACACCACCATCTATCAATGCACTTAGTTGAAGAAGGCAGAGTTACCTCATCAAGAAATAAGTGATTTCCTCTGTTCTAATTCTTGAGAATTGTTTACAAAATAAACTAAACAAGGGCTCATTAATGAAACTGAATTGATTTATCATTAGTTTAATGACTGCTACAATTTTAATCACACTATATTGGAAAAGGTAGAAAAACCAGCAGGTTGGCAGTCAGAAATTGAAAACTGATCGTATTTATATGCCAATACCAAGCCTTCCCATACTCATGTAGCCATACCACCACTAATACATAATAGAAAAGTACTAACAGACTCAAGGTAACTCTGACCTATGCCCAAGTACAGAAAAATCTGCCAGGAAAAAGCTGAGGGGAATCTCAAAGACTAGCACCATGCCCCAATATAAGTTGTTGGGAATCACAAGTGTAGAGAGCACTGTTACACTCAGATCCTGTTTGTGGGCCTTCCCATAGCCATCTGGGGGACCACTGTGAGAAAAGGATTATGTCAGGCTTTTGACCTGAACCAGCAGAGTTCTTATGTGTGTGGTTTTTTTGGTGGGGTGACAACTGGGTGGCTGGGAGGGGCATCAATGGAAGAATTAAATAAACATAACCAAGATCAGACACAAGTCTTTCCACACAAACACACATCCAAAATGGATTTTAAAAATGATGACTCAACGATGACTGAGATTGCTCAGGGAGCACAGAATGCTACCTTGTTTAGGAGAAGCAGGAATGTGGGGCGGGGACAAGGAAGGGGCTACAACCTCAAAGAGAAGCACTCCATGCTGCAACAGTTGCTGCAGGGCCCAGTTTGTAATTACTTTGCATTAATGTTTCAAACAATCTCTTGTTCTATATTGCTTTTAATGCTAATTCCTGCATAGAACGTCGTGTGAAATAGTAAACTGGTATTTAGCACTGTTGCAGATTGGATCAAAACTATGATCTACAATTGAAGATACCAGAAAACAAAACAATAAAAAGTTCAAATTTTTACCTGATCATTCTGGATTGAAACTGGGAAATTGAATAGGAACCAGAGTTCTGCATTGCAACTTGTGTGGCCATTCCAAATTTCCAGCCCCTGAAAATGAATGCACACCAAGAATGTAACCAAGATAACAGGCAACAGTTCTTGTGACAATTTTATTTCTGTACACTTGTCAAGGACAAACACTAAATTCGTTTCTGAATACGTCTCTTAAATGTTTATTACAGCTGTTAACAGTGCTTCTGAATGTAGCTTACTACTCTGCTACTAGGGGTATGCAAAGATCAGAAGATTCTACTTGTGTCTCTAGTTTGGAGAAGCTGTCCAGTTACTCTCTGTCTTTTCAATTCAACATTATCTGGGGCAGAATTAGATCTGTTAAAGATTAATTTGTTCTCCTTCCCATTCACTATAATGGAGAATTTATAAAGCAGCTATAACTTTTCTTTTCAATGAAGCAGATATCGTTTGCAAGTGTAGCAGCCTCTCCAAAGCAGATTTAATCTGCAAAGTTATAAGCAGATACGCCCAGGAGTTTTCTGGTGAGCTCAGTTCAATGTGCTGGTGATGGAATTGGGCTTGGCCAGGGAACCAGATGATTCTCTTCCCCCACCCTGTGGACCAAACTTGATAGGTGGGTGAAGCCACTCACTTGCCAGTCACCTGACTATTTTGAAATCAAAGTGTTGGTAAATGCACAGCCTCACAAACTGCTTTTCAAAGCACTCTGCAAGTTTGCAATCGTCTCCGCAAGACCCAATAATTAGCTGATTGCAGTGGGTTTCGCAAGACCCAGCAAAGTGCTCTGCAAGACTCCATTGTGGAAGGCTTTATCAAGATGTGATATTCAGCTGATTGTTGACTGTTGTGAAACTAGTTTCAAAGCATTCTACAAAACCAATCATCTGATTATAGCACCTTTCACATGGGCACTTTGCACATGGCCTGGTGGGCCAAATAAGGCATGCAGACCAGAGGTTTCCCATCTCTATTTTAAAGACATACAGTCATACCGTGGAAATCAAACAGAATCCATTCCAGAAGTCCATTCAACTTCCAAAACGTTCAGAAACCAAAGTGCGGCTTCTGATTGGCTGCAGGAAGCTCCTGCAGCCAATCAGAAGCCCCGTAAGCCCCATTGAATGTTTGGTTTCCAAAAGAACATTAGCAAACCAGAACAATCACTTCCAGGTTTGCAGCGTTCAGGATCCAAAATGTCCAAGTCCCAGGGTGTTTGGGATCCACGGTATGACTATATATTTTGAACTAAGTTAGAAGAAAGAGCACCTTCACCTGTGTAAACTAGCCCATATGTTAATATTAGCTTTGGAGGCTCCAATTATAGGGCTGACAGCAACATCAATTTAAGCTGGCAGGCAGAAGAGAGAAAGTCTTTCCAGCTCTTGTTCCTTGGTTACAGAACTCCCTCCCTGCCAAATTATGTGGCCTCTTCTATACAACTGTTTAAATGGGCTTTAAAATGCATTTGCTTGTTTGTCTTGAAGGTCTTAATTGCTGCTGGTTTTGAAACTGTTGATATGTTTAAATTATTTTTATATGAACCAACCAGACCATTTGCTACACTAGTCAAGAAGTTCATAGAATTATAGAATCGTAGAGTTGGAAGAGACCCAAGGGTTGTCTAGTCCAATGCAGGAAACTCAGCTAAAGCATCCATGACAGATGGCCAGAGGGTGAACTCTTTCTTATAAATAGGTTTAGAAGAATGGTTCACTAGCTTCACTGAACATAGAATCTTTATTTAAATAGCTTACAGATTAGTTTAATCAGTTTAGCATTATATTGATGTGAGTCAATTATTACTCGTTCACTCCCTTTAACACTGGTAACTGTGCTCCATTGTACTACTTAGGCTTCAGAAGTCACTGGGTTGTATTCAAACAAATCATATTCAACAGTAGACCTGCTGAAATCAATGGCCAAGTTAATCACAGCTATTCATTTTAATGGGTCTACTCTTGAGAATGGATACAATCCAATAGGCATGAACCAATAACATGAAGGCTGTGGGTTATGGCTGGGCTTGACTACGTATGCAAAGAAATTTAAGCAAAGCATGCAGTCAGCTTGAAATAATGTACTCCAAGGAGAACTTTATCTGAATATCATCTTACCTGTCAGCTATCGCTTTGGCCATAAAGTAATCCTCAGCAATGTACTGTGCAAAAGCTATGAGTCCTCCAGCCTGGTCCAAGATATCTTTTCTCATCAAGCAGGACATTCCTGTTACACATTTGAAACCAGTTATATGGGCAGAAATATATGTCCTTGGATGGGAAGTGCCAAAATATACCTGTTAAAAGAATAAGGCAGGGCTAAGTAATCATCTATGGTTCTCTCCAATCATGGCAGTTTTCTTTAAGACTTGCATTCTTTGCTTAGCAATCATTATGAATTCTAATCAGTGCAGTGACAGATGCATAATTAGTCATCTTGAAATTCTGCAACTGTTTGTAAAGTTTTGCTCTGAAAAGAAACATCTTACCCTTATGCAACCATTTATAGCTATAGTAACATCTGCTGCAAGCACTGCAGGAATCCCAAATGCAACTTTCCTTACTCAGGAAATTTCCTTCTACGATCCATAAAGCTAGAGCATCAAAGATCTATCACATGCTAAAATGGCAGGTATAGATCTATGAAGGTCAACATTATTCAGACAGGATAGAAGCTGTAGCACCTGCTACAGTAGCCTGAGCAAAATTTCTGTAACAAGAGTTTTCTAGTAGAAAAAATGGAGAAGGATGACAAGGGATAAGATGAGGAAAAGAGGTATGACAGATAAGAGTTGGATGCAGACAAGGAAAGAAATGCCTCAAAATGTTTCTTTTCACTTAGTAACATTCATCTGAAATTACACCAAACAATACATTGTTTGACATAAAGTGTCAGGTCCGAAACAGGCTTTCCATGGCAAAAAGTGTTAAGACATAAAAGTTAGAACAGCAACACAAAAAGCAATGAAACATCAAATCAAGCAAGCAACAAATGCCCTGTGATTAGACCAGCAGATGCTAAAGAAACTTTTGTTCCTTTACTGCTCCATGCCACTGCACATAAATTAAGTCTAGTATATTTGCCCCTGAGCAAAATCTCAGTCATGTCCGCAAATATAACAATTCACCTAAAGGAAATGTTACAGGCTTTGTTGTACTAACTAGCAGTAGATCAGAATTCAAGAGTGTAGACTAATGGTCTCTCACCCCGTATATTGCTTACACAAAAATACAGGGCGCAGAAGAACGAAACAAACGACATGTGGACAAGAGAAAAAAGACAAATTCTAATGGATTTCTCACTTAAATGTCATTTGAAAGCCCAGATGAAAGGGCTGATGATATTATCCTTTTTCTATATGGAATTGTAAGCAATAAAACATTTCAATGTGTTTATTCTTCAACGATAACAAGTAATCTGGAATTTGTTGGAATTTGGATTACAATAGAAGTGAAAGACCAAAAACCTGTTATTAGTCATGCACATTTTTCCTACTCAAATAGCAGTGCTTCTTCTATACTTTTTGAGCTTGAAAATATGACTAACTCATGGAAATTAAGTATATAAAATAGGAGGAATGGAACAATTTGGAAAGAAATGAAGATGACAAAAAGAAACTCACCTGTTCTAGAGTGGCAGCAAAGCCCTGTCTATCTGCAACATAGGGCAGGCCATGGACCAGTCCAACTTTTTCAGTCATTTGATTGGCCATATCAGTTAGTGTATCTGGCGTTACTAAAAATGAAATGTGACTGTGGTTTACATCCATGGATTAATGTTTTTAAAAGCTTATGGATTTACATCCCAATTGTGTCTCTTAACTGGCAGAAAGCTTCTGTCCACAGAATGGTAAAGGAAGCCATTTTCAGCTACTCCCCATCCCTAAATTTGCTCTGAAGGGCATCCAACCCTCTGCAGAAGATTTATGGGGGTGGGGAGCTCAGGGGAGAAGGGAATTGCTTAAAGTGGCTTCCCTCCCATTCTGCTGATGGAAGATTTACCATCCATTGAGCAACACCACTAGATACAATCCTTATATGTTTGGTAAAATATTGGTCTTCTCAATAATATCCAAGTTTTCAAACAGCAGTAGATTATTACATATTGTTTGCAAAATAGTAACAGGAAAGAGTGATAATTCCAAGAAATCCTTTACTCTTTGTTTATAGTTGGTGACAATATTCTGAATATGAGTATTAGGTTGAAATCACGGGGTGGGGGGGAATACTAGAATCAGGGTTGGGACCTGGATCCTTACCTCCCCCCACCCACCTGTCAATCACCTGACATAAGAAGTCAGGCAACATCTTCAAAAGGGATCACTCTTGGCATCAACTACTGATCAGTGCTGACAGCATACTGCTTCACAGGTATGCTGTCAGCACCAATCAGATGACTGACAGTGCACACTTAAAGGCCCTCTTTGAAGTCCATCCTCGGGCACAGTTTGGATTCAAACTGCATCTGCAGACAGACATTTTCCTCTGTTTGCAGGCATGGTTTGAATCCAAATTACAGTTGCAAATGGTCTTTAAGGCAAGCACTGATGATGAACTGATCTGTGGAACTTACAAAACCCTGCTCTGCTTTTTGTAAGCACTGCCAATCACTGATCAGCACCCCTTTAGCCCATGTTTCCATGTCTCTATCTGCCCACACCTCAAATCCAATATGACATCAGGTGCAGGGCAGGTGAGGAGGCATGTGGGCTGGAGGTCTGTCCCCCACTGCAGTAGAAGATAAAGACAACCATTACAGACGCTTCAATTTTAAGAGTAAGAGGCAAACTCTAAAATTCAAATTCAACTGCTTAAAGTGCTGCTCAGGCCTGGAAGTGTTGGATCTAGAAGACTTTGTCAGATAGTTGGTTAAGTAATGTGTCTTCCAAAGATCTGGCCAGCCTGCTGACACCTACCATAATGAGATCTTGATTGAAACAGCAATAGTAAGAAAGGAGCAAGCTTGCTGTTTATTTCTGAGGTGGATTTCAGTATCCACCTCAGCAAAACACTGGGCCATAAAAAACATTTCACAAGATGCACCCGCTACACTAGATACAGCAAACAAAAGGTGCAAGATGTTCTACTCTAATGCTGATTCAAGATAATATAGTTTAATTACTCAAGCTTCATCCAAGTGTAATACATAGAGCAAAGCTGGCAGCAGAACTAATTCATGCTGTGAATTGAGATAACTTATTTTCCATTTACATGCCATTCCTTATAATACCAGTTGCGGACAACTCTTCTGGCGAACCAGAGCAGTGCATGGAAACGCCGTTTACCTTCCTGCCAGATCGGTACTATTTATCTACTTGCACTTGGCATGCTTTTGAACTGCTAGGTGGGCAGGAGCTGGGACCTAACAACGGGAGCTCACTCCATCGCGGGGATTCGAACTGCCGACCTTCTGATCAGCAAGCCCTAGGCTCTGTGGTTTAGACCACAATGCCACCCACATCCCTAAAGTCAAAATACTCTAAACTTAACACAACTTCACTTGTTCACATTGGAACCACGCTATTCTTGCTTTTCCCTACCCCTTTTTGTCTATGCCCTACTATTGACCAGTTACTCTGAAATCTGAATTCTAAATTCTGCTGTCTTTTTTACCTGTCTTACTTTACTCTGTCAAGTGCTATGTACATGGATAGTGTTCAATCAGCAGCAAGATCTTTAAGAGCATGTAATTAGGAAACATTTTTTAAAAACCTACTATTGCTGATGGTACACACTTACCTCTTATACCACTATCACAGATCCATATGAGATCATACTTGGCAACTTCATAAGCTGGCATTAAATTGTTGATCTTTGGGTTTATTCCAACCTTCTTCCCACCTGAAAAAAAACAAAATTTTAGTTATTTGCACAAATCATGCATATGTTTTCAGAATATACTGCTCAGTAGTGCAGTGAGGGCTGAAAACTACGGCTCAGGTTGGGAGCACTCCTAAATAACCACCAGTTTGGCATGTGGGGACAGCAACAAACAGGCCCTGTATCAGCAGATCCTGCATCAGCAGCTCAGCTGACACTAGGGCCCACCAGGACTACAGCATACTTTTGTTCTTTCATAGTCAGAGACAGAATTACAGGTGCTCGTTTCATTCTTTTTGCTTTAAAACATACCACCCTTTTCTGCAACAAAATGGTGCTTATTCTCAGGTAAGCATATTTAGCACCAGGCAGTGCTTTTTTTCTAAAAATAAATGTTTAGAGGTGCTCTCATTTTTCCTACTCATATTGAAATATTGCCCCTCAATGAGGCCAAACTTAGTTTCACAAAAATGTTTAGGGGTGTGCGTACCCCTGCATCACCCCCAGAAAAAAAGCACTGGCATCAGGGCACCAGGAGTAAGTTCCAGGGAATCAAGCAAAGGGCCTTCTCGGTAGTGGTGCCTGCCCTGTGGAATGCCCTCCTATCAGATGTCAAGGAAATAAACAACTATCTGACTTTTAGAAGACATCTGAAGGCAACCCTGTTTAGGGAAGTTTTAAATGTTTGATGGTTTATTGTGCTTTTAATTCTGTTGGGAGCCGCCCAGATGGGAGGGGTATTATTATTATTATTATTATTATTATTATTATTATTCTGTAATCAAGATGGTGCTATGATTTAAAATGTGAAACTTTTTCTTTCTTTTTACAGGGTTAGCAAATTGTTTTACATTTCTTTCTTTCCTCTAATATATGATGGTGGGGGACAGGGTGAGAACAGAAATGCTAAAATTGTGCTTCACAAGCAAACTACTTAATATGTACGGCTATCTAAACCACCACCACTCACCCAACAAAGCCATTAAGTCTTGGTTTAAAATTCCCCAGTTGCACCAGTGATACTACTTTGCAAACAAAAATGGAGATGAAAGGATACTTCTCAGCTCAACGTTAATATGCTCTGCTATCTGACCAGGTTCTCAACCTTAATGTTGATCTAGCTGAGGAGACAATAGTAGGCCAATTCCAACATCAGCGTAAAGATGGGTTGAGTAAGACTGGGAATGGGAATCAGTGATAGAGCTCTAGGATGTTTCTGCATAATCTGCAGACGTCTATGGATGCCTTCAGCAAGCAACACAGGGACATAAGCATGGATAAGATGGCATCTCACTAAGTGCATCCACATCTCTTAAATGGTGCTGCTGTACAAATCAAGCCCATCATCTTCTATTTACTAAACAGCTCAGCTGATTCTACAATAAGCAATAAGGGGCATGGTCAACTTCTCTATTTTGCCACTAAGTGTATTTTGTTGGAAAGCTGAGAATAATATCATCCTTTACAGCAAACATGCTTGCAAACACCCTTGCTGCATTTCCATAGCTGATTTCCACATATACTTGCAAGACATTTTACAAAAGGAGTGGTTAGAGAAGAGAATCTGCATATCAGGTTCCCTTCCTTTCCCTTTACAACTTGCTGTTACAAAACTTAAAGAAAATTTAAAATTTAAAGAAAGTAGCCATTGTCAACACAGATCCAGAATTGTTACTGCTACATGGATGCTTTCCTGAAAACTCAATTTCTTTTAAAAATTGTTTTGTACTATTTTAATTATATAATTGTACTTTATTGTTAAATATCACTGTGAAATGTCCTGGGATATATTGAAGGAAGGGCAGTATACACATACATGGATGGATGGATAGATAAATAGGGCATTCAAGCTATTTCCATTTGGAACAGTGTATGACAGAGATACATTTCAAAATGGTAGGAATCTTTTAATTCTAGATTTATATGGAAGTCATCACAGAAAAGTTATTTTCAGCACTGTTTGAATTTGATTTACTGATCTTCAACTCTGCAGCAAGAATGCTTTACAAACTTCTTCACCAACAGTACTTGCATATTAACATATTAAGCTATTTTAAAAAATCTTTTGGGTTCTGTGCCAACTGGTCCAATCTATTCAAAGGCAACAGCATGACAGAACTCTTTCCTCACTCACCTATAAATAGCCTCGCATCAACATTTGGATATTTGCCAAGGAGCTTTTTACACACATCAATGGCAGGATCATCATGATCTTGTACACAAAGAAGCACTTCAAACTGTGAAAAGAGATACAGTGCAAATTGAGATATATATATATGAGAAAACAGTTTAATGGTTAATGACAAGAATAAAAAAGGAGAAGGGTGTAAGATGTAAGATGTAAGATATTAGATATTACACTATCTTGTTTGCGAAAGCAATATTCTTAAGCTTTCCCCATGAGAAGATAACATTTGTTTCCTCTAGAAAACCTTAGACATGAGCTTTTCTATAAACAGAAATGAACTTCACAGAAGGTTTACATTTCTGACAGGAGGTCTATGTGCACTGCTGCCATAATTTGCCCAACATAATTTGCCACAGAAATCCTAGAGCAGCAGCATTCAGATAAATTGATATAAAACAGAATGTGCCAGTGGTTCCCTTTTCTTCTTGATAATCTTTTATTTGATGGTTTCACAAATTCAGCCACTAATAATGCAGCCATCAAGCCCTTTCCCCTTGCCCTCCAGAAACCAATGACATGCATTCATTCATTTCAGGATGTGACTATTTCTTTTGTTCCAATTAGGAAAAATAATCAAGAGACATGGAGTAATAGTGCAGACTTAATTTTACTCAGGATATAATTCAACTACTTTCCCAGAAGAGAGCTCAGGTGAGTAAGATTTTAACATAAATATCACTATACAGTTCCTGCTTACCCAAAAAGCTGCTGAAAAAATAATAATCATACCTAAGATGGGTAAGCTAACGAGGCTAGATATATTCTACATAAAGAATATATTGCAAATTATCCTTAAGTATTGATTTTGCATAAATGTGAATGGGGATGGGGAAGGTTGATCTTAACATTCTGAATCAGCATTTTTGATAGCAGACAATAATGTTTAACCGACACACCTTTCTAAAATTCTACCATTACAATAAATGTCACCATCACTTGGATTTGAACTTAGGTCCAAAATACCATAAAGACTGCTTGGGCCCTTCTATCTTAGCTCAGTCACTGAGATTATTTGGAGGAGTGCTGTTAGTCCCCCCGCCCCCGCCCCCAATGTTACAAAGGCCCAATTAGCCTCAGCCAGAAGCCAGGAATTTAAAGTCAACAGTCCCATACTGTGGAATATTTTCCCAGGAGATTTAGGAGAAACCGTGCATTTGACTTTCAAGCTAGAAGACTTTATGCTAACAGGCAAATATAGCTGTTTTGAGTAGCCAATCGTTTTAATTACTGTTTTCCATTGCTTTTAGTGTTGTTTTTTTATATAGAGGGCATTATATAAATACTTCCATTTAAAAAACAACAACCCTGAAGAATGTTGTTCTAAGAATGTTGATTCTTACATTGAGGGGGCTGAAGTAGATGACCCCTGGGGTTATCTACAATGAAACTTGTGATGTTATACAAAGCTGCAATAAATAAAAGTTTTAGATATTGTATTATATTTGGCCTAGATTCTAAAAGAAATAAAGTATGGCTCTTCTCATACTGCACTTATTCAAATTAGCTCTTCATGATATTAGGACTTTCCCCCTTCTCTTAGGAAACAAGCCAATCACTGCTACCGCAATTTTAAGCACTAGAGAAAACCAAGAAAAATAAAATTGCAATGAAAGGGAAAAGACAGATGAAATTAAGAACAAGACATCTGTATCCCAGAAAATGAATTGAGGGATTGTCAGATATTGCCAAGATTCCGGGTAGCACATTGTAACTTTATATGCTACAGTGCTTAGCTCATCCAGGGGAATTCCTTCAGTTCATATAGGTCAGTATCAGCTAAGACAGATGTGAGTAAGAGCACTTGGCCAGCAAATTACAGTTCAAAGCATATAGTAGGCAGGTCTGAACAAGTTTTATGCAGTAAGGGAAACAACTGACCCCACACTCACATCACAAGTTCTGGGAAGACACTGTCAACATCTGTGAGCTTACATAATACTGTGCTTATATAGAATTTATTCATCTACAACATTAGCTATCTTATCAAGCACAAATAAAAGTAAAACATGGATTACTGGTGCATAAAGTCATTAAAATGCACTGATCACTTTTGCCAGACCCACTGAAATGAACTGGAGCTGGGCTGGCAAAAACTCTATTCCTAGTGCTTCTGCAAAAGATCTTTCTGAGAAACACAGTATTCTGTACTGGAGGAGAATACTGAAATGAAAGTAGCTCAAGTCCAACAAACCATGCAGGAACAAGTGTAAGCTTGTTATGCACTCTGACTCCAAAGGCCTGTTACCCAGCGGGAGCATAGAAAACCAATCGTTCAGTCCATTTATCGGTATGGAATTAGATGCGTGCTACAACCTATTTTGGTTATCGTTACAGATGCAAAACGTCTGACAGTAATCCGCAAGGGTTACAGGACACACAAACACACACAATCTCTGAAGCAGCCATCCCTACCTAGTGTGGTGCCCTCTAGATGTTGCTGGTCTACAGTTTGCACCAGCCCAGCCCATTGGCCACACTGTTTGGGGCTGATGGGAGCTGGAGACCAACAACCATTGGAGGGCACCAGGTTGGAGAAGGCTGCTTTGAAGTATTATGCATTTTAATATTCCATTAGGCAAGAGAGAAGACCAAGAGGATAGCTTTTTAAAAAAGAAGACTGTTGATACATACTTTGGGATAATCCAATTCAAAGAAGGTTTCCAAATTGTTGATAAGGTTTGGATCAACACCCTTTAAAGGCTTCAGAAGTGAAACACCAGGAAGCTTGCTATATGGCTGTTTGTCTGTCGCTTTCTTGTTTAGGTGTAAGTGCCTAAAAAAAGAAAAATGCTGGTTAGGAATACTGATTATTTAAACATTCGTATTTTGCTGTTCATTTACAGTTTGATGTAAGGCTAATTACAGTTAAGTTTCTGTAGTAGAGTGCATAAATAGCTTTCTGCATGCTGGTGCGCTCTAAATAGCAGGTTAGGACGCAAGGGAAACACCACATCCAACAATTCTACAAGTTTATGTACAGCACAGACACCTGACTGCACTTATCTGAATAGGACCCCAAAGGGCAGAATGGATGCACAGGACCAGGCGAGGTCTCTCTTTTTTCAGTGCCCACCAAGCTATAGAGTCAATCAGTGCTATGGGACCATTGCTCTTTGTTCCCAACAGCTGAAACAGGAACTGTTTGCAGAAATAAGAACTGTGTTTGGAGATTTCCTCTCTATACAGTGACAAATTTCCCCAAAAATAATTTCTACTGGTTTCAGAAAAGGTTTTCCCCTCAAGTCTTTAAGTATTGAAGAAAAGTGTTAAATTTTCTCTCCACACCTGCTCTGATAATTAATTATCAGCCATCTCCAGCTGACAGGTTTTTTTTTTTTAAAAAAATGCACACTTGGCATTTTATGTCGCATCTAGTTTGGTACAAAATCATCCTAGTGATTATATTAATCATGAGTTATTAATCCATATCTATACTGTACTTTAAACAGGCTCACACTAAAAAAAAAGGAGATGTTTGTAAGTCATGTGTTTTTAAGTTGCATGCACAGAGGCTGGTAACTTTCTAGAACAGAGCACAAAAACATTTGGGGAGTTGCCATAAATTAGATGTCTGTACAGTTTATACTGCAAAATAATTGTTGAGGTTTCCTTATAATGTAGCAGAAGTTTAACTATGAAAGGACCCGCAAACCTAACCATTAATTTACCCCCACCCCTTTTACACACTCTCCCTGAAGTTATTTCTACAGCTAAGTCAGCTTTCCAATAATATTTTCCAGCTGCTTATAGAAACTCATCAAAAAAAATGGCTTTATCACAATAATGTACACATTTATTAATGTATTTTGGCTTTTAGAACAGCTGAAATGTGGAAAACAGAATCTGAAACTGAGATACGAGTGCCATTTCCCCCCTCGTGGACAAAAGAAGGTAATTCTGTGCCGATTCATGAGATGGTCTGTTTTTAAAAGTATTTTATGGTGTTTCTGATACTGTTTTATGATTTTTATGATATTTTATATTATGTTATTTTTGAATACCACTTACAGATTTTTAAATAAGTGATTTAGAAATGCCTTTAAATAAGTAAATTTGAGACAAAACTGTTCCAGCAGTTTGGGATGCAGAGAGTTGATGGAGCTTAATTAGTAGACTTGCAAGTAGGTTCACAAATAAGCTTAGGTTACAAACATTTTTAGCAGCCCTCCCACATATTTCTGCCTTAAAGGATTTGTGTGCTCTAAAAGAAAAGAACCAAGTTTCATAAAGCTTCCATCACAAATCACGAAACCCAGCAAGCCCAACATTTAAAAACCTTCCATACAGTGGTTGGAATATCAACCCTCTTTCATGCACCCTTTGTAGCAACGTCCCTGCCAGGAGTGTCTCTTTCCACAAGGCTATCCAAGATGAAAAGAGTAGCCACATCCTCATCCATTTAAGTCAGCATTAAGTGGCTGGTCATTTATTCAATGTGCTCAATAGGTTTTGGAGTGGAATTGTAGATCAGAAGTGTTTAATTAAGAAAAAAAAGGTTGCTAAAATATTGGTGACAAGAAATGAAGCATTTGTCCCTTTTGCCAAACTCAAACACACATTAACACACTTTTCCTTAAGGTCTATTGCAAGGGCCAGGAGAGAGATTAATGCCAGAAAAGAGTTTTAGAATTAACTAAAACTCCCTCATTACTAGGTTTGCCATGTCTTAATTCTATGAATTATTTAAACTGACTATCTACTCCTAAATACAGGGTGGCCCAAAAGTAGGTATGCTGCTTTAGGATCCACTTTCTTTGTTCTTGACTCAAGTTCACTGTCATCATTCACAATATCAGTTACGAAAAATAATCATTTTATCTGACTCTACCATTCTTTGCAACTGCCAGCCTGAAATTTAACTGCTACTTTGTCGTGCGTCAGTTATATGTACATCTTTTTAAATGCAGTTTATACTGAAGAATCTGTTTATCTTTTCTTATACAGTACAGTGGTACCTCTAGATGCGAACGGGATCCGTTCCAGAGCCCCGTTCGCATCTAGAAGCAAATGTAACCCGTGTCTGCGCGTCTGCTTGTCACGTTTCAGCGGTTCTGCGCATGTGTGTGACGTCATTTTGAGTGTCTGCGCATGCGCAAGTGGCAAAACCCAAAAGTAACGCGCTCCGTTATTTCCGGGTTGTCACGGAGCGCAACTCAAACACGCTCATCCCGAAGCACATTCAACCCGAGGTATGACTGTACTGGAGGGCTCTTCAGTCAAAGGGCAAGTTGCAAAATTCCTAAATGCAGCTATTTCACTTGGATAAACAAATATTCCCTTTTGATTTTGCCTTTTGATCTCCACCCCCTGCCTTACAACTTTATTTTATTGGTGGTCAGCTGACCATAAAGAAATTATTTTTAGATTGAAAATAAATATGGTGCTCAAATGGCCCATCACAAAGTTTAGCGTGCAGGCATGTTAAGGTGCTAGAGGTTCACCTTCCTGATACATTATATAAATGGAAAGCACACCTTATGGTAAGGCAGAAAATAGCAATAAAAATCACTTACACCTATGCAGTTTGCATTACTGTTCCAATTCTCCAAATAAGTCAGATTTGTACACAATGAGAAATGATGGAAGAAACTGAGAGAAAGCACAGGAAGACTGGCTAATACTTGGATGATGTAATGTGGATGCCTAATAAACATGAGGTGCAGCAGTTCCACACAAAACACTAATAGAAGCATAGCTACTAATGAAGTTTTGTTTAGACAGGCTATTCTAACAACAGAACATCTCATATTTCTCTAAGGCTTGGCACATTGTTTGCACAACCATATTATCTATGCAAAGAGGGCAGTATTTCAACCAAGTTTAGTTCAAGCAAATTTACTAAAATGAATGTACATGGCCAAGCTGTGTCCACTAATTCCAACAGGTCTACTCTGAGTAAAACATATATGAAAACCATTCATGGTTTGTAACCTCGAGATTCTGCATTTTAAGCATCATCTAAATTTCCAAACATCAGCAGTTCAGCCATGTTCTGAAGAAGACAATTTTCCATTACGTGATGCATGCAGACTCCTCAACACAAAAGTTAATAGGGCAATTCTTCCCTTGTGTCCATACTGTACATGTCATTGCATTGGGGGTGAGTGACCAACGGACCAAACCTAACTACAGAAAGCAGCACTTAGTTACTGCTGTTCCAAACTCTGCTCAGGAGGAATTTGAAATATACTACCACTGGTGTTTGCTAAGTTCCACTGCATTGCTAAGTCATGTCACAGAGCTGAAAGGGTTTAAAAACAGGTGTAAGTCGCTCCTGGCCCTACCCACAGAATGCCCTTTCAGGAATCAAGGCCATGTTCTGCCAGTGCTCAGTTCCATTGAATGAGCTAAGTTGAGGGATTTATGCTATTTTAGCCCCAGTTTAGCCAGGCAAGTCCAAGACCCAAATACAAATTCACTCATCCTGGCAGATCTTGGGTTTGGATTGCACTGAAAGACTCAAAAATAAAGGAATGTTCAAGTCACCACCCTATACCCTATTATGGTATATTCAGAACAGCTTAATGAGACACCCAAGTACTTGCCATCATTCTGCATATTGTGATAACCACAGTCCAAAGTCAAGTGATTTTGTGAGTGTGTGCACACCTTTATGATAAGCAGGTCAGCCCACAATTAAAATTATTTTAGCAAACAATACCAGGGCCTTTTCTGCGATAGGCTTTGGATTTGAGATGGGCTCCAAGATAAAGTGCAGGGATGCACTTTTCTCATTGAAAGATATGCAAGACTTAGCTGGCCAGCTTTTCCAAGATTTGTATGGTTCGTAATGTTTAATTTTAAGCATTATGTTTGTGATTGCTTTTTATTATGTTACTGTTAATGATTTAACAAGATGCACTGAGCAGATGGAGAAGGCATTTATGATCTCATCTCACTTGCACCATATTTCACCCACTACAGAGATATAAACAATTTTAATCCAGCTTATTTTTCTTGCTAGCAACTTTGGTTTTGCATGACTAAACTGAAATCCTGTGTATTAAGATGATGTTGCAAAGTGTACAAAGGAGGTGACTATCACATCTTTTCACCCACACAAACTTAAAACAAATCCTGTCTGGATGACAATACATACAAAAAAACCCTATATTTTGAAAGGTTTTTTAATTAAAAAAATAACCCTGTTTCCAGCTAACTTTACCTAAGGGTCAGCTGGAAGAGTCAGTGGGAAATGACCCATTCCTGTAAGTAACCTCTTGAGTAGCAAGGAGAGGTGGAACCAAAAAATGTTCTATATCGGGGTGGGAAAACTATATCCTTCCAGATTATATTAACCCCATTTCCCATCAGTCTACGCCACTGTGACCAATTGTCAGGGATGATAAGAGTTATAATTCAATAACATCTGGAGGACCACAAACTCCCCACCCCTGCTCTGTAGCTTGACTAAGAACCTTTGCATGAGGGACTAAGGTTGTAATCAAATGCTTATTAGTAGTAACAGTATTTCTTGGCCACCCCCCTCACCTGAAAAATCCCAAGGCAGGTTACAGTTTATAAAAGTACAATATAATTAGAACAGCAGCAACCACCGCCCTCAAATGTAATTCCATACAAAACATTAAAGGGAGGACACCAAAATCAATGTTTAATTCTATTCAGAGGTAAGGCCCATTAAATCATAGAGGAAGGGCTGTGATTCAATAGTAAAGCACAAACTTTGCATTTTTCAAAAAACTGGCATTTTTTCCACCCTACAGTTAGCCTGGACTAGGAGTGAGGACAAAGGGAAGCAAACATTTTCGGCTTAGCTGAAAAGGGATTTTCTTTTAAGACACCTGTCAAATGCTCCCCAAAGCTTTCTAAACTGTAAAGGACCAATCCCCTTCAAAGGTTAAGAGCATTATTGGAGATAAAGTTTTGCCATAGAGGATCAGTCCATCATAATCTGTAAACTACAGCAGGGCGTGCCCCTTTAACCAACAGGTGAGGTGGATAGCATTGATCAAAGGTGAATTTCGTTCAAGGGCAATTTCTCCCTTAACCAATGCTGTTTTCCCAAGGATCCTCACTGTGTACTCAAAGCTGCCAGATATTTATAAATAGCAAAACAGACACAAGTGTACACAGGTGCATTTTTCTTAACCACACCTATATTGGAAAAGAGAGACATGTTCAAAAGAGCCCAGGAGAGTTTCAGAAACAATTTGTGTTACAGCCTGAGGACACAGCATTCCAAAAAGGGAAGAAGTGCCTATGGGGTCATGTTAGCCCTTGATGTGATCTAATGCAACTCTCCAGTTGGTATTTAAAGACAACAGCTATTTCATGCAACTTTGGTGCATATATAAGATATAAAAGGAATAGGATAGATATAAAACACGACAAGTGGTAGAATAATAGAATCTGGAATCTCAACACACTGTCAGCCAAACTGAGCCCCCTGAAATTTTTACACTTGCATAACACCAATAGCCTAGGATGGTATTACAGAGGTTTGCAAACTCCAAAATATTGTTCTAAAGCCCCTATGCTTGATATTCTGGTAAGTAGATCATACTTAGGGTACATGTGTATGAAATATGCAAGCATAATTCCATTTTTAAAAACTTCCTAAGCAGCGGGTTTCTGTAGAAAACAAGCTCATCTTCATTATAATAATTTTCCATAGAGCTGGTGCATGCAAATGAGGAAATCCCTAGTGAAATCACTAGGGAGCTTAGGCAAGCCGCTATTCTCAACCTCCTCTCCCAATTTGCAGCATGGGGGATAGTAACAGTAATGTATCTTATGGGATTTTAGTAATCCATGTGAAGCTATTCTGAACGTCTGAAAACACTATATAAATTATATTGTTATTGTATAAGTTGTTTTCAAAAGGTCTGCCCGGTTTTGAATAAATCTATATTTGAAGCTGCACATGATAAATTATACCCACATGGAAAATTACAGCATAAAACTAATGCAGTTAGGACTGGAATCTTTTTAATTATCTCAAGAGAGAGAAAATGTTACAGAATGTGGAAAGAATGGTACAATACTGGGATTTATCTAGTGGGAAAATATCTTCCCAAAAAGTATTACACTACCCAAAGGCCAAAGTTTAAAAAATAGTGTTTAAAAATATGTGTTTAAAGTGTTTAGAAATATGCTAGAAACAAAGGAAGAGACTAGAGAATATACTGGATGGTCAGGTGAACTGTAGGGGGCTGAAATGCTGAAAAGAATGAACAGTGGACTCTCACCTACTTTGGTTCATCCTTTACAAAAGAACACTAAGAGAGAAGCAGATGATCATGAAATGATAAGGACATTTGCATCAGGAAAATCTGAATTCATTTAAATTGGAATCACTATTATGTATATATGATACCTTAAAGGGTCTCAGGAAAAGGGTTTTAAAAAGAGAAAAGACATAAATTACAGACTTAGTAATTTTATTTTACTTAGAAGATACCAGGGAAATATTAATATTCAAACACTGGATGAAACTGAATACTAGTAATCAATACCATTTGATGTGGCAGACTAGCCCATTTACCTTACTTGGAAAAATAATTGGTCCATTATGCAATTCAGTTCCTACAATGTGCATAGATCCCAGTAAGTTTTTTTTATTGCAGTTCCAGATATCATTCTCATAAGCAAGCTTGAGAAATTACAGAGCTGACCAAAATTACATGAAGATGGAAGAACAGAATGTAATACTGTAAACAACAAACTAGGAAAGATGAATGTGGGAATATTAAGGATTCAATTGTATTCAGTATCCTTGCCAGTAACTTGTTGAATTAATTAAATGTATGCTTGCCAGACTTGGAGAGTAAAAGTTACAAAATGAAGTGAAAAATCTAAGATTATCATTTTTAAAAATTAAAAAACACCTAATCTTGGATAGATTTGCAGACAGTAAAAACTATACAATGGCATTAAAAGGAAAACACCAAAATGCACTAGGAGAGAACTAAAAGCCAAACTGCTTAATTTGTGGGAGCAAAATCAGCTATCTAATTTTGCATTTAGAAACAACTTTGAAAGCAGCCACAAGAGTATGAATTTGACTGGAGCAATAGTGCTGAGCAAGAGTGTTCAACCATTCAACCTTTCCCTGATGCTGTTTTATGAGTGTAAATAAACTCCAAAACTTCCATTAGCTCAGCAGCAGAAAAACAGAAATAACTAGAACCATAATCCCATCTCAGAAGGAAATAGAAACTGTACAATAAAACCTGAAAATATGTTGCTCTCTTATGCCACAGCATCCTAGAAGACACGGGAAGTCAGGAAGGAATGGAAATGCCAGAAGTGCAAAATCCTACTATAGAGAGAGTGTACAACCTTCTATTCTTACTACCAGGGAAGGAGGCAGAAAGCAAAATATAGCCATCCAGGCCCTTTTGTCTCTTTCACTCTAGCAGGAGGTGAGAGGCAGAAAGAAATAAAGCAGCCAGCTCCTCTGTGTCTGTCTGACTGGGTGAACAAGTGGGTCTGGCAGAAATTGCATCCTCTTTCTGCTCCTATTGCAGGGATGGAAAAGGAAGACAGCCCTGCCAGTTGGCATATTGTATGTAGAATTCTACTTAAAATGGAGCTCTATTCTGGAGGAACCATGTAAGAACATCCCCATCTTCCACAGCCCAGAATAGACAGAGGGAGCAAGCCCTTTATGCAATCTTCAGGAGGGACTCTAAAGAAAACTCACTTAGTTATTTCTCTCACACTTGCAAGAAGGGAAACATTCTCAGCTACCTAATCCAGAACATATATCTGTGTTAAATAGGACTAAGACTATCCTCCAGGCAGTTCCCCCATTTCTACAAGGGGGGCTGGGATATGGGGGGGAGGGCTGCACAAGAGCTATCCCACTTGGCCACCTAGAGAAAATTATCAGAAGCCTCAGAAGCAGTATTAGAAACTAGATATATAAGCTAATCACCAAATGGCACCCTAAACAGAGTTTGTCGTTGTCACAATGAAATGTCTAGGCACCTTTTATTTTTATTGTTATTCATTTCGTTTCTATACTGCTTTATATTCTAAAGAAAAAAAAATCTCAAATTGGTTTACAACACATTAAAACATCAAATAAAGCAATCCAGAATAAAACAAATTCAAGCTTCAAGAAAAATATTTCTTGATATTTATTTACCTGCTTAATTTATACTGCTGCCCCATAGCAGAAGTACCCTAGGAAGCCAGTGTGGTAGAGTGGTTGGCATGTCAGGCTAGGACCTGGAAGATCAGCCTCAACCTCACAGAGTTGTTGTAGGGATTAACTGCAGAGGGGGAGGGTGAACCATGTACTCCTTGGAGAAAATGATGGGATATAAATGCAATAAATAAGCTCTTCTGCTTACCTGCTTAAGAAAGCTGGAGAGGCCAGCCAGATGGAGATGTCAGTTAGCAACCTGGCATCCAGAGATCTCCACATGGTCGCAACTGGACCCACACTAGTCACAAAGCACACCTGGCTAATTTCTAATGCTGCTCAGAGGGCTAGGCAGTTATTTGCAAACCTATAATACTGCTTACTCAACACAAGTAAGATTGTTACTGAATTCAGCTCAAGGAGAGTTTATCAGTGGTGGCCAAAACTATTCAGTGATGGGCAGAGCTGCTCCTCTCAGCCCTTCGGATGCTATTCTGAGACTCTATCCACCTTCTACCTCCTCTACACCAAATAAAGCCCCTTGCATAGTATGTGTGCAATAAATGTAACTTTGGGGTGTTAGCAGCAACACATGCTGCTACAGAGGAATAGATCAGCTCAAAGGATAGCAGCAAGGCACCCCCAGCACTGCAAGGTAGGCAACCAAACTCTGCTACCTTATTCATTCACTTTCATTCACTCCATTCCCACCCTCCTTTTCTCCAACACTCAGAGCAACAACTAAAAATCAGATGCTTTAAGCCTCTAGACTGAACATAAATACCTTTATGGGGGGGGGCTATTTGCTATAGAAAAAAATCAGAGGGCTGTTCACAAGTCCCACCTTAGCAAGATGTTATGCTCAGAAATATAGTTGTTTTATGAAACTAGTGATGTTACAGTATATTACAGAAATCAACGTATTTTATGTAGGGAAGCACATTTTCCTTTCTTACAATACATTAGACATTCATTTAATGTTTCAAGAGCTATACTGTTCAGAAGCTTCTCCTGTCTGTATTAACAGCCTTTGGAGTTTGATAAATTAATTTTAAAAATCTATTCTTCCTTAAAAACTATTCTCAAGTATTATTAATGCTAGGAGAGTTACCATTTTTATTTGGATTTCCTCCTAGATTTATATCAGCATTCACTTATTTGCCATCAGTAATTACCTCATAATGATAGAGAAATATTAACTGTAAAAGAAAACTGCAAGAGCAATCCATATGCTTTTTGACCAAATGCATATAGTGAAGCATAAACCCTCCACTTTTCTTAAATGAGAAGCTGATGCAGGAGAATACAATCCTGAACAGAGTACCTTTGGGCTAGGGGCTCTTTCTCTCCAGGTGATTTTTTTCCTGCATAAATTGCATGCCTTTCAAGCTGCTTATCTCCAGTCCCCACAGGGCAAAATACACTAAGATCTGTTATCTTTCTCCTACAGGGAAAAGCAACTGAGGGATAATACTGAGCATTTAAATGGCCTTAAGAGAAAGGATTAAGTAAACCACCTTCCCTTAACACTATTCTGCTATAGACAGTACTGTAATCACTACTAGCCACTTTTCATTGTTATTTTTTAAAGGGGGGTGCTCATTTGGAACTAGAGCTACCATACCCCAATATATAGTCAGCTCTGACATCTATGAAGGGGGATAAGTGGGATGCTCCTCATATCCCAAACAGATCAGTACTGCAAGCGCTTCTGATCAGCATGCATGTAGAGACCCAGAGCAAAGGAGTGTATCCATTCCTACAGAGGGACTACAAATGAGTGTTCTAATATTCAATTGTCTTTTTAGTATCCCTGTCCCATATTTTGTTTTAATTCAAGCACTTCCCCAATCTGTTATCAGTGAATCACAGTGCTAAATGGAAGGAATTCTGTATAAAGACAACCCTATTTTTACTTGCACACATCCTGTAGCTTAAAGTGCACAAAACTGTATGATGGTGGTTTTAAATGCACCTTATAGGGTTGTTTATGTCGTCTGCAAGCGTGGTCTCCCAATTACCGGTATGCTGTTTAATGACAACACAATCCATGCACTATTAATATCAAATTAAAAGGATTCCAAAATGGGGTGACATTTAGAAAATGCAGGATCAAAAGGGAAAATAATACATCTAAATACATACAGTATAGAAAGAGTCACATTTTCGAATAGACCCACTATATAACTTAATATGTGAAAATCATTTAAAACAAGTATTAGAAGCCAATATTTTTATTCCCTGAGCATTACATACCCATTTTAGGCCATTGTCCTACACCTGAACAACAAATTTATCCATTTTATAATAGAACCATTAGCTATTATAGTAGGAGAGTGCTATGCTACAAATTATCTTAAAGGTGTTCAAATAAGATACAGTTTTTGCTACAGTACTTGGCTGTATTATTGCAACAACCATTATTTCTGGAAACATTGTGCATATGTTTCTTCCTTGTAGACTTAAAGAAAATTCAGCAGAAGCAGTAGCAGATTTGTTTTTAACTTTCAAACTGATTGATAAACTGCTGAAGTCACTGTCAGGACTTTAGAACTAATAATCCTTGAAAGCAAATCATTTAACAGTAAAAGGTCAGTACTAATACTCAGACATACAGGGACATATGCATTTTCATGCACAAGTTTATTTTTGTGCATTACACAAACCTAGTATGCTAGCAGCTACCTTCCCTCATATGACCACCATGCATAGGTTGCTATATACATGCTGCTCAAGGAAATTTCAAGCATGCTAAAGAGGGAGTAACAAACCCACTGGAATAGTTGTTTGTATGGCAATTCCTCAACTGCTTTCTGCAGCTGTACTCATATATACACTGCATGATAATTGGAGTCATCCAAGATGTTTGATGATTATGGATAGTTTTGTTCACAGTGCATTAACTTTTATTAGTGTGTCATACACACCAAATGAAAAGGAACATTTCCTTCCTATGAACACCACACCAAATGAAAGTTCATAATTAGCAGATCTGTTTAATGGCACCCTGTTGTAATTTTGCAGCTTAAGTCCTATTGCCTTTCACAGCAGTTTTTAGCAAACCAAAAGGGAAAAAAGAGAAAGCTTTGGCAGCACTTTTAAGGCAATAGCCAACAACATATCATAGGCTGCAACAAGGCATTCCTTCCCCCGCCCCATCACCTCTGGCAGCCTCCCTAACCCTGCAAAACAAATTTGGGAGGCACAGGAGGCTGCAGAAGAAATTTTATTGCACAGGCAGAATTCTGTTGCACAAGAAGGATGACACTCCTTACGCTAAAGTTTATGACAGAGTACAGAGGAGTGTGGTGTATTACATTTACATCTGGAGGCTTCCTGAGAAAACCAGAGAGATCTGTCACAAACACAGTATTAAGGCTCATAAATAGGCTTACAGTTCCAAACTAATTATTGCTTTATTATCAAATCATTACTACTTCAGTCTTGTAAACACACACATACAGCCATATAATTTTTCAACAGAGTCCCCAAAAAGGTCAAACAAGAGAACTTTAGTGACACTGGATTCATTACAATACATCATGTATAAGTCAGGAATCCATCTGTAATAATTAGTGGCAGGCATGAGAAATCCAGTGCTTCATTCAAGTAAGAATCAACACTAACAAATAGTAATCTCTCAATATTTTTTCCTATATGCTATTTTCTTCCTCAAACACACCACCAAATCAGTTTCTCAAGAACAAAACATATTTTACCTCATAAAATATTCTAGCCACTTTTTCTCTCAATACGAAATTAATTCCATAATGTATCAATATTCCAACATTTGCTTACACCTCCACTGAAACATAGCTAAGAGTAGCAATCTCTTAGCTATGTTTCAAACATTGCACTGTCACATCTTTTTGGCTCCTCACTGAGAAGCAGAACATGTCCTACTTTGAAATCATTTATTCTATTTCACACTTTGCTTGTGCAAGCTGAAGTAAGCATGAACACCTGTCTTCACAGAATACCCTTAAACGTATGTATGCACAATGAATCCATGCAAGGTTGCAGTGAACATTAAGAGCATTATATGACTATAATGAAGAGTGAAGAACACACACATGCCTGCAATATTAGCACTAACAAGGAAACCAGAAACAAATTGTCAGCTATAGCCTTTACTGCAAGGGGGGATGAATACAGGCACTGCCTTGAGCATCTAGGAGGAAAGACAGGCTACCGATACAATGACAACATAAAATTCCACTGAACAGCATAGGTATTTTGAAATGGGAATTAAGAGGTAGGCTTGCAGTTGAGCACCGACCATCAAAGTCTGCCATGGTGGCTCCATAGCCATTGCCTCTAAATAGGTAAGACAGGTGAACAACAACAAAGCACAGTATCATAAAATTGTCTGTTAAGAATTCATATGCCTAGAGCACCTACGCTGCAATAAAGGCAACTGTGTAGGTGGCCATCTGGACAGACGCCATAAGGAACAGGTTCAAATAACTATGTACATTGCGATACGGGCATGAGCTGAGCTGGCAAACAAGACGAATTGAAAGGGACTATGATTATGACTATCACCATCAACTCTGTAGCTGGCACTCCACTTGTTCCTCTGCTCTTGCTTAGCACAGGCTACGTTAATCCAAAGGGACAGCGCGACTACAGATACACTGAGCACAAGCGAGGTTCATTGGTGTGTGCAAAGCATGCGTGTGAAGGTGGGAGGAGAAAGCCAGCTTGAGGTATGTGGCACTTTAGGGGGACAGCTATAGGACCCAACTCCTAGGGCCCCAAGGTCCTTTTGGCCCACCTCCCAATAAAATTGTTGATGGATGTTGTCGTTCAAAAGGTGTGCATGCGCCACATCAGTTATGCAGGCTGAGCTTACCTCCCCACAATATTTCATTCACCCTGCACCCCAGGACCCACATGAAAGTGGGTGACTTTCGGTGATGGCCAAAAACATGAAAGACTGGCAAGGCAACGGGACACGCCTATGGTTACAGGGCAACATTCATGCCCTTATCAGTATTATGGGCTGGGCAGGGCAGGGCGAAGCAGGTGCCTCAGCTATGTAACCAGAGAGGGAGGAAGAATGCATGGAGGTTTCTGAAGAGGGAGGGCCAAGCACACCGAGATCCAGAAACCTCAATGCCCCCCATAGGAGACTGGGGGCAGAGTTCCACCTTCGCCCACCCCCCAAATAAAATATTTGAAGGAGCAAGAGAGCCCTCCCCACACACACACACAAGGGGATGACCATTGCCATTCAAATGGTGTGTGGCCTTGTGATCCATTATGCAGGGCGGGACTTACCTGGGCGACCCCCCCCCTCAATATTTTGGCACCTCCCCAAATTCTCCCCCCTTCCTTCCTTTCCCACCTTTTGTGGAAACGGAGGAGAGACCCTCACACCGGGGAGGGAGGCCTCACTTACGTGTAGATGATGGACATGAAGTGCATGAGCCACAGCACCAGGAAGAGGATGAGCCCGAAGATGGCGAGTCCCTCCAGGGCCAGATCCAGCACCGCCATCCCCGCCGTGGGCCACACGCGGGAGGAGGAGGAGGAAGAGGAAGAAGAGGGAGTGAGTCGGTCCTCCTCAACACGAGCAGCGGAAGAATCGGCAGCGAGGAGGCCCCTCCCACTCGCCGGCTGCCCTCACGTAGCCCCTCAGGCGGACGCCCACCCGCCTCCTTCCCCCTCTGCCTCGCTCCTTTCCCCCGCTCCTCCTCCTCCTGCTTCTTCGCCTGCCAGGCCGCTTCCTCCCCTGACGGCGGCCGCTTCTCCCTTCCTCTCTCTCCCCCTCCCTTCGGGCTCGCTCGCTCTCGCCCCGCCGCCGCCGCCGCCTCCCGCTTAGCGCTACTGCTACTGCTGCTCCTGCTGCAGCCCGCTCGCTCCCGCGCGCAACTGACTGCCTCCCCGCTGAGCCAAACGGACTTGCCTCGCGCCCTTCGCCCCGCCCCGATGCTGTCAGCCTCCGAAGCCACGCCCCCTCCCCTCCCTCCCTTTCTTTTCTTTCCCCCCCTCTCTCCGTTTAAGTTTCCCTTCCCCAGGCGATGCTGACGTCACCGCCGTCCGCTTCAAGGGAAGCCCCGCCCTCCGCCGCGTCACAGGGAGGGGCGGGGAACGGCCACAGAGAGAGAGAGAGAGAGAGAGAGAGTGAGTGAGTGAGAGAGGGTGAGTCACCGTGGGCGGGAAAGGGAGCGGTGATGTCATCCGCCGCCGGACTAGGCGGCATTCAGCCCCGCTGGCGTGGGGAGGAGAGAGGGGAAGGACAAGCAGGAAGGACTTTGGTGTGTTTTTTTTTTTTGTCCTTTCCGCCCGTCACAGTGCCAGGTCTCCACCGCCCCACCTTTCCCAGATTTTACACACATGCACACACATTTTAATATATCTATACACAAACACGTACATGCACACGTGTGTGTGTGTGTGTAGACACACGCGCACATATACTCATGGGAGTAGCCAGGGGTCGGGAGGGGTCAGCTGCGCCCCTGAGTCAAGTAGATAAATAAAAATACTTGTGGAAAGATTTGGGCAGATTTTTCTGGGCACTTGGGGTCAAAAGCGTATGGAAGGAAGCACTTGTGTTTTTTCTTTCTGTCCGTCACAGCGTCATGTCTCCGCGCCCAACCTTTCCCTGATTGTACACACATAGACACATGGGCATAACGGGGGGGGGAGGTGCTGACCCCCCCTAAATCAATACAAATCTGAGGTTCTCCCCCCCCCCCCCACACACAGAAAGCCTGGCCCTCCCTAATAAAAATCCTGGCTATGCCCCCCCCCCACGTATTTTATATATACCCACACAAACACATTCTCTTGTTGGCTGTAGTAACACAACCCTCTCTGTTGTAGCAAGAGAGCAAAGAGCAAAAGGAAGCACCTGTTCCAGAAATTAACAGAAACCCCACAAATCAATTAAAGGAGAAACCTCATATAGCACTGTAAAAAGTCTTGAAGGGGGCAGACAGAAAGGTGAGTTGGTGGGTAGTTTTTAAAGCAGGAAACCCCACACCACACATGCAAATCCCTCATTATATCCTCTGTAAGGGAACCCTTTCCAGCACAGAGCCTCCGACAAAGAAAAAGTGGATTGTTTGCTGTAGCAAAACTCATGGTGTTGCAATGGCACATTTAAGCTTAGTGATTAATATGGGTGAGATGCTTTTCTGGAACTCCTCCTTCTTCAAAAGATGTGGCAAATGGGATAGGATGGTAGATAAACCTGGTGAACGTAAGACATGCCTGCTGGCTTTGGTCAATGGCTTGTCTGGTTCAGTTCCCCCATACATCAGGCTGTGAGGGGTGTATGTAGATTAGGTGTCCTTTCATCCAGTTTAGCCAATCTCCTGCTGGCTGCCAGACATGCAGGCAGAAGGCCCACTGGTGCAGTGATTGCTTCCAGATAGGGTTTGACCCTACTGCCATCTTGTCTTTTTTTGCCATGGCTGCCATGAGCAGCAGGCAAGTGGATGGAGAAGTGTTTTTTCCAGCAAGAATGGGAGTTAGAATCACTTCCTTGGTCATGCTTGGCAACAGACCCACTGAAATCAATGGAACTTAAGACTGAAACCCTAAGCCCACTCACCAGAGAGAAAGTTCCACAGAAGACATGCTATAAATTGGTCATTCTAAGCATAACGATAAGTCTAGATTCAACCTGCTGAACCCAAGCTGTTTCCTTATCACTGCGTTTCAAAATCAAAATTTGTCAGAAATATCCTTTGTGGTTGAAATAGAGAGGAAGACAGTCATCAGTTTCAGACTCCCACGTTAGGCAATAGCTTGCGTCTAAAAGGACAGAAGAGAAGAAAACCACACAAGTTGCATTCAATAGCAGCCAGCTTCTGGAACACACTGAGTTAGTAGAGTAAGACTGAAAGTCCTTATCCCGTTCTTGTTGCATCCTCTAAAAGGATTGCTCCAAAGGAGTCAGGAGCCTTTATGTATATGCTTCCACCACCACTACTATGGCTGTTGTTAACAATATACTGTAGTAAGAAGCGGGAAGTGTACAAAGCAGTTATATATCTCCAGTTTCAAACTGTAACCCCTTCTCTGAACTCCAGTGCTGCTTTTTTTCCATTTGCTTCCCACTTTCAGCTCAAGAAGTTTAGACAGCAGCTTTGGAATTTTGCAGAGACAATTTCTAAAAAGGAAATGGCATCGTCAGAAAGATGGGAGAAGGAGGGGCCAGGGAATTGTGATTTTTGGGTTCTGAGGATTGAGTCGGATGACTGTGGAAGAGCAGGAAGAATGGTGGTAGGATGGTTCATAAAACACCTTATCAAGACAATAATTTTGAGGAAGAACTTGAAAAGGGAGAGGAGGTATGAAAGATAAGAGATTGGCTGTTGCAAGCAGAAGGAGCACCAGAACAGAAAAAGGAGTTGGCGTAGAAAGAGGAGGCAAAGTTTCAATTATAGATGGGGGGAAAGAGCAAAACAAAGGCAAATTAGAAAAGGTGTTCCAGTACTACAAGCCAAGAGAAAGTTCAGAAAACGGGTAACCAAAATGATTAACAGGCTGGAGCAACTCACCTATCAGGAAAGGTTGCAAATAGGAATGGGCAACTCTGTCATTTTTAGTTTCTCTCAGTTTCTTGTTTCTCCTATCTTAAAAGTTCAGTTCTCCACACTACCACAGCAGTATGATTCTTTTAAAGTCCTTACAAAAATGAACCAGGATTTCAATGTAAGTGTCTCCTAAGGTACACATTGTTGTATGCATTTTTGCCCAATATACACATTTTTGCACACCATATTTTCCCTAATATTTACATTTCCCATGGTAAAATGCATTTCTGCACGTGATTTTCACTAACATATATGCATTCTATGCACACTTTACCTTAGTATGTTTTGGTACATATTGGCTGGAGAACTGTATTGCAGAATTTGGAAAACTACTAATTTTGAACGATGGTTGTTTTGGTTTGCATTTGTTTCAGAAGGTGTGAATTGGGTAGACTGACCTTTAGTTGTGAACTGAATCAAATCTCTCCCCCCCCCCGCCCGTCCCCTCCCCCCCCCCCCCGCAATCCATAGCTGCAACATGTGGGACTTTTTGTTTAGAGAAAAGGGAAGAAAGAGGGGACATGGAATGGAAGTGGTATATAAAACTATGCACTGTGTAGAGAAAACAGATAGGGAGAGCTTTCTCTCCTTCTCCCATAATACTCAAAATTAGGGACATCCAGTGTTGGAAAATTCAGGACAAACAAAACAAAGCAGTTTTTCACACAGTGCACAGTTGAACAATTCACTCCTACAAGACATAGTAATGACCACCAACATGGATGGCTTTAAAAGAAGATTAGACATATTCGTGCAGCCACAATGGCTATGTTCTACTTCCACTGTCTGAGGCAGCACAATAAAGCACAAGACTCTTAATCTCAGGGTTATGGGTTCGAGACCCAGGCTGGGCAAAAAGATTCCTGCATTTCAGGGGGCTGGACTAGAGGATCCTTGTGACCCCTTTCAACTCTACAATGCTATTATTCTATGCTGGAAACAGCAAGTGGGGAGGGTGCTGTTGCACTCAGGTCATGCTTTTGGGCTTCCCATAGGGATCTGGTTGGCTATCTGACATCATTTATACTCCGGATACTGAAATCAATTATAAAACTTATAAAGAAAGAAATTAAAAATGACTTCCGGTTAATCTCACTGTATTTTATATATAGTCACACAAATTTTGTTGTTTCTTACATTGCGGTTGTTTGTTTGACTTCATTGTTTGTTTGTGTGCTTGCTTGTCAGTTTTCCCATAAATGTATTTATTTTAATTCAATAAAGATATACTTTAAAAGGGGGGAGTCTGGTTGGCTATCATGAGAACACGATGCTGGCTCGATCCAGCAGGGCTTTTCTTATGTTTTTAAGAGAGGAGAAACAGTTCTGGGCTGGGGAACTTTGTTCATTCTTGATGGGAAATCTAAAGCCAGTGTCACAGATATATCAGGAATAGCCACCGACTTACTGATATATCCGAATTGCATGTCCAACTGCATACCATTTTTGTGACTGTGACAGATGCCAATCTGTAGCTGGTAGAGACGTCTTAAAATAGAACACTCTTTGAGCCTCATGTTGTTACCAAGCTGACGTACTGCTTCATAAAATAGCCGTCTTCTAGGCCTGTCCTGCTGCATGGCTCAAGGAAGGGTCACCTGACCACCAACCCTTATGGATGAATCCATGCAATCCGGATCTCAGGTGGGGGGGGGGGTCGAGAAGGCATTATGTTCTTGCCAACTCAAGCAAGCCAGCAAGCCAATGTATTTCACTACGCAAAGCACACCCCTCTGCCTATCTAGGATGAATTAATTCGTAAATCATCTAGAATGCAATTCTTTCCATCAATGAATACCAGCATCACTTTATTTGTATGCTACCTTTTCCACACACACAAAAATTCGGCTCAAGTGGCTTACAACACTGAGACCGATACATCACAAAATCTACCGCGAATAATTTCATAGTAACAGCAGTAATAAGCAGCAATATATTCAAAATGTAACAGCATACAACAGCATTTCAAGACTAAAATGTAGCAACGTTATACCTTCTGGCAGTAGCAAAAATAATAAGGGAGGTTCAGCAGTTGTACCTGAGTCCTAAACATCCTAGTGTATACAGTCTACAAGCCTTCTGAGCACAGTCAAAATCCATCAAGCCTTTTCTTCTTCTTCTTCTTCTTCTTCTTCTTCTTCTTCTTCTTCTTCTTCTTCTTCTTCTTCATCATCATCTCGTATATTTGCATCTTATCTAAAATGGTTTCAAAAATGAAAAGGGAGGCAAAGTATCCTTAAAAGCAGATAGCTCACTATAATTTATTCACAAACTAGTTCAAGAGTGCTTTTGGTCTTCTTAGCTAATTTTGTTTTTAGTTCAAAAGGGGAGAGAGGGAGCTAAAAAAAACCCCAACCCCCCCTTTCACTATCTGTGTTCTCCTGGCACTAGGGGCACTCATACTTCCCATTTCTACTGGGTGCTAATTCCCCCATCCCCCTTATTTTTATATGGAAGATGCAACAATGAGGGTGGGAGACACTAAAGGCATCTTCTGGGTAAATACATAAATAAAAAGAAAAATAGCAGTAGCAGCTAACATGATTGCCATCACAGTACATGGATGCAAACACTTCGCCCCTGTTCATGTTCACACATGAAACATTGTCTGTTAGTGGTAACCATGTGGTGAAGTGTGTGTTTGTGGCAGGCGGAGGTTGACAGCTATTTTTAAAAGGCAGGGTGACCTTCCCTGCTTTGAAAGGCCCCAGAGAGAGGCATTTGCCAACAATCAAAACTGTTCACATTAAGAGAAAAGTTTAAATGCCAGGAAACATAATGTGCAGAAGTAATTCCACTATATTTTGTGTTGCATTTGCAGAGCACTTAGATCAGTGAAGATTCAGAGATTGGAAAGCAGGAAAGAGCCTGAGAACTAGAGTATTTGTTTTCAGGTCCATATACAAATTTAAAATATGAATGCAGTACAGTACATTCATATTTGCAAACACAATGCACTCTTCAGAGATCCAGAATTAATTGCAGTTCTCTGTAAAAACTTGCTGCTATATCATGTAGGAAACTGCCCTCGTTTGTTCCAACTTTGGGGCTTTCCAAACAAAGATAATTTTCTATAGAGATCATTATATTTTCTTATTTTACTGGTAGCACCATATAATGGAATTCTTTTGTCCCTACATAACAGAGGAGGATGAATATTTTAGACGAGAGCCTCATGTTTTACAAGATTGTAGATGGCATCAGGTTATGGTGAGCATAAGACAAGGTTAGGCAATATGGTGCCCTCCATACATGGTTGGACTACAACTTCCATCAGCCCCAATCAGCATAGCAAATGGTCAGGAATGATAGGAATTGTAGTCCATTGACATGTGGAAGGCACAAGCTTGGCTGTGCCAGGCATAAGATCTATGGGGGAAAGTGAGGAAAGGAAGCACAAAAGAGCTTATCATTTCAGAACCATTCACATTAGTGTGAGGAGGGCAAGGGTTATTTTTTACCTTGCTTCCCTCTGTTCAAAATGCCTTGCAAATGGATAAAAAGCCAAGATAGGTATGCAAGTTAGCAACAAAAAATGGCAGTGCATGGTGTTGATTGGCTGGCTCCTGCTTCATCAATACACCCCTACCCAATCCGTAACAGCATAGGCTCCAACTGCCCCTTGCAGGACCAGGCATCAGACTTCCCATAGCCCAACCCAAATAGTCATACCTCAAGTTACGTCTACTTCATGTTACGTTCTTTCAGGTTATGTCCCGTGGCGGCCCGGAAGTACCGGAAAGGGTCACGCATGCACAGACGCACAAAATGATGTCACGCGCATGCGCAGAAGCGGAGAATCGCAACCCGCGCATGTGCAGACGCGCCATTGTGGGTTGTGTTCTTTTCATGTTGCGAATGGGCCTCTGGAACGGATCCCATTCGCAACCAGAGGTACCACTGTAGCAAGAGACCAGTGAGACTGGTTTTGGGTCAAAACAGGCCACAGCTTTATTGAATACAGATTAAAGAGGTTTGGCTTGGGCATGGGGCAATCCCGCCCACCGGAAGTGACGCGTGGTCAATCCAGGCAGGGGTTCCTAAGACCCAATAGGGTGACCCCCGCGGGGACTGCCGTCTGGGGGAGTGCCTTTGGTCCTGGCCCCCCTGGGCACGTGGACATGGCCACTCCCCCAGGATCCCTTTAATGGGATACCCAGTGTTTGGAGGGGTAGGTGGAGATCAGAACGTCCCCTCTGTCCAAAACAAAAGATTACCCCAATGCCCAGCCGCCAACCGAGCAAATGCTCGACAGGCTGGGCCCCAGGTGCTGGCTGCTTAAATGGGCAAGGGGCGAATCTGAGGGAAGCCCACCGTCGGCTCCACCCCGGCACAGCCCAAGCCCCGGCCTGCACCCCCATTTGCCAAAGCAGGGAGCAGGCCAGGATATGGTTCCTGATAGGCTAATCAGGAAGGGCACAGCCCAGGATGGATCAAAATCAATGATTTTAAAAATAAAATATTGGACTTTAAAAAATTTAAATCGGATTTTAAAAAACATTTAAATCAGATTTTTAAAATAAAATGCTTTTGGAGGAAAAATCTTTCTAAAGATTGTTTTCTATTCTGGTTACAGTATAGTCCAAAGGCTATATTCATCAGGAAATAAGGATTTGTTTTAAGTTTTTCATGTGTGCTAAAACTCAGTCTAAGGTTGTTGGTTTTTTTTTTTAAAAAAAACCTGTTTAACCACATCAGTTAACAAACATGGATAGATTTGCTATAATGTTATTGTTTTAGTTAAATAAATTGTTTAAATTATTATTAAGGAAATGGTTGTTTTTCTCCTTTCAATAAGGTACAGCAGAAAAGTTGTGCAAATACAAACAGTAAACTTATTAAGCACCGCAATAATTTCATAATTATCTGTCAATGTATTTCTAATTGTATAATCAAATCAGTAATTTTTATATAACTGTAAAAACTACTCTGAAAATTTATTATTCCAAAAATGAAACCTTCATCTGGTTGTAAATATTAAGATTATACCAGCAAGAATGAGTGCTTCTGTAAAAAAATATATATGATTTAAATCAAGTCTTACTGACTAGTGATTTAAGTCTTACTGACTAGTGATTTAAATTGATTTGATTTAAATCTAATCCACCCTGGCACAGCCAGTTTGAATTCCCTCATCAGGGCCCCAGTGAAGCCTCCTCCGTCCTGCAATGCCGCCCGCATGAAAAAGGTGAGCTGGCTTCTTGCATTTCCTGATCCTTCATCCCTGGCTAAACCACTGTCCTTGTTTTACCCCTATTTTGTCTCTTTCGAGAAGACTTAGGGGAAAAGATGTGTGGCCACTACACTAGAGCAGTGTTTCCCAAACTTAAGTCTCCAGCTATTTTGGACTTCAGCACCCATTGGCCAGGGATGATGGGAATTGTAGTCCAAAAACAGCTGGAGACCCAAGTTTAGGAAGCACTGCTCTGGAGCTCACTTGCTTCCCTTTCATCATCATCCCATAACCACCTATCAAGACAGGAAACATTGCTGAGCTTGCAGTGGCGTAGCGTGGGTTGTCAGCACCCGGGGCAAGGCAAGTAATTTGCGCCCCCTAACCCGTGGATTTGCGCCCCCTAACCCTAACCCCCAGATGTTGCGCCCGGTGCGGCCGGCCCCCCTGCACCCCCCACACTACGCCACTGTGAGCTTGTGAGCTATAGCTATTCTGTAATAGCACAGGTTCAGTCTCTAGCCTACCATCTTCAGTTAAAAGTAGCAGCCGATGGGAAACTGTGGCTCAGACCCTGGACAATAACTGTCAGAGTTGACAGAGCTGGACTAGATGGGCATCATTTTACCTGGTTTAAGTCAGCTTCCTATGTTCCCTTTGCATCGTTGGTGGTGGGGCAATGACATTACTTCACACAGTGTTTATGTCTAAGGGAGGGAACACAGAGAGAACATATGTGGCGCAACAGCAGCTTTCTGCTTCTGATAGGAACTAGTTTAGCTCTGAGTTAGCAGCCTGAGTAAACTTGCGGGGTGATGTCATCTTAATGCTTCAGTGGCAACTATGCAATCCGTCCAAGGAAAATAGTTTCTGGAAAGGCTCTTAGACCTTCCCCCCAACCTTATTTTTGAATTACCGGTAACTGGGTACTAGAGATTGGAAAGGGAGGCGGGTGGCGCTGTGAGTTAAACTACAGAGCTAGGACTTGCCGATCAGAAGGTCGGCGGTTTGAATCCCCACGACGGGGTGAGCTCCCGTTGCTCGGTCCCAGCTCCTGCCAAAATAGCAGTTCGAAAGCACGTCAAAGTGCAAGTAGATAAATAGGTACCGCTCCAGAGAGAAGGTAAACGGCGTTTCCGTGCGCTGCTCTGGTTCGCCAGAAGCGGCTTAGTCATGCTGGCCACATGACCCGGAAGCTGTACGCCGGCTCCCTCGGCCAATAAAGCGAGATGAGCACCGCAACCCCAGAGTTGGTCACGACTAGACCTAATGGATAGACCTAGAGATTGGAAAGCATTTTTCATTCTGAATGTGTTTGAATAGTTCACAAACTAGTCACAGATTATGCAAAACCCAGACTTTGATTATTTATAAACACTTTGGTCTTATTAAAAAGAACTCCGTTTTTGCTTCTAGTTGGAATAACTAAACGTTTGAAATTAATGGGGGAGGGTGAAATCAAAGAACGATTTAGGTAAGTTTTGAGATTACCTTTTCCTTAAAAAGCATGCTAATGGGAATCAAGGTTCTCATTCATCAAAATTGTGCATGCAGGGAAAAAATAAATATTAAACACAGGTGTATGCAAGACCCTCCTTCCTCCTCTTCAACCCCCACCTGTAATAGTTGTACAGGACTGTGATAATATAAAAGCAAATGTATAGTCTTTCTAAAAACCAAATGCAGTACATCCAGTACATTTGATTTCGAAATCTGACTCTACTCTTGTTTTCACCCTTTCTGATTTTTGAAATGCTTTTTGTTACGGCCTTTCGAGAATCAAATTCATATGAATATATTGAGTTTCCAGTGGAAAAATCTAAACCACAAACTCTTAATGCCTTTCCTTTCTCAAAATCTGCCTAGCAGTTCTAAAAGGCAACAAACGCTCGCTCAGTTTCCACCTAACTCTTTCACATCACACATATTTCTGGTGCTGCTCTTCCAACGGTTTCTACTCATCAACAGCACAGTTAGGAGGAACTGTGAGATCACCTCAGGAAAAAATAACTGCCACAACAACACAAAAAATGATGCTCTGAGCCCCAATGCCCACTTTCTTTCCAGAGCTTGTTTTAGTGCACAGCTTCTAGAGTTAGCATACCCATGTGAGTGTGTGGAAATGCCATCCAGAGGTATAATGGCAGAGGTACGGAAAAGCACAAACCAAAGGAGATTCTTAGAACAATAATACTTAGATAATGCCTCTGCTATGAAGTATGATGTCATGTGGTTGGTCAAAAGGTAACCTTATCTTAGGTAACATTATCTTAAAGACCAATGAGGAGCTTTGTGGGACACACTTTATCTTATGGGCAGGAAAAGTGTTGCCCTCCAGAGCTTGTTATAAAAGGTAAAGGTAAAGGACCCCTGGATGGTGAAGTCCAGTCAAAGGCGACTATGGGGTTGCGGCTCTCATCTTGCTTTCAGGCCGAAGGAGCCAGCTTTTGTCCGCAGACAGCTTTCTGGGTCATGTGGCCAGCATGACTAAACCGCTTCTGGCACAGTGGGACACCGTGATGGAAACCAGAGCGCACGGAAATGCCGTTTATCTTCCCACCGCAGCGGTACCTATTTATCTACTTGCACTGGCGTGCTTTTGAACTGCTAGGTTGGCAGGAGCTGGGACAGAGCAATGGAAGCTCACCTAGTTGCAGGGATTTGAACTACCAACTTTCTGATTGGCATGCCCAAGGGGCTCCGTGGTTTAGACCACAGCGCCACCCGCCTTGTTATATTACAATTCCCATCACCCTTGACTATTGGTCATGCTGGCTGAGTCTGACAGTGCGGAAAGGGAGGGCTTCTGCTAGAAATCACAGAGAGAGAGAGAGAGAGAGAGAGAGAGAGAGAGAGAGAGAGAGAGAGAGAGAGAGAACACTTGATCCTTTCAATAGATTTGCATATCAACACCTGTGGTCCGGAGAACTGAAATTTCAGAAAGTTTTGAGTATGTGGTAACTTTCCACTGTGTATCTGTGACGCAAAGGAAATGTTACTTCACTTTATATATAAAAGAGACAACTTGATGATGCTAATTTCATCACATCCATTAGAATGTCAAATCTGAAGTGTGAACCGGAGACCAGCTCTCAGTCACCAATGTGACTCACAACTAAGATGGCGCTATTTCTTCATCAGGTTGACTTTGTATTGCACACCTGTCTCTCTCTCTTTTTAATTTCTGCTCGTGTGTTGAGTAACATAGATTTCTCCTTGGATATATACATGCCTTTCTGACTTTGAGATTATCATAGAAACGTATTGTAACTGTACAATCACAGCACGTAGGTGACAAACCAAGGCTGCGTCCACATTAAGCTGATAGTGTGTACGTGGGTCAATTTTTCATGTGCACCTTTGTGCGCTAATTTTATGCCTCCGAAATCTATTTCAATGTTTTCTGTCTGTGCTAGTGTTCGCACTGTGTCTTACTGTCCCCTCTCGTCAGTTAGTACTTCTTCATCCTCTGAAAGTTCTAGAAAACCAGTCTCCTTCATGAGCCTGTACAAAGATATTTGTTTACCTGTGCACGTGCAGCCTTTTTAAAAAAATGTCAATGGATTTGCACAACAGTGAACTTCAAACAAGGCAAACATTTCAAGAACGTTTCAAGGTGTACAAAACAGTGGATTTTCTCTCTTTTTTTTAACAAACATGTTTTTCAGTTTGCTGGTTCCATACAAAACAACAGTTTCAAAAGTAAAACGCTGTGTTACAGCTGGCTGAACAGCAACAGAGAGGCAAAGAACAGCCAGTCAAGAGTAGGCATGACTCCAATTTCTACACACTCACCCAGCACCAACAGCTTAGAGAAGAAAATCAAAAGTACATTTCTGTCAGGGACTGGGTAGAGGAGGAATGGTGGAGACCACCTTCACATCCTGACGCTTCCAGGGAGGAGGAAGAGGAAGACAGGACAGTGGTACCTCGGGTTAAGTACTTAATTCGTTCTGGAGGTCCATTCTTAACCTGAAACTGTTCTTAACCTGAAGCACCACTTTAGCTAATGGGGCCTCCCACTGCTGCTGCGCCGATTTCTGTTCTTATCCTGAAGCAAAGTTCTTAACCTGAAGCACTATTTCTGGGTTAGCGGAGTCTGTAACCTGAAGCGTATGTAACCCGAGGTACCACTCTATATATTTACAACAGGGGCTTGTGGGAGGTCATAGCTCAGGGGCAGATGAGGGGGAAAGTTGGGAAATAATGGGAGAGGAGGAGAAGGAGGGGTGACAGCTGACAGATATGGTGTCTTTAGATAGCATTCCAGACCTTCCTCCCCCAGAACCTGGCAAGCCTTGGAAGTAGGAAAGCAAACAGCTCAAAGACAGAGGGCATGTAGCTGAACTCATAGAAGTGACGATTGAGGAAGTGGGAGAGATGGAGGGGGTGGAGATTCACTTGGGACAAGGCCATTATTCCAAGAGGCTGTATCCCCAAGCCTCTCTCTGTAAAGAATGAAATAAAAAGAGGACAGTAAGAAACCTTCCCTTGTCTTTATACTTTCCTGGGCAACCAGCCGGGAGCCACTGACAGCATCCTGACAATTTCTCACATAGCATGCATGTCCAAGGCAGGGCAGGGAGAGCAAATGAGATGGGGGACAGGGGGGTGAGGGAGAGTTTCTTTTCCCACCTCCTATACCAGCTGATTCGTCCTGAATTGTCAGTTTTATTTCCCGACTAATTGAAACGGAAAGCAGGGGGCTTGGTGATAGACAGTACCCAATGAAAGATTGCCACATGTAAAAAAAAAAGACGGCCCACACAATGTGCTTCAGTGATACGAGATTTGAAAGGGGCTCTCTGTAGCTACCGATCAGGTGATCAGTAGTCACAGGGGTCCTTCTTGACGGTGTGCCCCCAGTGCCAACCAGCTTATTGGTGCTGAAAGCATATCTGCAAAGAAGGTTGCTGTAACCTCGGTGGAACTTTGCCAGGTATCAGTCACTTGGTGTGATTGACGGGCCAGGGGTCCCACCCAGTGGCATCACAACAGGGAGGCAGTGCGCCCTGGGTGCCATGCCTGGGGGGTGACAAGAAGGCACTCTGCGGTGGCTTGCTGTGGCAATCAGGCTGCCGCAGCTGCATGTGGAGGATCCTCTGTTCGCAGCTGTAGCCGTGAGCAGAGGATCTTGGCACTGGCAGCAAACCACTATGTACAGCACATGTGCAGCGTCGCACACATGCACTGTACATAACAATGCAGCATATGTGCTGTACATAGCGGTTTGCCGCCGGCGCCACTCAAGTGCCGAACAGGCAGCGGTGGGATCCCTCCGTCGTCGCTATAGCCGCATGTAGAGGATCCTCCGTTTGCAGCTGTAACGGCGACCGAGGGATCCTGGCACCGTCCGTACGGCTCTGGAGCAGCGCCACCGGCAAACCGTTATGTACAGCACATGCATCCTACGTAGCGATGCCCTGCCCCGGGTGTCATGATGCCTTTGTTCACCCCTGGTCTCACCCATCTGTCAACTGTGGGAGGTAGAGAAGATAAGTTTCGCACTGCTGGATTAGGCAGAATGAGGCAGCTGCATAGGCAGCAGATGCCGGAGGAAGTGCAAGCGTAAGCTGAAGTGCAGAGCTGCCCAGTCTGTGGTGTGTCTCCAAAGCTTGACACCTGCTCTCAGATTTTGTGGAAGACACTGTTCTCTCCCCATTGATTAATTCAGAATTAATTCCAGTCTAATTTACTTAAGGACATGGAACGTGAGAAAGTGATATCCTGTACTTTGCCTCGGGCAGCAGAGTGCTGAGCTGGCTGGCCCTGAATTTCCTTTCAACTTTCTCAGAGCGTAAGGAAAGCCATGGTGGATCAAACCAAAGGCCCGCCATAGTCCAACATTCTGTTCTCATTAGGTGCCTATAGGAAGCCTCTAAGCAGGACCTGAGCGCAACAGAATCTGGTATTCAGAGACATACCACCTCCAACTGTGAAGTTGAGCAAAGCCAACAAGGTTGTGTGCATGTGCAAGAGACTGCACATTGGCCATGCCCCCGAGTTGAAAATGGTTTCATTTGGCTTCCTTAATTTCCCTTGTGGAGCTTTCCTGCTTCACCGAAATAACTCCACAGCTTCATTCTTGGTCCTTTTGGAGTTTCTCACTATCCCTTTTTGTTTTAAGTGTCCTGAACAATTCAGTATCCAGAACACACTTAGCCAGCTCACTGCTGAGCCCTAACTCTAGGCCATTTATGAATCACACCCCAAAATAGCAATAGTTTGGAAGTGCCCCAAAAGCCAATAAAAGGAATCATCTTGGTTCTTTTGTCCTCCTTATTCCCTGGAGCCAATGCTACACAGGCTATTCAAACACATGGAAAAGGTCACTCGACTTATTGCTTTTTGCTGCTCTTTTCCGGGAGCAAACTCCAATTCCAATTCCCATCCTCTCTGGCCAGCATGGCCAATGGTTAGGGATGATGGGAGTTGGAGTCAAACAGCATCTAGGGCCACAGGTTCTTCTAAGATGAGGTGGGCAACCTTTTCTCGGCACATAGCCAGGCTATTTCAATTCTCAGTCACAAATCAAATTTAAGAAGCCTAACTGGAAGCAAGATTCTAGCCAAATAATGTACAGTGGTACCTCAGGTTACATATGCTTCAGGTTACATATGCTTCAGGTTACAGACTCTGCTAACCCAGAAATAGTACTTTAGGTTAAGAACTTTGCTTCAGGATGAGAACAGAAATCATGCTCCGGCAGCGCAGCAGCAGCTGGAGGCCCCATTAGCTAAAGTGGTGCTTCAGGTTAAGAACAGTTTCAGGCTAAGAACGGACCTCCGGAACGAATTAAGTACTTAACCCGAGGTACCACTGTACAGAAATTATGGAAATATACCAGGAAGGATGCTTGACAATCATGTGATTTGCATAACACGCTGATCTGAAGCCTATTTGCTCAGAACTGTCTCATTGTTTTCAGTAGAATTTCCACATGAGTGCTCTTGGAGTCACTGTGTTTCATTGCTGGCATAAGCAATGAATAAGTCTCCATGGGACATAAGCAACACACATCGAGTGCATCATCTTAGACGAGAGCCAAGTATTTCAGACTGTATCTGTTAGTGTCAAAGATTGGAAGCAATCACAGGCACATGTTACAACAGCGATGGATAACACACAATCGATTCCTATCACGAGGACATGCAAAAGCATCGCGAGGAGGAGACCGTCCGTACGGCTCTGGAGCAGCGCCACCGGCAAACCGTTATGTACAGCACATGCATCCTACGTAGCGATGCCCTGCCCCGGGTGTCATGATGCCTTTATTCACCCCTGGTCTCACCCATCTGTCAACTGTGGGAGGTAGAGAAGATAAGTTTCGCACTGCTGGATTAGGCAGAATGAGGCAGCTGCCTTAGGCAGCAGATGCCGGAGGAAGTGCAAGCGTAAGCTGAAGTGCAGAGCTGCCCAGTCTGTGGCGTGTCTCCAAAGCTTGACACCTGCTCTCAGATTTTGTGGAAGACACTGTTCTCTCCCCATTGTTTAATTCAGAATTAATTCCAGTCTAATTAAGGACATGGAACATGAGAAAGTGATATCCTGTACTTTGCCTCGGGCAGCAGAGTGCTGAGCTGGCTGGCCCTGAATTTCCTTTCAACTTTCTCAGAGCGTAAGGAAAGCCATGGTGAATCAAACCAAAGGCCCGCCATAGTCCAACATTCTGTTCTCATTAGGTGCCTATAGGAAGCCTCTAAGCAGGACCTGAGTGCAACAGAATCTGGTATTCAGAGACATACCACCTCCAACTGTGAAGCTAGAGCAAAGCCAGCAAGGTTGTGTGCATGTGCAAGAGACTGCACACTGGCCATGCCCCCGAGCTGAAAATGGTTTCATTTGGCTTCCTTAATTTCCCTTGTGGAGCTTTCCTGCTTCACTGAAATAACTCCACAGCTTCATTCTTGGTCCTTTTGGAGTTTCTCACTATCCCTTTTTGTTTTAACTGTCCTGAACAATTCAGTATCCGGAACACACATAGCCAGCTCACTGCTCAGCCCTAACTCTAGGCCATTTATGAATCACACCCCAAAATAGCAATAGTTTGCAAGTGCCCCGAAAGCCAATAAAAGGAATCATCTTGGTTCTTTTGTCCTCCTTATTCCCTGGAGCCAATGCTACACAGGCTATTCAAACACATGGAAAAGGTCACTCGACTTATTGCTTTTTGCTGCTCTTTTCCAGGAGCAAACTGCAATGAACACCTTAATTACAGTGTCTCGACTGATGGCTCCTTAATTAAGCTGCTATATTAAGACTTAATTGTATAGGTAGGTAACTCACAATTTCAGAAAGTCCTCTATGCCTGGCAGTATGCATGACTTTGAATGCAATATTAATGTTACACGGTGTGAAACGTTAATTGAAATCCAGTGTTCTTTATAGTACATTCCAGTGTACATATCATGCAATCAGGTCTTTATATATGCATACAACTGGTGCACATATTGGAGTGGCTCTGTTCCATGTGCCAGCTAGCCAGCCAGCGGCCAGCCAGCCAAGCCTTCTTTCAAGATACTCCATTGCATTCCTTTTCTCCCCGTAGTTTTCCAGGTCCCCCCCTACCCCATTGAAGACTCAGCGTTCTTTGGCCACTGAACAAATTCAGCTCTTATTAGACTGCTTTTGGGGGGCTGGAGTTGCTACCTTGGGGTTTAATTTTTTTTTACTCAAACTTTTCAACTTCTGCAGGTAGAATGGCTTTGACTCGTCCCCCAGGACAGAATGTAGCAGTTGTAGGTGGGAGAAACAGCAGTCTGTCCCACCCTTGCAACCAGAGCTTGACACTGCAAACAATGGACCGTCTCATTCTCACGCAGGGATAGCGAACCTGTAGCCCTATGGAAGCGCTTGGACTTCCTCTCTGGCCAGCATGGCCAATGGTTAGGGATGATGGGAGTTGGAGTCAAACAGCATCTAGGGCCACAGGTTCTTCTAAGATGAGGTGGGCAACCTTTTCTCGGCACACAGCCAGGCTATTTCAATTCTCAGTCACAAATCAAATTTAAGAAGCCAAACTGGAAGCAAGATTCTAGCCAAATAATGTACAGTGGTACCTCAGGTTACATATGCTTCAGGTTACATACGCTTCAGGTTACAGACTCTGCTAACCCAGAAATAGTACTTTAGGTTAAGAACTTTGCTTCAGGATGAGAACAGAAATCATGCTCCGGCAGCGCAGCAGCAGCTGGAGGCCCCATTAGCTAAAGTGGTGCTTCAGGTTAAGAACAGTTTCAGGCTAAGAACGGACCTCCGGAACGAATTAAGTACTTAACCCGAGGTACCACTGTACAGAAATTATGGAAATATACCAGGAAGAATGCTTGACAATCATGTGATTTGCATAACACGCTGATCTGAAGCCTATTTGCTCAGAAGTGTCTCATTGTTTTCAGTAGAATTTCCACATGAGTGCTCTTGGAGTCACTGTGTTTCATTGCTGGCATAAGCAATGAATAAGTCTCCATGGGACATAAGCAACACACATCGAGTGCATCATCTTAGACGAGAGCCAAGTATTTCAGACTTTTTTTTATATATAATATTTATTGGCATTTTTAAATACAATACAGAAAAATAAACAATATCACATATCTCTTGACATAGTTTCATAGCTTCTTTGGACTCCCTCACATCTCCCGCTCCCATTTTCATCCCAATAATATTTCCCAGCAATTTATCACCTTGCTTCCAATCCTCATATCTAACTTTCTCTTGTTGTTTCTCTAATTTCAGATGCCCTATGTTCAGATCCCTAAAGTTTTAAGAATAATCCAATAATTATCCAAAAAAGAAAAATTCCCCCCCCCTAAATCTTACTTATATTCATAACTCCATCTAATTTAGTGGTGCCAAATTGTTTATGATCTAGCATCCTTCTTAACATTCAGCCAAATTACAATGTTTCTGCAAGTAAATCTTGAATTTCTTCCAATCTTCTTCAACCCTCTCTTCTCCCAGGTCTCGGATTCTGCCAGTCATCTCAGCCAGTTCCATGTATTCTATCAGTTGCATCTGCCATTCTTCCAGTGTGGGTAGATCTTGGGTTTTCCAGTGCTTGGCTACGAGTATCCTTGCTGCCGTTGTTGCATACAGAAAGAAAGTTCGATCCTTTTTTAACACCCTCTGGCCGACAATACCCAAGAGGAAGGCCTATGGTTTCTTAAGGAAGGTATACTTAAATACCTTTTTCAGCTCATTATATATCATCTCCCAGAAAGCCTTCACTTTAGGGCAGGTCCACCAGAGGTGAAAAAATGTTCCTTCATTTTCTTTACATTTCCAACATTTATTATCAGACAAGTGGTATATTTTTGCAAGTTTGACTGGGGTCATGTACCATCTGAATATCATTTTCATTACATTTTCTTTCAAAGCATTGCATGCAGTGAAATTCAACCCAGTAGTCCACAACCTTTCCCAGTCCTCAAACATAATATTATGCCCAATGTCCTGTGCCCACTTTATCATAGCCAATTTTACCGTTTCATCTTGTGTGTTCCATTTTAACAGCAAGTTGTACATTCTTGAAAGTACCTTAGTCTTAGGCTCTAACAATTCCGTTTCCAACTTCGATTTCTCCACCTGGAACCCTAACTTTTTGTCAAGTTTAAAAACTTCCTTAATCTGAGCGTAATGTAACCAATCTCGCACTTTATCTCTCATTTTCTCCATACTCTGCAATTTCCAATTATCTCCATCTTTTTCTAGTATTTCCCAATACTTTGGCCAGTTGGCCTCCATATTGAGTCTTTTTCGGGCCTTAGCTTCCAATGGTGAAAGCCACCTTGGAGTTTTATTTTCCAGTAAGTCTTTATATTTTGTCCAGACATTAAACACTGCTTTTCTGATCAGACTGTATCTGTTAGTGTCAAAGATTGGAAGCAATCACAGGCACATGTTACAACAACGATGGATAACACACAATCGATTCCCATCACGAGGACATGCAAAAGCATCGTGAGGAGGAGAAATTAAAAACTATGCTAAAACACGGACTTGGATGCATCAGGCAAACAGGGATGCCTGTAAGGGTTTGGGCTGGTTGCTCTTGTATCTTTTAATCTATCACAACAGCAATCTAGTTCACTCCCTGCCCAAGGCAGAACTGTGTTACCCACAGGCTCCTCCCGCCATCAGCTGCTTGCCATCCAAACCACAGCATCCCATAAGGGAAGAGCAGGAGCTTTGCAGAAGGATCTCTCCCAGAGCAAATGGCTCAGGGTATTTAAAGTACTGTATTTTTTGCACCATAACACTCACTTTTTTCCTCCTAGAAAGTAAGGGGAAAGTCTGGGCGTGTTATGGAGTGAATGCCTACGGATGGCGGGGGGATCTGCTGTAGTCGTGAGCAGAGGATCCATGGTTCCCCTTCCTTCCCTCCTCAGTGGCTCGCTTTGAAACAGCAAAGCGGGAGAAGAGCCGCTGAGTGGGGAGGAGAGAGGGACAGGGAGCCTGCTTGCTTTGAAGGAGCAAAGCGGGAGAAGAGAGGAGCCGCTTACACGAGTGTAAGCTGCTCCTGTCCGGTTGGCTCCTTTAAAGCAAGCAGGCTCTCTGTCCCTCTCTCCTCCCCACTCAGCTTGCTAAATAGCAACAAAGTTTTTCAGCTTGCTAAGCCGGGGAGGTGGGAGAGAAGCAGAGCTTGCTTGCTTCAAAGGAGCAAAGCGGGAGAGGAGAGGAGCCTTCTCCTCTTATACCCCTCGCCTGCATTATTAGCAGCTTTTCCTTCCCTCCCCACCTAAAACGTGGTTACAAAGCACAGATCCACATGGATCCTCGGGATTTTTGCACTGGGTCACCCCAAATTCACCATCAGATCACATAGCATGTTCATGGCTATAGCTTGCACCAAAAAAATCACACACCCACTGTTGCCTGGGCCTGCAGTGGTGCAAAAATGTGGTTACAAAGCATGGATCCACATGGATCCTCAGGATTTTTGCATTGAGCTACCCCAAACTCACCGTCAGATCACATGTCTGTGGCCACAGCATGAACCACAAAAATCATACACCCACTGTTTCATTTAGAATATTTTTTTTCTTGTTTTCCTCCTCTAAAAACTATGTGCGTGTTATGGTCGGGTGCGTGTTATAGAGCGAAAAATACGGGTAACTGCTTTTCCTTATTGGGATGTCCCCATATGCCACCATCCGCTTTCAGGCATGATAGCGCCCCCCCCCCCAATCTAGCTGCACCACTCTGAATTTTTTTCTTGGCTTGTGCTTGTTTCAGCTACCTTCTCCAGTGCTCAAACATGTGTCCCCATAGTTTTAAGTGAACTTTGGGTTTTAAAGGGGGGGAGCTGGAATATCTGAGCACATCTCTCATCTTACTTCTTTTTCAGCCTTGAATACAGTTCAGAACTAGGAATTGATTCCAGTTGTCTCCTGTACTGTTCTGTTCAGCAGGTGCTACTGCCCAGCTGATTTGTTGCAGGGTAGCAGTAGTTGTCTGCTGCAAATTTGTACATGTAACTCACAGTATACAGTATACATAAAACTATTGCAAGGGGGCTGGGGTGGATAGAGGAATATTGGCAGCAAACAGAAAATAAAGACAAGAGGACCTTCATTCACACCCAGAGGTACCATTCGGCCAGGGCAGGATTTGTTAATTATTTAGTCATACTATTGAAATCAACAGACTTATCTATCACTATTAGTGGGTGTACTCTGAGCATGACTGCCTGTAGTACCACAGAGTTTGGGGGGGGGCGTAATCTCCAAGCCTGATGCAGCAACAGGCTATTTCCACAATGGCTAGGACCACTCGGGAGAGGTCATGTTTCCTGCCTTGGACATCCTGCCTTCCTCGCACCCCGTTCCAGATGTTTGGGGAGGTAGGTGTCGCTCAGCCTGTGAAGGAAGGACACTTTGCATATCCTGAGATCCCCATTCTCAAAACACATTACAGTCACATTCTGTTGGGAGCCGCGCAAAGTGGCTGGGGAAACCCAGCCAGATGGGTGAGGTATGTATAAACAAACAAACAAACAAATTTGTTGTTGTTTAGTCGTTTAGTCATGTCTGACTCTTCGTGACCCCATGGACCAGAGCACGCCAGGCACTCCTGTCTTCCACTGCCTCCCGCAGTTTAGTCAAACTCATGCTTGCAGCTTCAAGAACACTGTCCAACCATCTCGTCCTCTGTCGTCCCCTTCTCCTTGTGCCCTCCATCTTTCCCAACATCAGGGTCTTTTCCAGGGAGTCTTCTCTTCTCATGAGGTGGCCAAAGTATTGGAGCCTCAGCTTCAGGATCTGTCCTTCCAGTGAGCACTCAGGGCTGATCTCCTTAAGAATGGAGAGGTATGTATAAACAAACAAACAAATACTAGAACCAAATTCCAGTGAGGACCCCACAAGGTGCCATAGGAAGGCACTGGACATAGTAAAAGATCCATCGCATCCTGGTCACTGTCTCTTCGAGCTCCTGCCGTCGGGACGGAGATACAGGACGATGAAGACAAGAACGAGCCGTCTTAAGAACAGCTTCTTCTCCAGAGCGATCTCAGCCCTAAATGGGAAGCCTGGACTTTGAAAGTCATCTAATCTTCCTTGCTGTATTATCCTGTATTGTTTTAATTAGTGTTTTTATGGAGCAGTCAAGTAATTTCGTTGTCCCCGAGAGGGGACAATGACAATAAAGATATTATTATTATTATTATTATTATTATTATTATTATTATTATTATTATTATCTCCAGAACAAAGTAATTAAGCCCTTCTTCCTGTCTCTTTTCCATTCATCCCTTGCTGCACCTTGCAACATCGGCTTCTGAAATAATAGTCTGCTTTGGAAAGCAAACCCTGTGTTAAATGAGCACATGCAACAGGAATGATTGCAACTCTCTTGCTAACAGTTGCACAAGGGAGGGGAGTTTTGTAGCATCCTTCCCGTACTTCATACCCTGATGCACCAGAAGGCTTTTGAAAACAGTTGTTGCAAGAGTCTTAAGTCACTTTGTGTATCTAAGAGTGAGTTGTACAGACTTGTTCAAAATACCAGAGATGACAATTACGATTGTCCTGTCTCTGGAAGCAGCACAAACGCAAACATTGATTCAACACCAGGATGTGTCTAATCTAATGAAACATGAGTGCTCCTTCGCATGGTGCAAGGAAGCTTGTTGTCTTGACCCCTGCTGCCAGACGAAGAACTCGGACTCCTGTACTCCCCCCAACCCCAACCCCCCCCCAAAACAACAACCCCAGAGTCCTTTCTGTTGGGAATAATTCAAATGGAAATTCCCAGGTGTCAAAAAAGGTTATTTATGCATGCCACTACTGCGGCCCGAGTTTCGTTAGCCCCCAAATGGAAAACGAGTGAGGTCCCAACTAAAGAAGAATGGCAACTTAAGCTGATGGAATATGTGCAGTCTGCGGACTTACCATTTAGAATAAGGGGGGGGGGACATTCATTTAAAGGAGATTGGAAAATGTTTATTGTATATATGGGGGGGGGAGACTGTGTACACTTGAAAACGTTGGCAGAATTGAGTTAAATTCAACAGTGTAAATAGGTCTTGTTGGATATAATAATGGAATACCGAATGGTTTAGTTTATGTAAAATATGCAGGGATTTATGATATGCAAAATGAACCATAGAAGAAGAAGGGAAGTCATTGATATTTTAAGGATGTTTAAATGAATATTCTAAATTGTAAAACAGAAAATTTAATTTGAGAGAGAGACAGAGACAGAGAGAGGGAGAGAATGAACTCAGACTCCCAGTTTGGTTTCTGCCCAAGCCTTTAATGCCCACATCATATCAGTACATAGACAAGGTGCAAGTTACAAGGTGCAGCAGATACCATATGTAAGAACACAATTTCCCCAGGGCAGACATTAAGCTTGGTAATTTCCCTGGGTCCCATGAAAAAAAATGGTGCTATTCTGGCTATTTTCCATCCATGCCATCAGGACCTAGTCTATTGTCAGTATTTATTTTATCTATCAGGCCTCCTCCTCCTTCATCTCCTGTCACCACTATGCTTCATCAGACTCCCTTTCTGCAAATGTTAGTTCAGCCACTGGGATCTGCCTTGTATCTTCTACTGTGAACAAAGATGCAGAGAATTCATTCAGCTTCTCCGCAATCTCCTTATCCTCCTTTAGCATACCTTTGACTCCCTTGTCATCTAAGGGTTCCACAGCCTCCCTAGATGATCTCCTGCTACTAAGATATTTGAAGAACTTCTTAGAATCACAGAGTTGGAAGGGACCCTGAGGATCATCTTGCCCAACCCCCTTCAATGCAGGAGTATGCTGCTGCCCCATATGGAGATCAAACCCACAACCTTGATGTTATCAGCACCACACTTTAACCACCTGAGCTTGTCGTTGGTCTTAATGTTTTTAGCAATTTGCTCCTCAAATTCTGTTTTAGCATCTCTCATTACCCTGCAGTGTGTCCATTTGAAGCAGATGTAGGTGGCTCAGGCAATGTCAGGTATATCCACACCTGCCCAATAACACTGCAGGTGGACATACGGTATACCAGGACCCCAATGGCCACTTCCTTATTCATTCCCCCTGGGTATGTGCAGGGAGAGAAAGGCATGGATAGCCTAATCGAGGGGAGGGTTTTCACACACATATCAAGTACCCGCACCCATCCTTGTGGACAGCAGGATCCAGTATCAATCTAGATTGAAAGTAGCATGTTGAGAAGAATCATGGGTGATTCCAGATTGAGAAAGGCTACATTTTTGTGCTACAAATGAATTAGTGTGTATGCAGCCCTGGACCCCAAAGCTATTAAGTCCTTCTGTACCTCAGTTGGTCATCATTCTTTGTCTAAAGATATAGAGAGCTTAAGCATTTGTGGCAGAACACGTTGCAGTGTCTATTAATATGGTTACAGATAGGTAGCCGTGTTGGTATGCCATAGTCAAAACAAAAAAATTCCTTCCAGTAGCACCTTAAAGACCAACTAAGTTAGTTCTTGGTATGAGCTTTCGTGTGCATGTGTATCTGAAGAAGTGTGCATGCACACGAAAGCTCATACCAAGAACTAACTTAGTTGGTCTTTAAGGTGCTACTGGAAGGATTTTTTTTGTTTTTATATAATATGGATTAAAATCAAGGCTGAGGATCAGGCTGGGCCTCTAATGAGATTGAAGTAACAAGCGTCTAGTTTTCACTGAAGAGGCAAACATGCCTCTCCATAGTCCCACTTCAGATTGAAGGTATAAATAAGTATATACGAATTTAGCATGGGGAAGGGGTAGGGAGCAGCCCCCATATATTCTGTAAACTGCCCAGAGTGGCTGTGGAAACCCAGCCAGATGGGCAGGGTATTCTTCTTCATCATCATCATCATCATCATCATCATCATCATCATCCTCACCACTGAGCTACAGTCCCCCCCAACAGATTCAATTTAATATTTGGGTCTGATCTGTCTATTCCCCCATCCGCTGCAAAAAAAGTTTAGAGTGCTGTAGTCTGAAAATCACAACCAAGATATGGAATCTATTTCCCAGAAAGTACACTGTGAGCATTGTGAGACTGCAAAGATCTACCAGTCAGCCACTGCAAGTGCTTAGAAAGTAGGCGGCTGAATTTTGAAACTGCCGATGTTATCTCACAGCTGGAAGTGTGTTATTTAAGTAAACAAACAACTGAATTGTCACAACCGAGTTTGAATCCCGAAAGATTGTTCACTACTTCCCAGCCCCCTAAAGACTGACTGCGATTTGGGGAGGGTGTTTGTTCTTCCTGGCATGATTTATCTAAGAACTAGTTAAGAAAAGAATAAATAGGCTCGCTACATCAGACAAAAGATCCACACCCTCCAACATTCTGCTTTCTGTAGGTCTTGGAAAGATGCCTCTAGTGGTTCGCAAGCAGCGAATGAAGGCAGTAGCTCTTCCTGCTTTTAAATCTCAAGCACCCGCCAATCAGATGAATAAGTGAGACCTGCAATGAAACATTGTGAGTCTCTGTGACGGACCACCTGAATCAATCTCAGGGACCACTAGTGGTCCATGGACCACACTTTGGAAACCCCTGTCTTTAATCACACCAAGTCCACTAGAATTCCTCACCATGCTGGATGCTAAGCAAAGTGGGAGAGGAGAATATCTGCACTAGTCAAAAACTCATTTTTGTTTTATAGTTTTAGAAGGGGGTGGCTGTGGGGATGTGGCTTATGGGAACTGTCATGAAAAGCACCTACACAACCAAATTTTCTACCATTTCTTGTAATGCATTTGCCTGAAGGACAGGTATATTTATGCAGGGTACTGACAGCTGCATTTTGGACTAATTGTAGTTTCCGGGTCACCTTCAAATGTAGTCCCACATAAAGCACATTGCAGTAGTCCAAGCGGGAGATAACCAGAGCATGCACTACTCTGGCGAGACCGTGGGCAAGTAGGGTCTCAGCCTGCGTACCAGATGGAGCTGATAGACAGCTGCCCTGGACACAGAATTAACCTGTGCCGCCATGTACAGCTGTGAGTTCAAAATGACTCCCAGGCTAAGCTTGTAAACCACCTTACAAACAAGACAGATGAGTGAGAAGAGTTTTAAAGTAAATAAGCATGAAAACAAACATTTTCTGTGCAGGTTGAGGTTCACATCTTTTAAACTCCCTCTTGTATCTTTCATTGACCTCGTTTATGACATTTTGATCTCTCTGGACATGGTTTAGGCTTGAGGGGATAGCTGCAGATCTTGGCTGCAATCCTGCAATGCTGAGGCTGGAGTACAATTAGGTGCTCTCATAGCTATCAATGGGACACGGGTGGCGCTGTGGTCTAAACCACGGAGCCCCTTGGGCTAGCTGATCAGAAGTCTGGTGGTTCGAATCCCTGCAACTAGGTGAGCTCCCGTTGCTCTGTCTCAGCTCCTGCCAACCTAGCAGTTCAAAAGCACCCCAATGCAAGTAGATAAATAGGTACCGCTGTGGCAGGAAGATAAATGGCGTTTCCGTGCGCTCTGGTTTCCGTCACGGTGTCCCATTGTGCCAGAAGCGGTTTAGTCATGCTGGCCACATGACCCGGAAAGCTGTCTATGGACAAAAGCCGGCTCCTTCGGCCTGAAAGCAAGATGAGAGCTGCAACCCCATAGTCGCCTTTGACTGGACTTCACCATCCAGGGGTACTTTACCTTTTACAACAAGCTCTGGAGGGCGACAGTTTTCCTGCCCATAAGATAAAGTGTGTCCCACAAAGCTATTCATTGGTCTCTAAGATAATGTTACCTAAGATAACGTTACCTTTTGACCAACCACATGACATCATACTTCATAGCAGAGGCATTATCTAAGTATTTTTGTTCTAAGAATCTCCTTTGGTTTGTGCTTTTCCATACCTCTGCCATGATACCTCTGGATGGCATTTCCACACACTCACACGGTTATGCTAACTCTAGAAGCTGTGCACTAAAACAAAAGCTCTGGAAAGAAAGTGGGCATTGGGGCTCAGAGCATCATTTTTTGTGTTGTTGTGGCAGTTATTTTTTCCTGAGGTGATCTCACAGTTCCTCCTAACTGTGCTGTTGATGAGTAGAAACCTTGGAAGAGCAGCACCAGAAATATGTGTGATGTGAGAGAGTTAGGTGGAAACTGAGCGAGCGTTTGTTGCCTTTTAGAACTGCTAGGCAAGACTTTGAGAAAGGAAAGGCATTAAGAGTTTGTGGTTTAGATTTTTTCCACTGGAAACTCAATATATTCATATGAATTTGATTCTCGAAAGGCCGTAACAAAAAGCATTTCAAAAATCAGAAAGGGTGAAAACAAGAGTAGAGTCAGATTTCGAAATCAAATGTACTGGATGTACTGCATTTGGTTTTTAGAAAGACTATACATTTGCTTTGATATTATCGCAGCCCTGTACAACTATTACAGGTGGGGGTTGCAGAGGAGGAAGGAGGGTCTTGCATACACTTGTGTTTAGAATTTTCCCCTGCATGCACAATTTTGATGAATGAGAACCTTCATTCCCATTAGCATGCTTTTTTAGGACAAACACCAGCTCCCTCAGCCTGAAGAAAGACGGGTGCCACAGCCCCATAGTCGCCTTTGACTGGATTTAACTGTCCAGGGGTCCTTTACCTTTTTTATAGCTATCAATGAATCCCATGTCATACCTCTCCATCTTATTATAAAGCACATGCATGCACAGTGAACTAAGTCATTTCATTCCTACATTTGGGACAGTTCCGAAGCTTCTGCATAGTGATAGCAGCAGTAGGCACTATATTTTCACTTATTTAATCAATTTATAGACTGCTTGATATTAAAAATCCCAGAACCTTGGACTTGGTTATCCACAGCACCTCTAGCAGCACAACAGGAGGGTACCGACCCGCAAAAAGCATAAAACTTCTCTTCTCCTTTTGCAAAGATCATTTCACTGAGACGAAACCACAAGCATGCCTCAAATAAACATTCAGCTCGAGAACCTCAAGACAAACTCTGTTCGCTCCAAACGTTGTTTAGCTTTCTCCTTACGAAGTCATAACAAAGAACTTCACAAAATGCAGCCTTTCCTTGTGTGCACGAAAAAGTGCTCGTAACTGAGTGATGGATATGGCTGGAGGTTTATAAGCAAGCTACGCGCCTGCTTTTAAATGGGATTAACGTAGACAGATTTGCAAACACACCATTCTCCCAAACCTTTATTGCCTTTTAAGCTTTTTTGGCATGTCAGCCCCCGATTCCTATTTCCTAACCATGACAGCTGAGGAGTCCTTCCCAATCTTACATTCATGATGAATTCTTCACTTAGTGGCTGAGAGGTGAGATAGGATCAGGTGCCTTTAGCACTGCAATTAAGGGAACATTCATCATCTCATCTGGGCAGCAAGTCTTTCACTTCCTATCTACAACTAAGGCTGCAGTCAGCTGTGCGTGAGTGAACTCCCTGAAACACCCTGGAACTGACTCCTTTCTGTCTCAACATGCATAGGAATGCACTGCAAGACTGCAATCTTATGCACTTACTTAAGAGTAAGTTCCATTGAAGATAGTGGGGCTTGTTTTAGAGTAAAACGATACACAGGAAAGAATTCAACTAATCTGTTTGCCTATGTTGTAAATAAAAATATGCCCTTTTCCCTTATGAGGTATCCAAGAGCCCATATAGAGTCCTTACATAGGTTCCCTATTGGTAGGAGAGAATACCAGAGGCCAACCAGAGAATATTGAGAAGCAAAGCAGCTAGTAAGCTTGATCTTTATTGATCTGTTGCAACAGGGTGCTCCCCTCACATGCAAGAAAGGAGGAGGACCCAGAAAAATGTTGTGCAAGGGCTTATAAAGACTTTTGAAATTCCCATCCTGTAGATCAAGACCACCCCTAGAAACCTCATACATACATCACAGCAAAGGTGGTGTTTATCTCTTGTCTGGCAGGTTACTTGATTGGATTGCCTGCGGAGCCTGGCCAGTCTTTTGTAATGATAAATACTTAGTTCCTGAGCCAGGTCACAGGCTCACACCCTTATTCAAACACAGACATACCCTTAAGACAGGATTTGTGAAGGAAAAGACAATGGGGAGGCTTTTCCATTTTGACCTTGCAGAGAAAACATTTGGTCAGTTTAGGAATCAAAATGGTTCCAGGTTGGTCTTCCTGTGCTGATCTATGTATGTGCGGTTATGAACATTACCATATATCTAAGACCATAAAATTCCTATCACACCTACATGGAGCAAGCTCAACTCGACCAACAGAACTGTTGCCTCCCTCTCTTCCTCCCGCACCCCCTAAATCTGTCCTGCAAGGCTAGAGGACCCTCCTGAACAGGTCTAGGGGCACATGTAATAATAATATGTAATAATGTAATAATAATATATTATTTATACCCCACCCATCTGGCTAGGTTTCCCCAGCCACTCTGGGCGGGTTCCAACCAAATATTTAAAACAATACAGCATCAACTATTAAAAACTTCCCTAAACAAGGCCACCTTTTAAAATAGTTGCTTATTGCCTCGATATCTGCTGGGAGGGCGTTCCACAGGGCAGGCGCCACTACCGAGTGTTGGGAAATTTCCATTCCACCTTTAGTTGCAGACATGGAACTGTTGCATGTCACATGTCTGTTTACATACCAGCACAGCTTGCTGGGAACTTCTGTTGTGTGTATAGCTTTTGCTTTAGACTCTCTCTCTGAAGAGATGGCAGTGAGAGACGAGATGTTTTCTTTGTCCTGATTTATGCTTAATAAATCTTTAGCTGTTAGTGTGTTTTCGCAAGCCTCACGCCTGTTCTGTTTGCGCAGGATGCTCTGATAAGGTAGCGTGCTCAGGCTTTTAGAGTCTGAGTCGCTGATTTATGTCGCACCAGAGATCGGGGGATCATCATGGCTGGAAGGGCATGATCCTACTGGGGCTAGCCAGCTGGCATCTCAACCCCCGAAGGATGCCGACACCGAGAAGGCCCTCTGCCTGGTTCCCTGTAACCTCACTTCTCGCAGCAAGGGAACCGCCAGAAAGCCCTCGGCGCTGGACCTCGGTGTCCGGGCTGGACGATGGGGGTGAAGATGCCCCTTCAGGTATACAGGGGGAGGAAAGCCCTGTTGCACCAGCGGACCTCATTCCCCACACAGATACCTCACAGAAATATGCTGAATTCCACCCATAGGATTGGGCTGCACATACCAGAGAGTAGTTGTGGACAGTATTTAAAACGAATCTTGAGTTCCGCACCCTTGCTACTCCCACATGTGAAGTTTTATTCAACGTTATGCCAAGCAGGTAATCTTGTGGTTTTATTGCTCTATTCTACTTGAATGCACCTGCTGTCGTGAAGAGTTATAAATTACAGTCCACCATCCAATTACAGGCATCAGCCCATCAAAGTTAAGCAATTCAAAATCCCAGTGATTTAAAAGAAGGGTTTAGGGTTAAACTACACATGACACGCAAATACATGTAAGAAAGTCCTTCCAAAGGGAAGGGGTGCTTAACCCTCTGATGCCAGCCATTTTCCCACTCGCCCCTCCAGCTATTTCCCTCCCCCTTGACAATAACCCTTTTAACCCTCCAGATGCAGGGTTACTTTTGAAAACACCTGAAATGGTGTGGGGTGGTGGTGAAAGCAACTTGGAAAGTGCAAGTTAAGTCATCCCTCTCACCCATCAATAATATAATAATAATAATAATAAACAACAAATTCTATTTATACCCTGCCCTCTCCGGCCAGAGCCAGACTCAGGGTGGCTAGCACCAGTAAAATTACAGTAAAAACATAATGGGGTGGGGACCCAATTTAAAATACAGGTTAAAATGCAATTTAAAATGCAGCCTCATTTTAAAAGTAGCCCATAGATTAAAACCATAAGGGGAGGGGAACGTAAGGATCAGACTGAGTCCAAACCAAAGGCCAGGCGGAACAGGTTCCTTTTCATATATATACCATATATATATATATATATATATATATATATCCCCTGTGGAGCTTTACATGTTAAAATGTTGGTTTCCCCCAGCACAGTGAAAGGTGCTGAAATATGTCAGCTTTATGAACAATAGTAACAGTGCCAAAGAATAATACCTGCTCAGACACTCCCCCAATTTTCACACAGGGTATTTGCTGTGCCAAAAAGCTTGAAGGGGGAATTTTCTAGTTATTCCTAGAAAACACAAGATATAATTAAATCTATTTATTTTAAAAAAACCCGGGGCTTCAGGTGTTGCTGGATCCAAGCTCTCATCAGCTCCACTAGCCTGGACATTAGTCAGGATGATCAGAGTTGTAGTCTAGAAACATCTAGAGGGCCACAGATTCTGCATCTGGCATGTATAATGTCACTTCATCTGGAATTATTGACTGCAATTTGATTTTCCTTACTAAAATTACCCCTGGCAGCATAATCCTCGTCCCTTCCAACTCTCCGATTCTATGACTCATTAAGCCTCAGGTGCCCTTCTTATACAACTTCAGTTTTAACTGCAAGTGTTAAAAATGTTCTTCAGTCTTCAATGTAAAAAAAAGAGAAGTTCAGTTTTTAAAATATGTGGATGACACCTGAAATATCTGTGTAGCTTTTGTTTGTTTGTTTGTTTCAATTGGTCTCTGTGACTATATTCAGGTTGGCTCCTACTGGAGGGCAACAATCATTCACTACGAAGTATGTTCTCATTGAGACAAGCAAGGCCAGATTATGTCACGCCTGTGTTATTCGAGGTCATTCACTCCTCCTAACTGGAAAAAGCTCCCATTTCACGCTGACAGAGCTTCCTTCAGATATGCAAATAGGAGACACACCAAAGCATCTAACGCTGGGTGGATCAGCAACTCTAAGATTATTTCCAAGCTACACTGTGGTAATTTAATTAGGAAATGCCGGGAATGAACCTGATATTTTTTGCACGCATGGTGCATTGTATAGCCCCTCTCCAAGTTGTCCTTAGTCACATTCATGCCACTATTCTTTGCCTAACCTGCCAGCAGACCCAGCCCAGCCATTAGGCAAGGTGAAGCTTCTGCTTCAGGCAGCAGAAGCGCCCCCCCCCCGGCCAGGTGCTCCACCACTGGCGGAAAAGTACTGCTGCAATTGACACTGATTTGGAGCAAGATCACATCCATTCTGGGCAAGATCTCAGCCCAAATTGGCACGACCTTCCCCCAAATGGTGGTGCTGCTTCTCCGACTGCAGTGGATGCAGCTGCAGCAGTGGAGGCAGTGGCGGGAGCAGGCGGTGGGAGCAGTGGCAGGGCAAAGCAACAGATCCCGTTTTGCCTCAAGTGGCAAAACAGGACGCATGACCCGGGTGGGGCTGAGATAACACCATGTACATCACCCCACACTCTTTGGAGAACGGGCAGGATACAAATTTAATAAACAATCTTCCATTACATGTTGGCAATACACACATTCCTAGTGCATCAAAGAGAACACTTTAGCGCAGGAACCTTTTGCAGACCAGCGGCTGCATCCCTGCCTGAGCAACTGTCTGGGGGCTTCATGCCAATGTACTGGTTTGCAATGGAAAACTGTTTACAGTGGTACCTCCGGTTAAGTATTTAATTTGTGCCGGAGGTCTGTTCTTAACCTGAAACTTTTCTGACGCACCACTTTAGCTAATGGGGCCTCCTGCTGCCGCCGCGCCGCCGGAGCCCGATTTCTGTTCTTGTCCTGAAGCAAAGTTCTTAACCTGAAGCACTATTTCTGGGTTAGCAGATTCTGCAACCTGAAGCGTATGTAACCTGAAGCATATGTAACCCGAGGTACCACTGTATTCAATTTGTATCCTGCCCTTTTTTCCTAAGAGCTCAAAGTTAAATACAGTTGAGAACTTTGCTTCAGGATGAGAACAGGATGCTCCAGCAGCAGGAGGCCCCATTAGCTAAAGGCCAAAGCACGTAAAAGACTCAATATGGAGGCCCACTGGCCTAAATATTGGGAAATAATTGAAAAAATTGGAGATAAATGGAGGTTGCAGAGTATGGAAAAGTTAAAAAACAAGGTGCGAGATTGGTTGCATTATGCTCAAATCCAGGAAGTTTTTAAAGCGGACAAAAAAGTGGGTTTCCAGGAGGAAAAATCGAAACTAGAGACAGAGTTGCTTGAGCCAAAATCTAAGTTAATTTCGAGAATGTACAACTTGCTGCTTAAATGGAATACACAGGATGAGATTGTTAAATCCTCCATGATAAAGTGGGCGCAGGACTTGGGGCACAACATTTTGTTTGAAGACTGGGAAAGGTTATGGAACACCGGAATGAAATTCACGGCATGTAGTGCCTTGAAGGAAAATATTATGAAAATGACATACCGGTGGTACATGACCCCAGTCAAGCTTGCAAAGATATATCACCTGTCTGATAATAAATGTTGGAAATGTAAAGAGGAGGAAGGGACATTTCTACACCTCTGGTGGACCTGCCCGAAGGTGAAGGCCTTCTGGGAGATGATACATAATGAACTAAAAAAGGTGCTTAGACTTACCTTACCCAAGAAACCGGAGGCCTTCCTCCTGGGCATGGTAGACCAGAGGGTGGCCAAGAAAGATAGAACTTTTTTTATGTACGCTACTACAGCAGCAAGGATCTTGATGGCAAAGCACTGGAAGACACAAAATCTACCCACATTGGAAGAATGGCAGACGCAGCTGATGGATTATATGGAACTGGCTGAAATGACTGGCAAAATTCGAGACTCGGGAGAAGAAGAAACGGAGGAAGTTTGGGAAAAATTTAAGGACTATTTGAAAAAACATTATAAATTGTATGAATGCTAAAAAATGCTTCTCTCTAGGAAATTATAGCTTCAGTATCGGTAAATCTTTGAATTGGTAAATAAGGCACAACAAGACAGAAGTGGTGTAAAGAAATAATTTTATTGTGTTGAAACTAAAAATTAATGGGTTCGGATTGAAATGTCTAGAGACCAGATAACACGATAAAATGGAAGATATATATTATGTTTAAAATAAGTCAACAAATTGCTGAGGTTTTGGTTTTACAGAGAATGCAGAGTCCGGAAGAGGGGGGGAGTCCACTAGATTTATGGAAACATGTATTTGGAATTTGAATTTTGTATATTATAAACTTAATAAAAATTATATTAAAAAAACATTAGCTAAAGTGGTGCTTCAGGTTAATAACAGTTTCAGGTTAAGAACGGACCTCCGGAACGAATTAAGTACTTAATCTTAGGTACCACTGTACATGGGATCATTCTAGCTCATCTTCAGAACAACCCTCTCTGGCAGGCAGGGGCAGTGCCACTGCTCCTGCCACCACCTATCTGCTCTTGCTGCCAACATGCACCATGCCCCTTGCCGTGCTCATAGGAGAGGCCTTGAGGGAAGCATGTGGCCCTCGTGCCTGAGGTTCCACACCTCTGTCTAGTGCAACCCTTCGCCCCAGATGTTCTGCTTTACTACATGTCAAGAATTTCTTACAAAGAAAATATGACAGGCAGCCCGTTTACTTGCATCGTGAAGTGGTACAAGCAGAATTCTACCATCACCCCCTTGATTTCTGAAGTTCAGAGAGAAGTTCCATTACTTATGTATGACTAAAATGGGAACACCTGTGAGGGAGATCTCAGAGAGCAAGAGGGAAACCACTAGGTTTGCAGAAGTACAATCTGAGAAGGAGCAGTCAAATGAATTCTGAGCATGCTCAGTGTCGCCAGGAAGTTGACCAACTGGGGGACAGGGAATAGAAAACCAGATGGGCTGGGGAATTCAACCAAGTTTTGGAGAGAAAAGCATCGATTGCTAGCTGCCTGGCATAGGGAAGAGCAGCCAGGTCTCAGTTGCCCTATTCTATTACAGTGGTACCTTGGGTTAAGTACTTAATTCGTTCCAGAGGTCTGTACTTAACCTGAAACTGTTCTTAACCTGAAACACAACTTTAGCTAATGGGGCCTCCCTGCTGCCGCCGCGCCGCCAGAGCCCAATTTCTGTTTTCATCCTGAAGCAAAGTTCTTAACCTGAAGCACTATTTCTGGGTTAGCGGAGTCTGTAACCTGAAGCGTATGTAACCTAAAGCGTATGTAACCTGAGGTACCATTGTACCTGATTCCACAAAATGTGTGGAATGTGTTATTTCTTGCCCTAGCAGTGCCTGTTTTTATCTGACTCCCCAACTAGGGTGTTGTTGTTGGTTTTGTTTTTTTTTTAAAGAAAAGCAAGTCTGACAAAGCAAGACACCTCACCTGCAACCTGGAAAGAGGGCACCGCATAAGAGAATTTCTGCGAAATGGATGTAGGAAGGAGGAAGACAGGTTTGGGAGTATAAAAGGAGAGGGAGTGAGAATGGGAGTCTGGATGTTGTTGGAGATTATTATCAAACATTTGCCCTAAATAAAAACGAGACCAGCTTCGTGCCCATCCCAACTCAAATAAACCCATCCCACAGTTATTTGATTATAGGTCTCAGTAGGTGGCAACCCCACACGTCCATCCCTGGCTTCAAGCCACTAGTTAAAAGTTGTGGGTGGATCAATGCAGCCTTCCCCCCCCCCATCACAATTTAGTCTTGCATTGTCCCTACATGATGAATATCCATGTGTTTCCATGCCAGTGGTTTTCAACCAGTGTGCCATGGTACTGTGGGATGCCTTAAATGATGGTCAGGGGTGCCACGGGCAACACTGGCTTCTGTCCCTCTTTCCTTCCCTCTCTCCTCTGATGCCTTCTCATGCCTCTGCTTCCCAAAGGTTTGCACAGCAGCCCTGGCTATAAGGGCTGTGGTGGGGGGGCAGCTCAGAGCCCAGGGATGGCTGCAGGAGCTGCCCGGAGACTCTTAAGGAGGGGAGAAGAGGCTGAGGGAACAATCCACAAGGGTGGGTGTTTGAGGGTGAGGGGCTGCTGGCTCTGTAGGCAAGGGCTGACATAACTGGGCTCCTGAGCCCCACAGGGGTGCTGCAGCAAGAATGTAGTTGGTTAAAACCTCTGATCTATGCCCATTCAAACTGCCAGTCATTTCATGAATGGCAACTTCGAGAGACAGATTCAACTGTATGCCAGGAAATTAGGTTTGCACAGTTAAGGTGGGTTAAAGTGTTCTGTTGCCCCAGCTCAGTCAATAGAGCCCAATACTCTTAACCTATGATTTAAATCCACTTTTTTTAAAAAAAGAATCTGACTTTTTGCTGTTAGGAAAGTGACAGGAACATGCATTGAAAAGTGTTGAATGTAGTAATGGTTAATGGCAAGACTTATAAAAACCATGCAAGCAAATCAGGATGAATGCTCATTGTTGCGTGGTCACCCTGCAAATTTATCAGGACAAATGAACATTTGTTCAAGCAAATCAGGATGATTTGCAGGCTGTCTGTAGAAGCCCTATCAATGTTTTTAATGTGTCTGCAAACACAAGTTGTCCCAAACATGTATAGAACCAGCTTCTAGATCTTGGAGACACCTGCACATCCACCTTGGAACTCTAAAATGGTTATCTCACACAGGAGATGTCTTGTTCATAACTAGTGATATCAACTAGAAAAAGCAGAGCCGGAACTCACCATGAACACCTCCCTTGTTCTCTTATAATGGCAATGGCACCCACCTGAGAGGCGCTGGTACTGAGTCCCGATGAGTTCCGGCGGGGGGGGGGGGAGCCCTGGATATCAATACATCCCCACAACACTTGCACAACTATAGGACTAGCAGCACAACAAATGAGATAGCTGGAAAGAGCATTTGATTTTCCCAGGGCCAACACGCAGTTTTGCCTATTGTGAAAACACCAGAAAGACTTCCTTGAAGATGAAAGTTATTGAGTGAGTAAGGGACTAGATAACTTAGGACAGGCATCCCTTCAAGTCTGGCATGCTCACCTGCTCCTAAGTCTGTCCCTGAAATCTGGGACATAGCTGTCATTCATCACTCTGTCCCAACCAGCAACATGGGAACCATTTGCCACCTCCTTTCTCTGTGTGTTTCTCCTTCCTTCCTTCCTTCCTTCCTTCCTTCCTTCCTTCCTTCCTTTATTTCCATCGTTCTCTTTTTTCTCATTCTCTTTAAAAAAAATCAACAAAAATGAAAACAGTGATCATAGGCGCCAACTCTCTGGTGCCCTGGGTGCCCGAGCACCCACAAAATTCCCCATGAAGGGGCCAGGCAACCACAAACCCACTGGGTACCCACTGTTGCGGGGCCAGGTTGGCACTCTTGATAGTGATGGTGCAGTTAGCATGGTACCACCACATGTCAGAAGCTGACCCACTCTGCTGCTATTCCATTGGGGTTGGGTGTCACATGTGCACAAAACATTCCATCCAAAAGTTTCCTTAAAAGGGAAGTGCAGGTTTCCTGGTGGGTGATCCTGATCTCCCAGGAGCATTTCTGATCAAGTCATGTGGCCTTGTCTATCTATGTTTGCCTGTATTATATCATAACGAGCATCAAATGCTTGTCTCATCTGAGCTTTCCAACTTGCACACCTTTCCCCAACTGCTAATTATACAATGTGCCTTTTAAAATGTTCTTTAAAGAAGACTGATAAATCTTTGGTTGCCTGGGTGTGCATGTGTGTGACGTTTATTCTGTTACGCTATGTTCAGTTGCAAAATAAAATGAAAGCTGGGTGCATTACTCACATCCATTTGATGAAAAGGCATTCTCCTCAGCATTTCAAAGTTTCTCAGGCTCTTATGTAAGAATTGATCGCAGGGACTGGAAATTAAGTGCCAAGCCCTAGTCAAACACAACAGACTGGGTGAAATGATTGCTTTGCCTTTCAGAGCATTGAAGGAAGCATGTAATTGTCCACTGCCTTTCCCCACAGTAAACCACAGGTAGGAAAGGACATTGCTTGACATGTCTCTTCTTGCCTGGTGATCAGGAGGCGGGGGATGGACGGACCCATAGCATCTCAAGTTCTTGCTCAACAAACATAATGGAATTCCATTCATTTCCACAACAAGTTACAATCTCACACCCACTCACCTGGAAGTAAGTCCCATTAAATTCCATGGGATTCACACTTGAATAGATATGCATGGGATTTTCTCTCCTGTCTCTCCCCCCACCCCGGCTTCCTTTATATTTTATGCAACTGCTTCCTTCTCATTTCAAATGACTCAACTGCCTTTTGCGCCTTGTATTCTTTTCCTTTTCATTCTTTCCATGTTCCTTTATGGTTTTGCTTTTCTTTTTGCTTTTGCGTTCTTCTAGCCCTCTTCCTTAGGGACGCGGGTGGTGCTATGCGTTAAACCACAGAGCCTAGGACTTGTCAATCAGAAGGTCAGCGGTTCAAATCCCCACAACGGGGTGAGCTCCTGTTGCTCGGTCCACGCTCCTGCCAACCTAGCAGTTCGAAAGCACATCAAAGTGCAAGTAGATAAATAGGTACCACTCCGGCGGGAAAGTAAACAGCATTTCCGTGCGCTGCTCTGGTTAGCCAGAAACGGCTTAGTCATGCTGGCCACATGACCCAGAAGCTGTACGCTGGCTCCCTCGGCCAATAAAACGAGATGAGTGCCGCAACCCCAGAGTTGGTTACGACTGTACCTAATGGTCAGGAGTCCCTTTACCTTTAGCCCTCTTCCTTATTTGTCACTCATTCTCACCCATTTCCTCTGGAACAAGCCCTGTGGTATGGTCTCCCACCTGATATTTAGAGGATTCCCCTTAAGAATGGAGAAGAACTGAGAAAATAAGAGGCACATAAGTGGTGCAGCCTAATTCCATTACATATCAATTTTGCATGCATTCAAATAAAACCCACGTTGTTCCTGTTTTTGTGAAAAACTTACATTTAAATAGCATGCACTGTTGTACACATTTCCTCCTAAAATACCTCCTAAAATTGGTAGAAATTTCTCTGTAACACATGTATTTTTGAACTGAAACTGAATCACAAAATTTGGCAAAGCTGATTGTGAGCTGCATTCTGACCCACATATACATCAAATTAGGTTGGTTCACTTTAAAGTGTGGACGAAATGAAATTCTCCTCTATTAAGCAATCAAGATGTTCTCAAACTACAATACAAAGTAATACTTTCCTCCTCCACTTTCCATTTCACTTTCCCTGCCTCTTTATTGTTTTGGTCTCATGTTTTTGTAGACCGTACTTGGTGCCAGATTTACGTATAAGCTAACCACTCTCTTTGGGACCCCCCAAAAACAAAGAAAAAAATGGGTGTACATTTCCAAAACATAAGATAAAAAACAAAATAAAACCTACATACAGCAACAGTGTTTTGTGTTGTGTAGGCTCCTATTTTGTTATGTGCAAATGGCTTTAGATACCTATAACGTCCATAAATTACCATAAAGCATATGTTCAACACAAAAAACAGCAACAATTTGTTGACAACATAGGGCAGCTGGACATATAAATGTCCCCATTACATTCAGTAGCTTAGGGCCTCATCAAACCTAAATCCGGCCCTGACCATAATAGGCCAGCAGCTGGCCTTTGCCCCTAGTTTGGCTACGGAGCCTATCCATCAGACAGCATGGAACTTCTTAGGCTTGTTGAAAACAGCTCACCTTCAAAGGATCAAGTCTGAAGGAAGACCCAGTTAGGTGTGGGTTTTGTTTTTGTTTTTTGTCCAGGTCAAGTCGCCTTGCCTTCACAGTAGGGCTCAACAACTTTGAGTCTCATTTCACCTCAAAAAACTTCTAGAAATATGGCAACCCTAACTTTATTATTTATACTCTGCCCATCTGGCAAGATTGGCCAATCTCAGGCAGGCGTGGAGGCAGTGTCCCACCTGGGGGTGGGCCTGACAGAGCAGGGTAAGGTTTCCTTACCTTGGCCCTGGCCCCTGGTTTCTTCCTTGTTAGCAGAACCCAGACCCGGGCGAGGAAGGAGGAAAATCATGCAGTATGATGACGGATCCTGCTAATGAACGGCTGCATGATTCAGCACCCAAATATCACTTTTGATAAAGAGACTCTTTTCAGGCCCAACAGCATCCTTCTCTCAGCACAAGGAAATGGAAGGAGGCAAGTTCAGAGCAGTGGCTCATGAAAAACATAAGTATCTTCTTAGGGCAACTACATCTAAGGCAGGTATGGAGAACTTGTGATCTTCCAAATGATGTTGGAGTACAATTCCCACCATCCCAATGGCCACACTGCCTGTGGATCATGGGACTTTATGTCCAACAGCATCAGGAAAGTCACAGGTTCCACATCCCTTGTTTAAAATGTCTCTAAGTCAGGAGAAACTGAATAATTCAACCATGTGATGGATTTGATACCATGTATACAACTGGTCAGGGACGCGGGTGGCGCTATGGGTAAAACCTCAGTGCCTAGGGCTTGCCGATCGCATGGTCGGCAGTTCGAATCCCCGTGGCGGGGTGAGCTCCCGTCTTTCAGTCCCAGCTCCTGCCCACCTAGCAGTTCGAAAGCACCCTTAAGTGCGAGTAGATAAATAGGTACCGCTTTATAGCGGGAAGGTAAACGGCGTTTCTCTGTGCTGCGCTGGTGCTGGCTCGCCAGAGCAGCTTCGTCACGCTGGACACGTGACCCGGAAGTGTCTCCGGACAGCGCTGGCCCCCGGCCTCTTAAGTGAGATGGGCGCACAACCCTAGAGTCGGACACGACTGGCCCATATGGGCAGGGGTACCTTTACCTTTACCTTTATACAACTGGTCATCCTCTTGCTGGATCAACAAAGCTGGATGGTGTGCTCCAATATCAAGCACAGATCCAGCCTACATTAGCAAATGATATCACCTAATTTGCCCTAAACGAGATGAATGTGCAAGAAGATTTGAGTGCACAGAGACTAACCTGATGGATAAGGGCTATAGTAAGGATAATGGTGTACAAGCCAACCTTTTCGTGCAATGGCGTGCAGATTTAATGATGGAAAAGAAAAAGGAATGCCTCATATTCATATTTCACAAATAGAAGACATTTGAAAGGTGTCAAATAAATGACTTGTGCTGTGACCCAAGAAGATCCAACACTGTGAGAGTAATAAAAATCCTTGAAAATAAAAGCATTTCCTTTGAAATAATAATAATGAAAAAACCCTGACCTGCTAACTTTTCAGAGGATGGAGCAGAATTACAGGAATTTGTGAACAGGAAATCACACGAATATATAATTGTGAGGTTTCACAAAACAAATAATTCCATCCTGTTTCATTTCTTAAGAACTTGGACAAGTACATTTACCTTGACTTTTGTTTCCTCACTTATCAGCTGCATACTGATGTAAAATCTGTTTCCTAGCTTTGATCACCATGACATTTAAACTAGTGGTTAAAAATAGCTGCTTTGAACCTTCCTTCAACCCTTTTTTCCTAACAATATTTCTTAACTTTATTTTTGGATTGCTCTAGTCTAAACTGCAATCAAATTCCTTAACCTGGACCTTCACACTTTTATTCATCCTGTCCGGAAAAAGGTGAAAACAAAAGGAGAGGAAAGGATTTTCTAATGAATTGCAGCCTTGCTTATGAGCTCCAGAAACAGGCTGCTAATTATAAAAGTGTTTGATTATTTAACAACATTATATACTGCTTGTTTGAAATAACACCTCAAAGCGGTTAAATGAAAAGATAACAGTATCAGTAAAAACAGTTAAAAGCAAGTATTTAAAACATTTTAAAATAATTAAAACAGACCCTCCAAATGTCCCTATTTTCAAGGGATGTCACTGATTTATAGAAGCCGTCCTATTTATGATTTGATCCTGGAATTTCTTACTTTTACTTAGGATGTCCCTATTTTCATAGGAAAAAAGTTGGAGGGTATGAAGTTATCCGACCCCCGAGCAGTCTGAAGGCAGTCCTGTATAGGGAAGTTTTTTTAATGTTTAATGTTTTGTTATGTTTTTATATATGTTGGAAGTTGCCCAGTGTGGCTGGGGCAACCCAGTAAACTGTGTAGGGTATAAATAGCAAAATTATCATAATGGATAATGGATGTCCCTATTTTCATCAGACAAATGTTGAAGAGTATGATAAAATAGACTGAGAAGGGGAATGGCCTGTGCAGAATCCAGATGGCCAAATAGGCTTGAAAGGTGGCATTCAGACACTAGGCTTGAGTTTCTACATCACTGCTTTATATATTAATATACCCCATTATTTCAAAATGGGGTAAGGCAGCCCTGGCACAGCTCTGCACCTCTGCTCCAAAGTCCTATCTAACTGCCCCACAGGTTTGGAAGAGACCTGTTAATAGTACAACCAAAAGTTGGGGGAAAGACAACTGGGTAAGGTCCAAGTCTTTTTGAAATTTTGCATATTAAATAGTCGTACCTCAAAAGTCAAACGGAATCTGTTCTGGAAGTCTGGAAACCAAACGGTGGCTTCGGATAGGCTGCAGAAAGCTCCTGCAGCCAATCGGAAGCCGTGGAAGCCCTGTTGGACATTCAGGTTCCAAAGAACGTTTGCAAACCAGAACACCCACTTCCGGGTTTGCGGCATTTGGGAGCCAAAATGTTCAACTTGCAAGGTGTTTGGGATCCAAGGCACGACTGTAAACAAACCCCAGCACATTTAAGAGCATTTATTTTGATGTGATAGTAGCCCACAAGAATTACAACCGAGTAGCACCACAAAGATAGACATCTTTTTCTTCTTCTTTTCTGTTATAAAAGGAAGGATTTCTGTCTTTGGCCAAGACACATACCTTGCATGTAACCCTACATCATTAAAACAAGAGCCACTCGGGGCCACACGAAAAAGTTGCACGACAAACGATGCCTGTGATGAGAGTCTCCCTTTTCATAAGCAAGCAAACAAAAACAAATCCAGCGGTTGCTTTTAAGATGGGGAAGGGAATATGACTCTCCAAGGACCCAGGAAAATGCAGGGAAAGCATCCCAAGGCAGAGAATACTTTAGCATCAGCAAGGATTTGAAGTCAAGCCTACAGAATCTTTCACGGCTGCCTGACCAGGTTCAGCTTGTGCATTGGAACGACTCCATTTTCTGATAGGTTAGCACTGCAAGAAAAACATGGAAATTCTGGATTGATGAGGGTCTGACAGGAATGGATCCTAAACAGGAAGAAAGCTGAGGTATCAGAATGCTCGGGTTTGCTGAAGTCTCTGTGTTTATATAAAACCGAATGGGCAATCCCCCTCTCCCAGAAAAAAGGAAAGAAAGAAAAAATCAGTCCAATAAGGACTGAGCATTTTCAATAGCTATGGACTTTCCAAGTGTCCCTATTTTCCAGGAAAGGTCCCAGATTTACAGAAGCTGTCCTGATTTGATCCCGAAATGTCCCGCTTTTCCTTAGGATGTCCCTATTTTCACTGGAGAAATGTTGAAGGGTATGGAGTTATGCAACCCCCAAGCCAAGTTTCTTAATACAACCCTGAAGTTTCTTAATGTTTAATGTTTTATTAAGTTTTTATATGCTGGAAGCCTCCCAGAGTCGGGGGGGGGGGTGTATAAAAAAATAAGATGATGATGATGGTGCTACTGATGATGATGATGATGATGGAACAGGATGTCCCTATCTTCATCAGAGAAATGTTAGAAGGTATGTAGCTGCAGAATGTCAAATAACAGTTGAGAAAGAAAAATGGGATGGAGAACAGGACTGACCTTTTAAGGCCCAGGATGGGAACATTTGGCAAGGGCCATCAATGCCACTTACGGAGAGAGACAGAAAGAGAAAGCGCATATGTAGGATTGCCCCCCCCCCCTTTAAAGATCAAGGTAAAAGTGAGATCCAGCAGAATTAATCCGAGCCTTGAGAAGCTCTGTGCACTTCTGAAGGGAGATAAAGGTCACAACCTTCAGCATCTCATGACAACGGCCACAATGAGGAGTGGGGCTCAGAGTCTTCATGGACACCACCAGGGAGATACCCCAAGGGCAATGTCGTGCCCTTGGGCAGCAAATTGGGCACCCCTACCTTATGGAACAGAATATCCTGGAGGAGGCAATGGCTGGCTGGCTGGGAACCCTGAACATGAACATTGGAAACAGCCTTATATTGAGTCAAAGCCGGCTGTCTACACTTTCTACACTGAATGGCAGTGATTCTTCATGGTTCAGGCAGGAGGGACATTCCCAGCCCTAGCTGGAGATACCAGGGATTGAAGTTGAGACCTTCTTCCACTGACTTATGACCCTGTTAGGCGTGATAGTGCACTGCAGGGTGTTTTTTTGTTTTGTTTTTTGCTGTAGGTCCCACCTGTGGATTTTTAAACATTACAGAGATGAGCTCTGGGAGTTTTGAGTCCTTTTCTCTGGAGCCCTTTCCTCAGTCTAAACTGGGGTGTGGACTCTGTGGCCCTCTAGCTGTTTGCTGGACTCCAACTCCCATCAGCTCCAGCCAACAGAGCCACAGATTGTCATCAGGGATGATGGGAGTTGTAGTCTATCAACACTTTGATGGCTTCAGGTTCCTCACCTCTGATCTAAACCCTCCACCTCCCACCAGCTACTATTTAGGGAGAAAGAGAGGCACAAACACATCTCAGTGCGTAAGAATAATAATTAACACATAAGATCGTTTGACATCAGAGCTGACATAGTGGAATATGATTTTTTTTTGGAGTTTTCGTTTCAAGGTGTACCAGAACACTTGTTGCTGACAAACAATTATTCATGCCCATTATTGTTAGTGAGCAGGGCACTAAACATTTTGAAGAGGGAACATCTATGAACCTACCATTAAATTTATAGATATTTAGCACCTTAATTATGGCAGAACAAATGGAAAGATTGAGGTGAAAGTGGTGCTGTGGTTTTGTAGGCAGTTATCATGCTCAAGTATAATCATGTGGTGCTCTTACGCACAAATATAATTGAAAGTGCTCATTGGCCGACACAAAACACTTTTAAAAGCATGCTGGGGAATATGTTAAAAGGATGTTGCCAAGTGAGATACCCTAAGATGGGCTTCCATGGAAATTAAATTATGAGATGCAAAGATGAGAAGGTTAAGTGGTGTATTTTCTTGTGCTTAATTTAGGTCAGGAGTCAGGTCAACCACTTTGGGCCTATGGGCACATTTGGGAATTTGAGAGGATGCTATTTGGGTGCGTCCCCACCTCTGGTTGCTTCTTTCTCCCCACCCAGAGCCACTCTCTGTCCCCAAGACAAGAGAGAAGTGAGTGAAGATGATGGAGTTTATGGATCTGGCTGATCTCACCAGGAGAATCCGTGACCAGAAAGAAGAGGAACATCAAGAAGACTGGAAGAAATTTAAAGACTATTTGAATAAGTATTGTAATATTAAAGATATGTAACCACTTGAAAGAAACAATTAGGCCTAGGATTAAACTGTAATTAAATTTATAAATAAGAAAATGTACAATAAGGAAAGTTATGTAATATGATTAGGACTGTGATATGGTCTTTTGAAACACTGATATTGGAAACTGCTACATATAATTACTAAGAAATTCGGATGGAAGAGATTCGAGGAAGTCAAATACTATGTTTATGAAGATGGAAGGTACTTAATTTTAATTAATTAAGTGGTAATGTGCTGGATGTATCTTTTTTCTTTTTTCTCTTTTTCTTTTATTCTTTGTTTGTTTTTATTATTGTTACTATAATAATAGTACTATTGTTACTATTGTTTACTATGTTTATCTACTGAAAATAATAATAAATATTATTTGAAAAAAAGAAAAGAAAAGAGTGAGTGTGTGTGAGGGAGAACATGCACACCTTTGCTTTGGATAAAGGTTGGGCAAAGTAGAATTAAAATGCATCCTGCACCCTGTCTTTACACAAGGTTCCCCACCCCCCCAAAAAAACCTGCCACCATCAAATCAAAACTTATATTGGTAGATGGCACAGAAAAATCACAACCCCAGTGCCTGCCACCATCACAATAACATTAATGCAAGTCATAGATCTTCAGGGATCTTCCACACAAGCTGGCTGGCACCTGCCTGTCTCGGGAGACAATGGATGAGTTGTTGGGACTCCAGCTCCCATCAGCTGCAGCCAACATGACCATGTCAAAAGAAAGTTGGAAGCTGAAGTTCAACAACATCTGAAGGGCACCAGCTGAGCAACCCCTGGAATGAAAGCTGAAACAGACATGTTTTAACCATTATAGCAATCAGATAGCACACACACTTATCCAGGAAATATGACCTTTTAAAAATAATAATAATAAAAAAAGAATTGTAAACTTGTTCTAAATCAGTTATTTAAACTGGTGCTCTTTCTGGCAATCTAAATTAAATAGCAGCTAACCACACAGTAAAGGGAGTTTCTCGTATCTACTAAACAACATACCCGTTTCAGAAACACTGTTTTTATTAGCAGACTCTGAAGATAGCCCATTAAGCATTCTTTTTTTTTTTTTAAAGGGAAATAAAGGCCCTCTCCCACTCTTCCTTATTTACATCCTTCCACAAACTGAGCTGTTTTTTAACCAAGGACAATAGTGGCTTAGTCCTAGCTTTAATACTAGGTTTCAGAGGATCAACAGGTACTGCAAGCAGCATGACTTTGCATAATAACTTGCTCTTATCCGACTTGTTTGTAAAGGTTCTCAGATTGATAAGATCCAGACAGCTAGCATTATTCCATGGGCAGTCCCACACAACCTTCAAAATATAGTCCCCGATCCTGGTCAAGGAAGGGCCAGCATATACATGTCATTAAATATGTTTTTGTAGCTAATGTGTAGGTTTTTTAAAAAAAATGCACATAGCATCAGCTGGCGGAACTGACAATTAATGGAATCAGAGCAGGCCTGGAGAGAAAATATTTCCAAACGTGGAGTTTTTCTCAGCTACTCTGGAGGAAAAGGTTTAATCCCTCCACCACACCTACTCTGGTTTTATTAATTATCACACACCTCCCGCTTGACGCATAAAAACATTGGCACATCGAAAAAAACATTTAAAAACCTGTGCATTAGATGCAAACCCATATTTCTATATTCCTGTCAAGATTGACCCTGAGACTTCTGCTTAGAGGCAATGTATCTTAAAAACATTTGAGCATAATTAAGCCATATTAACTTTTGTGAATAGGGAATCAAGAGATAAAAGGAACAACTGGCAAGTTTGGCCTTGGAGTTCAAAACGAAGCAGGGCAAAGGCTAATAGAGTTCTGCCAAGAGAACAAGCTGGTCATCACAAACACTCTTTTCCAACAACACAAGAGACGACTCTACACATGGACATCGCCAGATGGGCAGCATCGAAATCAGATTGATTATATTCTCTGCAGCCAAAGATGGAGAAGCTCTATACAGTCAGCAAAAACAAGACCTGGAGCTGACTGTGGCTCAGATCATCAGCTTCTTATAGCAAAATTCAAGCTTAAACTGAAGAAAGTAGGAAAAACCACTGGGCCGGTAAGATACAATCTAAGTCAAATCCCTTATGAATACACAGTGGAAATGAGGAACAGGTTTAAGGATTTAGATTTGGTGGACAGAGTGCCTGAAGAACTATGGATGGAGGCTCGTAACATTATACAAGAGGCAGCAACTAAAACCATCCCAGTGAAAAGGAAATCCAAGAAAGCAAAGCAGCTGTCCAACTAGGCCTTACAAATAGCGGGGGAGAGAAGGCAAGCAAAATGCGAGGGAGATAGTGAAAGATATAGGAATTTGAATGCAGATTTCCAAAAAATAGCAAGGAGAGACAAGAAGTCCTTCTTAAACAAGCAAGGCAAAGAAATAGAGGAAAACAATAGAATGGGGAAAACCAGAGATCTGTTCAAGAAAATTGGAGATATGAAAGAAACATTTCGTACAAAGATTTCCATAATAAAAGACAAAAGTGGAAGGACCTAACAGAAGCAGAAGACATCAAGAAGAGGTGGCAAGAATACACAGAGGAACTATACCAGAAAGAAATGGATGTCTCGCATACCCCAGGTAGTGTGGTTGCTGACCTTGAGCCAGACATCCTGGAGAGTGAAGTCAAATGGGCCTTAGAAAGCATTGCTAATAACAAGGCCAGTGGAAGTAATGATATACCAGCTGAACTATTTAAAATTTTAAAAGATGATACTGTCAAGGTGCTACACTCAATATGCCAGCAAATTTGGAAAACTCAGCAGTGGCCAGAGGATTGGAGAAGATCAGTCTACATCCCAATTTCAAAGAAGGGAAGTGCCGAAGAATGCTCCAACTACCACACAATTGCATGCATTTCACACGCTAGCAAGGTTTTGCTTAAAATTCTACAAGGCAGGCTTAAGCAGTGTGTGAGAGCTGGACCATAAAGAAGGCTGATCGCTGAAGAATTGATGCTTTTGAATTATGGTGCTGGAGGAGACTCTTGAGAGTCCCATGGACTGCAAGAAGATCAAACGTATCCATTCTTAAGGAAATCAGCCCTGAGTGCTCACTGGAAGGACAGATCATGAAGCTGAGGCTCCAATACTTTGGCCACCTCACGAGAAGAGAAGACTCCCTGGAAAAGACCCTGATGCTGGGAAAGATGGAGGGCACAAGGAGAAGGGGACAACAGAGGATGAGATGGTTGGACAGTGTTCTAGAAGCTACAAACATGAGTCTGACCAAACTGCGGGAGGCAGTGGAAGACAGGAGTGCCTTGCGTGCTCTGGTCCATGGGGTCACGAAGAGTTGGACACGACTAAACGACTAAACAACAACTTTTGTGAAACTTGCTTCAAACAAACATGCTTATTGTAGTCATATAATTGCAGACCATGCTGAACTCCTCAGTTGAATACTGTTATCTCAGATCCTTCAGCTAGGGATGTCAGGAATTGAATAGGAGACGGCTGTGCCAGAAGAATATTCTCTACATCAAATGCAGGTGAAAAACAAGGCAGTATATTTCCTAAGCTCCATTTTTGAGGTAGGCCTTAAATAAATGGAGAGAACTGCTGTACTATGGAATTTTGCCTTTATTATTGTGTTCATTTCATAAGCTCCCAGGATTTATCTATGAACACAGCTTTGTTGTACGAGCTACCAAACAAACAGTGCAGTTGATAGTCCCTTCTGAATATATTTGTAGTGTACCCTGACACCTAGAGAAACACAGTGTACACATAGATATATTAAAATCGAAGGCATGAGAATACCTTGAGGAAATAACATGCCTTTCCCACAAAGTAGCTCTTGCATTTACTAAAAATGAATTCTGATCACTCTCCTAACCACAGCATACTCAAGAATCTTTCTTTAAGGGATCCAAAGTCCACATGATGTTTTCTCCAGTTTTCCTTAGGCTTAGATTATTAGTATTTGCTCAGCTGCCGGAAAAATCAATATACAACTCAATAATCTTATTCCTCTTGGCAAAAGCAACAGGACTCCGAAAGAGCTTAGTGTAAAGATGGCTGCCTACATTTACACACTTTGGATACCAGCTGCCATCTTCTTTCCTTCAAATGTGGACGTTTTCAAGCTAATATTGCACTTGCTTTGATTAAATTTAGTGTATTGGGGTTGTGGGGTGATTGTTATGACACTATGATGTCGTTGCTGTTAATGCTCCTCTGCCTGCTTTGACTGTTAAGAATCCTAAACAATGTGTGATTCTACAATTATATTTTGATTGTGCTGTTTTACTGTGTTTTTGTTATTTGCTTCTGAATGGCTTTGAGTGGACCAGCCATCATGAAAAGGAGCAAATGATTACTTAGCAAACAAACGAGTGCATTTAAAAGCCTGTTTCCTGCTTGAAGTTTAGACCTCTCAAACAAGTGAGACCTGCTCTACGGAACAAGAAATGCTCAAACTTCAGGTGAATTTTTGCTTCCAAAAAGTGTTCCATTTTATCTAAAGGTAAAGGGGCCCCTGACCATTAGGTCCAGTTGTGACTGACTCTGGGGTTGCGGCGCTCATCTCTCTTTATTGGCCAAGGGAGCCAGCGTACAGCTTCCGGGTCATGTGGCCAGCATGACTAAGCCGCTTCTGGCGAACCAGAGCAGCGCACGGAAACGCCGTTTGCCTTCCCACTGGAGCGGTACCTATTTATCTACTTGCACTTTGACGTGCTTTTAAACTGCTAGGTTGGCAGGAGCAGGGACCGAGCAATGGGAGCTCACCCCGTCGCAGGGATTCAAACCGCTGACCTTCTGATCAGCAAGTCCTAGACTCTGTGGTTTAACCCACAGTGCCACCCGCGTCCCTTTTCAGTACAGTACATACTTGGTAGCAAACCTAATTGAACTCAATGGGGCTTAGTCATGAGCAGCAGTGTATAAGTTATTTCAAAAGTGCACAGTCCCTGCATGATGGCCACCCCTTTCTAAGATTATAGAACCTTCTGATACAATCATAACAAGCTTCCACTCTCTTTTTTCATATAAGATACATCTTTTTGAGAATCAGCAAGGAGACAATGATAGAGTAAAGGCTTTGCTCTTGTTTTTGCAGAAAGCAAATGACACAGAGAGAGTGCGCGCACACAAAAGGGTTGTTATTTTTTCTCTTCAGAGTGTCCTCAAGGTCTTATGATATTCTCTCTAAAAGCTGAAAAGCTCCAAGAATTCCAGATTGTAGCATATTTCACAGGAGGCGTTTAAACATTATTAGAATATATGACATCACTTTTTGACATAGTCAAAAAATTGAACAATTTTGTTGTTTGTCATCTTGCATACCTTAATTTTGATGAGTAAAATTTTCAGCAATAACTATGGACCAAATTTTACTATACCATAAATTATTAGGTAATCCTTCTACATATTTCACTTTGCTTGTGATAGCGACTCTGGCAGCTAACCGCAAATAATCAATTCTTTTCCAAACTCTCTTCAGCTGGCCTATTAATAAAGAGATTGGTATCAATTATTATTTTGTTGTTAAATTAATTTCCGGGAAAACCATCTCCCCAAAAGAGCTGCCACCATGTGTAGAACCATGTGTATGTAGCCAGCATTTTAGGGGAACAGATTGGGATTAATATGCAAAAAAATCACCAATGTATAGCACCACCTAAAAATTATTTTGATAGTAGATTCTTGAGTCTTTGCTGAGATTCAGCTCCAGCTCTTCCACAAATAGTGTCTACTCAATAAAGCTCTTCTTTTATTTTACTAAAACATTTCTGTTTCAGATTGCAGCGACGTAAAAGTTCAAATCAGCAAGTCAGAGGGCCACCAGGTAACTTACGCCTTTGAAGGTTTTCTCTGAGGCCAAAAAAGGACAAGATTTTTAATTCCGCTGCAGCCACGCTCCGACAAACATTTCTGTAGGCCAATATTGTGTCATTTCTGTTTGCAAGATTTGGCAGCATTGATACTATACTGTGTAAAGTAAGGTCAGGTTATTTTCCTAACCCAGCCTTCAACATTTCTTAGGGCAAAGGTATGTAAGAGAACCCCAGCTGATTTTTGTTTTGAACAGGAAAAACACCCTTTTGGGAAGAGGAGATTTTTAGAGCTGAGAAGCAGTGGGGAAGGAGGGGTGGCTAAATCTTTCCTTGGCTTCCCCAAGCTACTCACCCTCCCCTATGGAATTCCAAACAAATGTTTGTTCTGTTCTGTATATTTGGGTGTAATGTGCAGTTAGGCACTTAGGCTCATGTTACGTGCCAGACAGCATGTACACGTGCACAAAAGCAGGCATGGTTACTTAGCTCTCAGAGCGAAGCTACCGTATCTCCAGACTAGGCATGCTGTGTAAACATTTGCAAAGTTCACGTTTTGGCTTGTTACCTGTTTCCATCATGCCCGACCTTCATTTCTTTCTCTCTCTCTCTCTCTCTCTCTCTCTCTCTCTCTCTCTCTCTCTAGCAAGAGTAACAAGAAGTCAACAATACAAACATTCCAAAGATATTGACCTAAAACAGGTTTACATCCAGACCATACAAGTCATGTAATAGAAATCACTTCTCAAGGACCACTTACCTTCAGTTGATGGGGAGTGGCAATTGCAGTCTGGCGCGGGCCATGGTGGCATCAAAGGTAGTCTGTTGGCTTCCACGTGGCTGGTAGAGGACATCACTTCCCCCATTGGCGATTTTGGCTGCCGGGGCTGGACCCAGCACTCATTTGGCAGTTGGATTCCCCACCAATTCTGAACATACTCCAGGGCATGGTCCTCTTTCAAAAAAGTCTTTAGGTCTCAAGGCTGGCCCACTCCCCCCACCCCCCACTCAGGAGGAGGATGTTCTGAAATAATACGTGTCCATTAAGGAACAGGAGTTAGCCACCAAGACCATGTCCTTTCATGTCGTTGCTACCACCTTCTCCAGCAAATTCCAATGGTTCCCCAACTCCTGTGATTGCTTCCACATGTGCAGGCTGCTAAAGGGCAGCCTTGGCTTCCATCACCAGGAAGCCAATTACAGGCCCAATGGAGTGCACCTGTCACCAATGGGCAATGAGGTTTGGTTGCTGCATAAGTGCAATGGTCTTCAGGATTGGTTGCTGACGTGAGTCATTGAGTGGGATCCTTAGTCAAGGTGGACAGAGGGGCTTTGGGAGCTCTTCCAAGGGATCAGGGTACCCCATTCAAGAAGTCCAGAGGAAGGTACTCCTGTTGGGATGCCCAGGCGGGGACTGACAGGCCACAACAACCCCCAAATGGTGATCTTGGAGGGGCCATTCCAATGTGATGATCCTTAACCTAGGATTAACCCTGCCCAATAATCAACCAGCAGACAGGTTGGACGATTCAGGGTACACACCTAATGCTCACGCCGAAACCTACTGACATCTGTCATCAGTAAAGTGGCCCATTTTAATCCAAAATTGATCGGCCTATTATTACTGCATCTTCTTGTGTTCTGTCCCCCACCATTTGTATCTTCACTGCACCTGGGGCTGCAAGATGGGTGCTGTACATGGCGACTCCTGGTAAGTTCTTCATTGATAGAGCCTCTCCACAAGCATTCTTGAGGAGCAGGAGAAGGAAACAAGCCTTCCCCTTTATTGACGAATGCAATGAGAGGTGGCCACAGCTCACCAAAGTTATCTCTTTTAGTGACCCCTTTTGCTGCTGTTCTGTGTCTTGCGAAGCGATCTGATATATCCACTTCCCATGCATTATTGATCTGACTGCAAAAAGGAATTTTGGTTTTCAGTTTCCAATGCTGTGCAATTACAAGACGAGCAGTGGTCAGTAAAAAGCATAATGATTTCTTGTGCTGAAGAGGGTTATTCATATCAATGTCTAGAGAAAGATGTGCAAGTTGCCAGGTTGGGTTTGAAGGATTGGTTTGCGATTTCAGCAATTGTTTTAAATACATTGTCCCAGAACACACCTACTATCTTGCACCCACAACCAGGCACAGAGAAATAAGCCCACGTCGCCATATTCTGCCCAGCACATAGGGCAGATGATATTGCTAATTTTAGCAAACCTAGATGCGGTCCAGTGCCACCTGAGAATGACCTCAAGGGATGCTTTTTGCAGTCTCATCAAGATCATTCTCATGGGGGGTGGGGGCGGGTCGCCTAGCCAGATCCCATCCCACTTGTTTTCATCAATGATTTCACCAATGCCCACTTCCCATAACTATCTGAGACCTCCAGGGTCCCCATAGCATGATCTATGACAGTATTGTATATCACTGTGACTACCCTGTTCAGGGTCTATTATAGAATGAATTAAAAAATATAATGGGAGTTGGTGCTATCTCTCGCTAGGTGTTTTGCAAACCTTAAGCAAGCTGAAACCAGCCAGTGCCTCTTAGTTTCCCCTTGAAGGCCTGCCTTAGTGATAGCTTTACTGTTGGGGAGTAGTTCATGAGTGCGATAAAACCCATTTATTTCCCATTTTCTAAGCCAAGAGTATATCATGCAGGAAAATGTTTTTTGAATGTGCATTACAGATACAGTGGTACCTCGGGTTAAGTACTTAATTCATTACGGAGGTCCGTACTTAACCTGAAACTGTTCTTAACCTGAAGCACCACTTTAGCTAATGGGGCCTCCTGCTGCTTCACCGCCGGAGCACAATTTCTGTTCTCATCCTGAAGCAAAGTTCTTAACCTGGAGCACTATTTCTGGGTTAGCAGAGGCTGTAACCTGAAGCGTATGTAACCCGAGGTACCACTGTACAGCATGTACACAGCATTGGGACTATGAAAACAGGGCAGGGGGTTGTCAAGGTCATAGTGGGTTTCACCCTGAGGTTGGTTGGCTCCATTCAGTTTGATGAGTCACGATTTGTGGCAGCCTCATCTATGGCAATAGAACCTTGTTGGTACTACGTAGCAAGTGGATGGCAGAGCCAGTGTTACTCAGGACTTTGACCTTGTATCAGGTGATATCAATGCATCAAGCCAATATAATGCCTTAGTGGCATATGACATCAGGTGCAGGGCAGGCGGAAACGCAAGGCTGCAAAGGAACTCCCAAGTACAGCTGATGCCAGCAGGGCTTGCTGGCTGGTACAAGCCCTGCTTTTGGCAGGGATCAGCTGCCAGGAGCTCAAGTGGAAACACTCGAGTGCAGTGGAATCCCAGCAGAGCTTGCAACCAGCACCCATCAGCTGGTCAATGCTGGCTGCCAGCCTTGCTTACCAAGGAATAATCAGGAGTGCATTTTAAGGCTCCTGATTTTGCAACTGCCGTCATGTATGGGGCAGCTGGACTTTGGACTCATGGGCCAAATTAGAACTGCATCTGGGCCTAATTTGATAGCTCTTTCCTACCCCAACCCTGTATATTGGTGCTGCTCTTATACAGGGTAGGTGGGACTTTCCCCCCCTTCACATTATCAGTTTGGCTAATGAGAATGCCCCTGAATATGGAAGGGGTGCTGTTCCTTGCTCATTTTCTCGTGTTTGTTTATTGATCTGTCAGCTGCCCTTCGGTTTAGTTAAACGCCCAGGGTAGTTCACTAGGCAAATAAAAACTAGTACCTATTGAGTAAGCACAGCTAGGTCATGTGGTATACTAAAGAGGGCTTTGACATGAAGTCCAAACAACACTCACCTTTTTACAAATTAAATGGTGCCACCACTCCTGGGCAGTTGCTTAAGGGAATATAAAACAAAGTGTGGCATTTCCGGGGTGGCGGCAGAGGAAGACTGACTGCTGTGAGTAGCCCTACTGTAAATGTGAGAGAGCTAAGCTACAGAAAGACCCGCAGAGAAGGGTCCTTTTAATTCCTGCGGCTGCAAACAGAGGCCATTAAGAGCTAATGCATGTGAAGCTCTTTTACTTCTTGCTTTTGAGGCGGTGCCAAAGCGTCGTTTCTTAATCTACATCTCTGGCATCCTTCTCATACTGTGCAGCCCCCTTTCTAAAGCAATATTTGGTTTTGCTTAGCACGGCAGGAATGGTGGAAAGCCATGTGCTGTATAGCAGCATCTTGCCCTTCAGGCAAAAAGCTACTGGCAATTATATGATCTCAGTGCTGAAAGAATCCAGGCGTTTGAAAGCTCCCCGGTACTAAGAGCCACCAGGAAGCAGTTGCTCGGCCCTAATCTGGTATCTGCAACCTGAGTATTTGGGTCCGTCCCATTAAGAACACATTAACAGCGCAGATTCCCGCAAGAGTATGCCAGGCTCCCTTCTCTGAAGCTCTTCCTCTTGAAGGTCTTGCTTCAAGAAGCTGGTTTCAAATGTAATTTTTCACATGCTCACTTTTCTAAGGGAGTCAGTGACATTCAAGGATTTCAGTCAAGACTGACAATTTCTGCAATGATGGCTTATTATTAAAAGCCACCCATGCTGTAAGACAGAGATGACCCATGGCCCAGATGCAGCCTCAAAAGCCACTTTAGTTGGCCTCCATGTCAAACTTTAAACAAAGTACATTTAAAAAAAAGCTTTTGGAATAAAGCTTGGTCAGTGGTAGCCATTGTGGTGCCTTCCGTATGTTGGAGACCACAAACCCCATAATCCCTGGCCGTTAGCCACAGCTGGTCAGGGCTGATAGCCCAAAAAATATCTGGTGATTACCATATTGTCTACTCCTGTACTGGGCAATAACCTAGTATATGCTGGTATAGAGAGAAAGAGAGAGAGATACAGCAAAGTAAAGTATGGAAATATAGACTGTAAAACCTTTAAAATGTACCATTCCAAGTAAGTTCCAAAATGTCCCCTTAAAAAGTTCCTTTCCAAAGTTTTCCTCTTCCTCCAGCACAGGAAAAGACCACATGTTTGGAAAGTTTAAAAATGGTTTACTTACAAACTCTCCAAAGGTCAGATTCATGTGCTTTTCCATATACCAGTAAAAAAAAATTGCAAAGGCAGTAAAACATAGCAAAGTTATGTTGGCAGAATGTGTTTTGGAAGTTGGTGTTAACTATGGATAGCAAAAAACAGGCAGCAGAAGAGAAAAATCCTATGCATGGGAGGCATGCATACAAAACCATAGTTCAGGAGTGTTTATCATTGACCAACATTCTAGGGGCTGCAGGACAGCAGTGTGTGTAACTACCTACATTCTATTACATGTGAACTACTTTGAGGGTTCCCCCCCTCTTTTTTTACAATCAAGTGGTATATACATTTTATGAAATATAAAATAAATATGCACACATAAACAGGCACCCACTCACCCAGGTAATCCATGCAAGCCAACTAAGGGAAAGGGGTATACTCCCCTTGATGGTCATCACATAATACGGGCTTCCTCAAACTCAGCCCTCCAGATGTTTGGAGACTACAGTTCCCATCATCCCTGATCACTGGCCCTGCTAGCTAGGTATAATGGGAGTTGTAGGCCAAAAACACCTGGAGGGCCAAGTCTGAGGAAGCCTGATATCATATGTCTGTCTGTTGAGGTTCTTTTGCCATTGACTCCAAATTTGGTGGGGTCTGGGGCAGGGGCTGATCTGGCTCCAACGCCTTGGGTTTAACCACCTCTGCCATAGCGGCACTCCAAATTGCCAAACCACAGTTTTGCATTAAACATAGAGCCATAGTTGTCACTGTCACAGCTCTGAAATGCATATACAGTTTCTGTTGCTTGCGCAGTCTTTCAAAAGCGAAGCAAAAGCCATGCATCTATATTTAACTCACATTATAGTAAATGCGGTTTCCATGCTAACCTGATTTCAATTTTCTTTCCTGATGAGCTTTTTAAAGCAAATGTGTCAGCCTCTTGCACAGAGTATTGGGAAGGATAAAGAGGATTGGAAAAAAAAACACAACAGAAAAAGTAACATGCGGTAGAATACTTTATAATATAAATGATTGGTTTACATAAAGTTCTTAATCACATTTTCTGTATGTGTGTGTGACATGGTGGTGGTATTCTTATCACTGTAAAATGCCCCCCTATGGTTGAAAACCTCCCTCTCACATGTATGGATCATGTGCATTCTTCCCAAAACAATACCACCTCTTGATCAAGTCCACTGATGCTCACAGAAGCACATACCTGATCTTGTTCATCCACATAAGGGGCCATTTTCATATTGTGATGTGGAAGGCAGCCACAGGGCTTAGCTGGTAGCCAAACCACCAATGAACCAGGCTAGTGATGGGTTTTCAACACTGGAAGACTTGAATTACATTGTCTAGAAATTTGATGCAAATGTTGAAACAATGAATATTCCGCTGTAGTTGTACATCTAGATTTTTGGACTACAGTTTTCTTCTAATCCCATGGCTTGCACATAGTACTAAACCAAATGAGCAAACATTTGGGCGCATGGTGTAAAAATTGTGCCTGCTTCACTTGTCCTCCAACCTGTTGCTGACATTGTACCCAGGGCTAAACCTGTATACAACTCCAAGTCCATGGTTTGTTGCGCTCCAAGCAACCCATGAGCTGTAGCAAAACATTTGTTCATGGTTTACATTTTGTAGTTTTCTTGGAGGAGACAAACCAAGAGCCCAAGTTTGCATGTAATGATAAATCAAATCATGGTTTAGCTATGGGTAGTGCAGTGGCAGCAGGAACGGGGGAGGAGCAAAACAGCTGTGATTCTGGCTCTCTGTCCACTTGTCCACTCACACCTAACCATGGTATTTCTCAATGTTACCTGCAAGCAAGACTAGTGTTGTGATGTTGCCTCAAGGCTTTAGTGACCTGCTTCATATGATTGTTGTGAGGTAAATTACTGAGTCAATTTTGGAGATAACATTACCTTCAGTCTTGCAAAGCTGGAAAACTATAAATCTAAATAATTACTCCACATCTTCCAACAACAGCCAATACTTGACCTGTTTTCTACTTTTGTGTGGGAAGGAACTGAAGGGATGAAACAAATATCTGCAACCCCCCCCAAAAAAATATGGGTTTGAGTGTGGAGTAAGTAAGCCCTAAGTTAATTCCTGTTAATGGTTAAGGGCAGAAAAATGTTTTGCCTTGTTATTGTCCATCTTTTGTGGAACTTTTGAATCCTGCTTTTATTGCAGAGCTCATGGTACTGGCCAAAAATTTATAGTGATGAAACACAGAATTGAAGACATTTGCTTATGTAACAATGCAGTAAAAAGCACAAAAGCAACTGTAAAACTTCACACCAGAAAACTTGGCAAATAAGTCCTGAGACCTGAAGAACTGAGCATGCTTTAATTTGGGACAGTGGATGGAAATTCAGTTTCTTGCTATGACACTTATTCCCTAAGTGCAAGCATTTCCTCCCCCCACGTGCTGTTTTGGGGGTTCTCTTGACTCTCCAAAGCAGATGTGGAGGACATACAGGGAAAGGAGTGGGGTCCCACTGAGTTAGAGGAAGTCTTTGCACTGGCATACATTAGTGACCCAAATCTGGCCCAAATAACTCAACAGCTCCAGAACCTATTGGCTGAATTAAGGCCTGGAACTTCTTGCCAAGGCAGTTCTTCTTATTTCAGAAAAGCTAGAATGACCAAGCTTGGTCATTCTACCCTAGATTTTGCAGCACTATTGCTAAACACATCATGAAATAAGCATTACATAAGCTGCTACAGTTTTCTGTCACAAAGTCCATGGGGGCAGGCTGCCAAGATATTGTCATTTTGGATGGAACTCTGCACATAATCAGGTTCATGAAAATGAAAATGGATTTATAGCCAGATATCAACAGGGCCAGATGGTTGCACTTAGATCTTTATGGTGCTTCCTGCTACATTATCTGTCTCAGATAATGGCTTAAGGCTTGGCTAAACATGATTTACACTTCTGGATTGGCTTCTACAATAATCTCACACGCAGCCATTGAACATTTCAGGTGCTTTCTTCCCTGCTGCAATCCCACAGGGAATGCATGAAGATGACGCAACCACATGGGTAGGGCTCCTCCCACAGGTTTTTCTCTATTGCCTCACTATTGCTTCCCAGAAAGGTGCTGATCATGCATCTTTGTGTGTGGTGGTGGAGGAACTACATTATCTGCCTTGGGCAAAGGCAGCACTCAATTGTACAGGATTGCACCATAGAAAAAGTAGGTATCACACGATGGCAGCTCCTTTCTTTGTCATCTGCACTGAATTCCAGCTCCAACTGATACACATTAATGCTGATGACATACCAAACTTAGTGCAGGTTGGATTTTTTGCCCCAAGCTGCTGCCGAACTCTCTTTTTGAGCATTCTTTGATTTGGGGGATCTAGGATGTAGGATGGGGAATGTGGGTGTTATTAATGGAATGGCAGTTCAAATATGGGCAGAGAGCTGGAGTCCTGGGCAAGAAAAGAAGGAAATTTTAATGTTTTGCTTAGCATCTTACAAAATGGAGGAATTAACTATAAACCAACTGAGATTGGTAAAAATGTTCTCTCCTTCTAAATGAAGGAGAGAATTGTGGGAAATTCTCTATTACAACGTCTCCCTATTACAATTTTTCTTCCGCTGCTTTTATCTCAAATCCTGCCCACGATTTCATTTGACTATAGTATTTTTCTTTTAATACTCCACAAAAGGCCTCCATTCTTCTATAAAAAGTTCATCGTTTTGATCTCTTAATTTCGCTGTCAGCTTTGCCATTTCTGCATAGCTCATTGCTTTCAAAAGCCACTCTTCCTTTGTTGGAACTTGCTCTTCTTTCCATTTCTGTGCATATAATGTTCTAGCTGCTGTTGTCACATACATTCATAGGTTGGTCATCTTCTTTGGAACCTCTGTCCCTATTATGCCTATAAGGAAATATCCTGGTCAGGGACTGGACAGAGGAGGAATGGTGGTCAGAGGAGGAATGGTGGAGACAGCCTCCCCATTCTGACCCTACGAGGGAGGAGGAAGAGGAAGACAGTATAGATTTACAACAGGGGTTTGAGGGCAGTCACAGCGCAGAGGCAGATGAGAGGGAAAGTTGGGAAATCATGGGAGAGCCAGAGCAACACCTGGCTGACACGTTGTCACTAGAAAGCATCCCCGACCCTCCACCTCCTAGAACCTGGTGAGCCTTAAAAGTAGGAGAGCAAAGAGCTCAAAGACAGAGGGCATGTAGCAACACCCGTAGACGTGACGAATGAGGAAGTGGGAGAGACGGGGGTGGGGTGGAGATTAACTTGGGGCAACGCCATTATCCAAGAAGCTGGGTTCTATAGCCTCTCTCTGTAAAGTTTGGGATAAAAAGGACTGTAATAAACTTTTCCTTGTCTTATACTTTCCTGGGCCACTGACAGCACCCTGACAGTTTTTTGGGAAGAGGGGTGCATTACTTTCTGAGGGGAGCAGCATATGCCAGGGGTGGGCAAGGCCACAGGCAAATGTGGGGGGAGCAGCAGATACAAATTTAATCTTTATATGGTAGGCTAATTTCATGCATGCTCCATCCAGACAAGCAAGATAAAACTATCAGAGTCCAAGGGTGCTTTTCAGCCAGGCAAAAGCCAAAAGCACCCAGTTGAAGGTATGAAGCAGGGCTGGGAAAAGGTGTGAAAGTCACAAAGGCCACAAAGAGAGGCGTGGAGGGTTAGTGGAGGGTTACCTGGTCTGTGAGCATAGGGTTCCTCATACCTGCTTTGAAGCATCACAATATTTCTTTTCTGACTCTGATGAAACTGACTACATCAGAGCTAGTGGGAGACAGACTTTGCATTGTTATTGTCATCACCACCACTGTTTTAGTTTAGGATTCATTCAGCCCCTCATTCAACTTCCTGTGGCCCTTACGAGCCATGTCATCATCAGTATGCTGATGACAACAATCAGCCTTACTTCCCATTGGTCCTAGATAAAGCTCTCTCTCACTATTTCTGCTGCCTGGCAGAAACAGAAACCTGGATGCAAACCAGTTGGCTCCAACTTGGCTCCGGCAAGATTCAGGGAGATGGTGGCTGGAATAAAGAAGCACTCCAAGGAGCTGGGAATCAACAGATGTGGCTTGCCACCCTTCAGTGCTGCTGGCTGCTATCTTGGAAGCATGCTGGTTGCAGCCTGACTGCCCGTTAATGACCACAATGAGAAACACTTTTCAGCATGTTTAAGAGGGCTGAGTGCTTTCCTGGAAGCGGCAAAAGTTCCTGCCTGTTTTCTATGTCCAGTGGAGTCCAAAATAGACGTCAGCAAAACATTTTAAGATAAAAAGAACTGGGTAGCATACCGCCACTTACAGATAGCAGAATATAGCTCTCTACCTCCTAAGACATCTCAGCAAGCAATCCCCGACATCAACAAAATGAAAACAAATTCCAAATTCAGAAATCTGGCTTCAAGGCCCCCCAGTGTGGAGCTCATCACAATTAGCACATGGCAACTCTGGGCACCTACCAGGGTCCCAGTGACCTGTTAATTCTCTCTATCTTGTCTGGTGTTCCAAGCAGCATCAGACTGATGCATCTAGCCACTCTTGATTTCCTATAATGCCCCTGACTTAGTATCATTCTGGGGCATTCTGGGAAATTCCAAGGGACTTTACAATGGGTAAAGTTCACTGAACACTGTTGCCATGTAGCACTGCTGCACTTCACTGGGTTAAAGGATAATGGGAAGTAGCTAAAGTCAACGGAACTCTGCCCCTTCGCTAACCCTGGCTCAGGTTGACATCCCTTAAATATTGACTCACCAGGGACTTGCCACTTGTTTACAGTTTACATTTACATTCCCATGGGTGAGGTCCCATTTGCATTTCCTCTTGGATTGTCAGGAAAGTCACATTCTTGTAGGGTGTGAGAACTATGTAAAGAAAGAAACATTTGTCTTTGGACTAGGCAACCTATACATCACACACTGTTTGCAATGGAGAGTGTTCACCCAACACAAAACCATGGCTAGTCTGCCAAGAAGCATAACACTACCTGAAGCTTGTATGCAGGCATTTTTACATGTCACTGGAGGGAAATTAAGCTACTCCCTTGGCAAAATAGAAAGAAAAATAGATAGTTTCCACCCCCTTCCCTACAAATGACTGCCAAACAAATGGAGTCAGGAAATTCAAAGATGGTAACACCACAGCACTGACTTAGGTCTTACTAGATGAGACAGGGAAGAGAAAAGGAGGAGACACAGGATTCTCTGGGGGCACGTGGCACCCATAACCCTAACGTATAATTATATTACAGAGATTTTACTTTTTGCTCATTGCAAAAAACAATGGTTTGCTGATTACAAAAAGATATGGCAAGCACTAAAAGGGCTAGTTATTTTGACAATATTTTGTGAGCTTCTGTTGCCATGCCCACTTCCTTCCACCCCCCAAAAAAGCACAAGTAGTATATTTGACAATGAAAAAATGTGATACATCTGGCAAAAGTGTGTGTGTAGGGGGCTCCGTCTGGTTCAAAAGAAGCTGTCTCGGGTGTCCCATGTGCACTTTCTGCACACCTGTGTAAATATACTCAAGGACAGCAAGCACACAGACATCTGTTTTCCTGCATATACATGCACTAAGAACCCCTGAGTGTCAGTTTGGATATGCAAAAGAATGGATAGACAAGAGTCTAATAACTGTATATGAGATCCAGACAGAGGCTGTACCTAGTGTCAGTCCTGCTCAAAGCAGATGCATTAAAAATCAACACGTCTGACTTAGGTTCATTTAACTGCTGTTTTAATTGCTGTGTTGTTTTAATGGGATTGTTTTATTGCCTATTTTAAACATAGTCATTTATGTGCTAAAGCTTTAATGTGATTGTTTTATTGTGTATTTTCACTCTGGGGTACTTTTAATTATTTTGTATTTTAACAGAGTTGTACAATCAGTTTTTATGCTTTGTAAACCACTTCAAACTGGTTGCACTCTGAGTAGAATTTAGTTGTGTACAAAACAGCATCAACTTTTTTTCCCTAAAACTCTGTGATTTTCTGACATTCAAAATTAACAAACAAAGGCAGGAATTGGGATTGTGCTTACAGACTGTCCCCCTGACCTTTACACTTTCAGTGAGCCATTTGCACAGAACCTGTGATCATACTACCCTGGATATGTATGGGTTCATACACATACAGTCCATATCCTAACCAAAATAATGTGTCCATGGGAGTTTATGACCCAGCACCTGCCAGCTTCCAAAGCCTGAGATATGGGACTTTCTTGGAAGAGGTAAGGGAACTGGAAGGAGTTGCCTCTATTCAAGGCAGCTGCTACTTAGGACACTCAACCACTGGACCTCCATGATATATATCTTGCCACAGGTCTAGGTGTGATGGCCGGGGATTCCGATACTGAGAGTGAACCGGAGGAATCCCAGCCGGCACAGGAGTCCCCGCCTCCAGGGCCGGCTGAACTGGGGCAGGGCCTAGATTCTGAGGAGCCTGCACCTGTGCCAGATCCTCAGGAGCAGGCACCAGGTGAATCCACTCTGGCTCCAGAGGTGGTTGAGGACTCAGTGCCTACAGGTGAGTCTCCCCTGGGGCCCAGTAACCCTCCAGCCTCTCCTGAACTGCAGAGGCTTAGGGCAGAGAGGCAAAGGGAACTGGTTTCTCCCAGGAGGAGTGCTCGCCTTAAGGCCAGGAGAGGCGGGGCTCCTGGAGGCTGGGACCGCCCCTGGCCTTAGAGAAGATAAAGGTCAGTCAGCCCGGTCCCAGGTTGCAGGAGCAACGTCGTTGTTGAGTACCTGCTCTTACCCGGACCTAGACCTGAACTTCCAGTGTTCCTGTTCCTCGCCCGGCTTCCTGCTTCGGACCTTCGAGCGTTCCTGTTCCCGCCCGGCTCCCTGCTTCAGACCTTCCAGTGTTCCTGTTCCCTGCCCGGCTTCCTGCTTCTGACCTTCCAGCGTTCCTGTTCCCCGCCCAGCTTCCTGCTTCTGATCTTCGAGTGTTCCTGTCCCCGCCCGGCTCCCTGTTTCGGACCTCGCCTCACATCTTGTGAACTTCTACCAGGCTAGTGACTCAGGACTGAACTTTGACTACGGTAACAGTACCTTCCTCCCGGGACCAGCACACTAGGCTTCCTCTGTGCACCAGGACACCCCACCACCACCAGTTATCATCTTCTGGATCCCAAGAACAAATATGATGAAACACTTGGATAGAAGCCACCATATAAAGTAGTGTTTGTATGACACATTTCACTACCTTTGGTCCCAAGGATGAGACCTGATTTATGCACCTCTGGGATCAGAGCCTCTAATAATTTATTAGAAAGGGTATGGCTGCAAGGCTTAATATAGCAACCCTCAGTTGCTGCCTGGCTGGTGCAGCACCCAATCTATCCAGTTTCTTGGTCTGTGCTTTAGTTACCTTTGTGGGCAGCACTACTGATGTTTCAGCAATGGTGTCGGGGACCCTGGCCTCAAAGCTAGCCTCGCCTAGTTGGACAGCTCCTTTATGTCACTTATAAGCCCATTACTTCAGGCCTACTAGCTCTTGTTTTGACAGGAATGGGGCAATGGTGTACATATGTCGGCTCTGTGCAAAAACAGCCCTTGCAGGCACAGGAAGTGAGATAGCTAGGATCAGTGGGCTTGATCCTGAGCTCAGGTTCCACATGTTTCTACCTTAATCAACGCCTGAAGTAGGCAGTAATGTGTCTGGAAAAGTTTTCTGTGTTTAGGTAAAAAGACGGGCTTAAAAAAATGTTTCTCATAAATAGCATTTGAAGCAGACAATGCTCATCAGAACACAGTTAGCACAGCAAAGGTTGGGAGCCCTTTTCTATTCAAGGGCTACATTTCCTTGAAGACAACTATCAAGAGGCAACATGGTTGGAGCCAAAGGGAAAAAATGAACAGGTCATGCATGTGATTCTTACCTTTTTACAGGAGGCTGTATTCCAGCCATGGGGGGAGGGGGTAATCAGAGGTTGATACATGCATACCTCCACCTAAGCAAACGTTATCACAGTTGATAAGCAGACAAAACCAAGAGAGCACCAAGCAGAGCCAGTAAAGGGGTAGCCTGGGAGAAGGGGCATGGCCAGGGCAAAATCCTGAGGAGTGGTGGAAGCCCCTGACCATGATCCCCTCAGGGCAAGCACAGAGGGAGAGGAATTGGATCCTGGTGGTGGGAAACCGGCCACACCCCAGAGGAGGGGAAGAGCTGGGAAGTGCTGGAGGCAGGGAGCTTGAGAGATAGTGAAGAGGCAGAAACAGGCAGGTGCCCTAACACAGAGCAGGGACAGGAATTAGACTAGGCAGTTCTACCACAGAGCCACTCTCATAGCTTCTCTGCTGACAGCTTGCAAGGCCCCCCCCCCCGAACGAGGCGTTTATTGCATAATGCTGAGCAGAGCCAGGCAGACACAGAGAGGGTCCCTTGGAGCTCACCGTAGACAGAAAGAGGGTCCTGACACAGAGGGCTAAGGAGTGAAGGGGGAGCTACAAGCCAGTCCAGACAACTGCTTCATTAAGACAGAAGCAACCTTTAGAAGTCTCATTGTGTTCTAGTTCTGCTTTGCTTAATAAAGAAACTAACTGTAAGTTAGCCAAGTTTCACTCTCTTTCTTTGCTCTGTCAGCTGCCTGGCATAAGGTGTTCTGGGAGTGAGATTATTGGACTCCTTCTAATATTACCTTCAGCAGTTTGGGGCTTTCTGATGTCACACAAGCGGAGTCTGCATCAAGGTGTTACTTACCTCTGAGTAAGTGTCACTCTAACCCCTGGGAGAGGAGATGCTGCCATGGGAAGAAATTGCAGTGTTGGACTTCTTGCATGGTCCTCCTTGCGTTTTCCATGTTGGTGAGCAGTAGGAGAAGGAGCCATGCTGCAGTGGTGTGATATCATTAAAAGTAAGTTTGCATGGAAATTCCAGAGTAGGGAAGAATTCCCATGCTGAGAGCATATACAATGGACAGAGGAATGTATTCTGAGTTAAGACCTGAGAAAATGCAACCTTGTACTTTACAAAAAGATGGCGAAATGTGTGACGTTGCACATTTTAACTGCTTAGAGGTATTATTACAATCAAGCAGTATATAAAATTTGTTAAACAAGATAAAGATACAATCTACAACAGAAACATGGCTTCCAAAGCGGCATGCATGTCAGCCAGTCAAATGGCCAAGTGACAGTCAATCTGGAACCACCGTTAATATTGTGTGAACTTTAACACATTAACACTAACACAGAGAAATACACCCTCATTATTTCTAACTACTCAGGCCATGACACACTAATCAATGGGATTAGTAATTCAGATAGTAATTTAATTAAAGACTATCTCCACCTTGCTAGTCTGCCAGATGGAATGTATTGGCATTTTCTCTCCATTATGTGTATACCACATATTAGTACTAACTTGATGCAGTGACCATGACACACATTCAGTTTCTCAGAACGCAAGACACGTGTTCCCATTTTTATACTTAATCAGTGTTGTTGGAATATGTTTGTGTTATCACCTAAGCCTGATGGGAAAAGGACACCTTTCCCCAGTTTTGGCTTCAAAACATTGTTTTAAATATGTAGAAATATCATAAAGCAGCTATCTATCCTTTTCTATTGCCTTTTCTTCAAGAGGGGAAAGTTGCATGGTTTCCACCCTATTATTTACTGTTTTCTCCCCCTTCTGCCCAATTCTTGCTAGAGCCGGAATCAGTTGTTGAACAAGAATGGACTGTGAAGTCCTATTGCATAGTTCTAAGGCTGCTCCATGCCTTGGGTATCATTCCAAGGGTATCATTCCTTTAGGACCAGCCATGGGTGCCTCTGTACACCTTCAAAAATGTATCTAAAAGAACAGAAATGATAGGCATCCAGGATGGCTGTCAGGGCCTGGGCAGAAGAGGAATGGTGGAGACCGCCCCCCCAGCCTGACCTTTCCAGAGGAGAAGAAGACAACAGTTCAGAATTACAACAGGGGTTTGTGAGAGGTCACAGCTCAGAGGCAGATGAGGGGGGAAGCTGGGAAATAATAGGAGAGGAGGAAGAGGAAAAACCGGGAGGGCAACAGCTGGTGGACACAGTGTCTTTAGAAAGCATTCCAGACCCTCCCCTCTCCCAGAACACGGCGAGCCTTGAAAGTAGTAGAGCAAAGAGCTCAGAAGCAAAGGGCCCCCAATGCCATCTGTAGGGGAGAAGGAAGTGGGAGAGAAGGGGGTGAAGAGTCACTCAGGACAACACCATTATTCCAAGAGGCTGCATTCCCAAGCCTCTCTTTGTGAATATTGAATAAAAACCAGATGGTAAGGACTTTTCCTTGTCTTATCTGTTCCTGGCAACCTGTTGTGGGGGTTGGTTCCTCTTCCACCTGACAGTGAAAATCATGAGGTTTCTAAGAAGCTATGGTGAGCTGTTCACTCATACAGCCACCTGCAATTGAGCTTCAGATACCACTGCAGTGCAGCAACTGTCGCTATTTTTCACCTCAGTAGAACAGAAAAGAGGTGGACTGTGATGGACAATCTATGTCAAATCAGCTGGTCCAGCTCTGGTCTACCTTGCTCTGATCCATCAACATACTACTTCTCTTTTTATGCAAGGGTGCCTTTGCAGAATCCTTCAGCTCATATTCATGATGCCTTGCCTATTATGAAATCCCAAGTGTGCAGTCTTGATTTGTAAATCTAAACACGTTGGTAGATCATAGCATACCTAGGATTTTTTTGGCAGGGAATGTATGTTTTTTTCTAAAGGTACATGAAGCAACAGAATACGTAAAGAAGAAATGCCTAAGACTGAGGGATGACTCATGCTGGAAGAATGCATAAGAGTCAGGGATGTCTGGCATTGGAATGCATGGTGCTTGAGCATTTTTGCTTCCAAATTGCGAGAGAAGCCGCCTATACCTGGATTCAGATTTCTTGTGCAGCCATGAAATTTACTTTGTTTGCCTCAAGTGAGAGCTCTCTCTCTCTCTCAGCCAAACCCACTTCACAGCAAAGCAGGTACATGGATTAGGCACCTCAGTCGAACAAATGTAATACAGATGACGAGAAAAGTTTCGGAGGCTGCGTATATTGCTCTAAAAATATTTAAATCACAAAGTAATATCAAATGCTGGTGCCAAGAAGCAGAAATCTGTGAGGTACGGCTGAAATTCACCACCACAATGCAGCAACTTGGGTGGATTTAAAAGGATTAGACAAATTCATCGAGGATACTAATGACTACTAGTTATGATGTACTGCAGCAGCAATTCATTGTGCACTGAGGCTCTGCCCTCTGCAGGCCACTGAAGTTCTGCAATCAAACATCTACTGGAAACTGCTCAGTGAATTCTGCGTTTCAAGATTTCACCAGGCATTGCCCATACTATCTTAAAAGGGCCTGAAAAGTGTCGACCCTTAAAATGTTTCATAAGGTATCGAGTGCTGTTAAATACTAGGTTTTGTCCTTGCACAGTGAACCTGTGAATGGTAAAAACAACCACCACCACCTCCCTATGTTACTACAACTTGATCAAGTCTTATCGTAATTATTTCTAAATCTGTTTGAGCTGATACGGAGCACTTTTGAGCCTCGAGTGGAGGACATGTAGACAGGCAAAAGAGCACTGATGGCTTTTCAGGGCTGGGAAGACTGTTTTGTTCTTCCAGGCCTTTAACATCACTTTAATATTTTTGACATCTTTAATATCTTTTAAATATTTAGCTTAATATTTTGGTCTCTGCTTTTATGGAGGTTGGGATATGTTTGCTCCCTTTTATTATTTTACAGAGCAAGCCAAATGCCTGATCCACTGTGAAGGGCAATTTGGATGGGGTCTGGAGGGGTTCCTCTGCCCTGCCCGGCTTTAGCCAGCAAGGAATGTCACTGCTGTGGCCAACACCCAGCCGGAAAGCAAGGTAATTTCCCAAGACTTGGGCCCTAATTGACCCATTTGAACCCAGCTTATGGGCCAGGAGGTAATGCCCCTATGGTTGCGATGGTTGAGTGGAATTCCCCATTGGCCGCCAACCACATGGGTCCGGCTGACTGGGAAGGAGGCTGAGAGCAAGGGTCTGCAGCCGGTGCCCACCGGGGAAGTGGTGAGTGTTTAGTTCATAGTCCTCCAGCTGCAAGCATATTGTTTCAAACAATGCATGGTTAAGCTTAATCACAATTTGTCAGGTTGAGACAAAATGCAAGCTGTAGCGAATTGAAAATGAAAGTGAAAGCTTCCAAACTGCTCCTCTCAACTGCACTGCTGTGTGAGCCAAGGCTGACATTGGCTAGTTTTCTTCATGATAAATGATAAGAAGGATTTGTTTAAAACCAACAAACATCAATAAAACAATCTATTTCTGCCTCACTTCTGAAAACAAGCTAAAGCTTGTTCCTACAAACTGTATAAAGCAGATGCTATATCTACCTATAAAGGTTTCCAAGCTGTTAAACTGACATGATAGTGTTTATGGGCTTCCATTCTTCTTCTTCCCATTATTCTACTGCACTTTAGAAATACTATTTATACCTATTAGAAATACTATTTATCCCAAATATTTTTTTTCTTTAAAGGTCCTCTTGGTCAGCAACATTGAGTAAGCTCATGGTGCCCGGGGCACTGGGGGGGGGGAGGCACATACAAGGGGGGGTGCACAGGGTGAAGGAGCCCATTGCAGCACCTCAGCTCCCGCCACTGACATCGCTGGAGTGACACTGTCCCGCACCGGAGCAAAGCAGGGCTCCGCTGCACCTCCTGCCTGCCCATACAGGGGGAAGCCGGCCAGCTGACATGGCACTTAGCAGGTGTGAACCAGGTGCTCCCACAACAGCACCTCCAGTGAGGCCTAGCCAGATGCTCCTCTCTGTAAGCTTTGGTTCCCCATTACACCTGCCTGGGGGTGCCAGCTTTGTGCCCCCTCAAAAGTCCACGCCCAGGGCCAGGGCCCCCTGTGACACTCCCCCACTATGCCCCTTCTCTTAGTACACTTCTTTAATAAATAATTTTCAAGAAAATCACATCTTCTGAGGTTTGCATTTAGCATGGACTTTTATTTGTTATTCCATGAGGCATACATTGCCTTTCCAGTTTTCCTCAGGTGCTAAGAAGTGTTGTTGATGAAGAAACAGAGCCACAGTCCCAATTTCTATGGCTACTGCTGTCTATTCAGCTGAATACATAAATGGTTGTTGCACATGGTAGAGAGGACATCGGGCTACCACAGTTAATATTACTCTGTGGCCAGAACTTTTGACACAACACATGTCAACATACATGCATACAAAGATACAAACCAGACATGCTTCTGCAGGCATCATCTAAAAAAACCAAAAGGACACACTTTGGTTTGTGCAGCATCAAAACTGAGCGTGAGGTTTCCGTTCCGAATACAGTTTTGTTGCCACGTAAACCAGCGTTCTTTTGTTTTCAGAAGATGACTGATTAGGAAGACTTTTGGTGTTGGCAAGATGACAATGCAAAAAAGGCTTTCATAACTGACTGCAGAAGTAGAACGGGTACCTCAAGGCTCTGAGATGGCATTTGAGACACAGAGCAGAAACAGTGCTCCGGGCTATATGAATTACTTTAACAAGTGCATTATGCATTATTAAATAAACATAAATTGACATAGTTAACTGGAGTAATAACTTGATTCAGAAGATAAATGTGGAGGGGGCGGGGGAGAAGAGAATATGAGAACAGATAGGCTTGTTGTTTTAAATGTAACCAGCCCTGGAATCTGCTGCTGAAGGATGGGTAGCAAATCCAATATTATAATAATAATAATAATAATAATAATAGCCAACTACCAAACTAAATAACTTTGAACATACCTACACTCATCCATTCTATTCTAGTGTATGTTTTCCTTTGCATTTCTTCTCCTTTGTCAACTGCTTTGACCCCAGAAATGGCATTTATTCATTCATTATTTCTATCCGGGAGCAACTCACCTAGTGGGGCGGAGCCACAGCAGTACCCTGTTGGCAGCCCAACTGTGCATTTGCACAGCCCCAACCTCACTGCTGTTACCTTGCTTCTCCAAGGAGGTGGTAGTGATGCTGCTGCTGCTTCTGGGAAGCTCTCACTGGGGTTCTGACTGACCAGGAGAGCCACTCCCAAACCCAGGTTCATGCTTTGTTTCCTCCAGACAAACCATGATCTATAAACCCAAGAACTAACTTTGCTTTGTCCAGAGCTGTACAAGCCACAAGTCCCTGAGTCAAACCATGGCTTAGCTCACTGGAGCAAAAGCAGCAGGACTGGAGGGAGGAACTCAGTGGTGACAATGTTTTCTTTGGGGACCTGCATGTTCACTCTGAACCATAATTTGACTTAGTGTTATCTGCAAACCATCTCATAGCCTTTTACAAGCTGCATAGCTGAATTATTAAATTGAAAGGTGGAGAATAAATACTACAAGCAATAGCTATCGTGCAGATACCGTCTGCCCCACCACCACCATCCCACAAAGTAAATAACAGCTTCAGGGGTCAATTGAAAATAGAGAGGGACTTTTTTTTTTTTTGCTTGGTTTTTTTAAACAACAACAACAAAGCAATGCAGAAAAAAGGGAGGCTTCAAAACAAATTATTTGCAAAAGCGCTCCAGTTTTCTATTATTACGCCTAAGGCATTCTGAATGTAAGAACTCTTCTGTTGGAGGCGATACTCAATTCTCGATTCCTGGATTTTGTTTTAGGGAACCAGACAACCTTTAGGGAAGCAGACATCCTGACAGGATGGTAGAAAGTTTATTTGTCACTGAATGAGCATTCATTCTCATTTGTTGTTAGGGAGGTGAGATGGCATTGTGTCACAGCAATTATTACCCCCACACTTGCCAGTGCATTTTCCTGTCACTTTCCTTACACAAAATGTGTGTGGGTATGTTTTGGGGAGGAAGGGGAAGTTTTGTGGCACAAGAGGGCCAAGCCAACCTTAATTGTGCAACCTTAATTTGCCAGCATGTGACTGAATCCCACCTGAAAATAGCAACCATCTTAAGTGCCACAAGCTGTTTGCTTCCCCTGCCAGCATCTGTAGATAGCATGAGAGCAGTAGACACTAGTTGCCTGTGTGCCCTGCTGATTTAGGGGAGCACAGCTTAAAAAAACAACAACCCAGAATTTTCCAGCATGCTTGAGATCTCCCATGTCTGTAGGGATTCCCTCCTGCTCTGTCTTTTCCCCAGTTTGCTGCCCTACACCAGGAGTCGGCAACCTAAGGTCCACGAGCCACAAGCGGCCCACGGGGGTCATTTAACCGGCCCCCAAACCGAGCTACCCACTCAGCGAGTCCCTGTGCGCTGTGCTAAACCGGCACAGTGCAGTGTGGGGACTTGCTTCTGCGGCGCCGGAAATCGCATCTGCGCAGACGCACGAGATCCGACCCACAGAGGGATCTCCGCTGGAGTGAACCGGCTCATGTGAGGTAAACCTTGCCGACCCCTGCCCTACACTTCCATAGGTATGACTACCACTTCACTAACAGCGGCAACGAGGAAACAGCAGTAAAAGCTTATGCAGATATGGATGACAAATAATATGGAAAATCAATTTCCAGACATCAAGATGCTGCGCAAGTGATATCAGGAGACTTCAGCTTAAGATGAAATCAGCCAGACCAAAGAACGTGTCAGAGCAGTAGGTCTTTTTTATTAATACAAAGAGGACAAATCTCATTGGAATTCATGTATCTACATAAGATATCTTACTGCAATGTGGAAAAGGGAAGACGATAGGACATGCTATTGTCTCTGCTAATACTGATTTAATGAAAAAGAGGGATTAGCAAGCTGACTGAAGCCTGGGCAGCATTCTAGAAAATTAGTATTATACAGCAATTGATATGAACAAAGCAAAAAGCATTCTAACCCTGAAACGCTATTGACATCTGCATGTTTACTTATCGCTGTAAGCACTAGAGATAAAAAAAAGTTTGCTTATAGTGTATAGTGGTGATAATAAAAGTTATATGTGTAGGTCATATTTGATGCACACTACACTGAAACCTAGTTATCACAAAAACTTAACCTAGATCTGTCTAAAACTTAACATAGAATTCTTAGTGTAGAACTGCCCTTAAACACTACAGTATTAGGAGACATTTTGAGAAGGTAGTTTGCTAGGAATACTTTACACCTGTGTTTCGGCATCTGCACTACTTCCCTGGTGTCTGAACAGAACTTTGTTTTAACAGGACAAACAGCAGCTGAGGAGAGAATTAACTCTCCTCCCCCAAACAGTAGCCCCAATCTATATCAGAGTTCCCACTGACTGCTTTTTATGCAGGTTTAAAGAAACAAAAAGATCAAATCACAGATGTCCGACATTTCAGGTAGTTTTGGCAGTTTCAGCCCTTTGTTTATTACACAGAAAAACCTATAAATGGAAATCTGGAATTGTGATTTCTGCTACAAAGCAAGGTAGTGCTGAAAAGCAGCCAATGGGTTTGGCGTAGGAAGCCATTTTGGAATCCACCGGACTTTGCTAGTCCTTCACACTGTTAACTGGGAATGATTTGCTATCATTGTGGAAAAGAGAATGGTTGGCACTATTTCTCCGCAAATAAATGAGGCAAAGGTCAGGATAGTTATGCACCAAGTTCTATTTTGTCACAAAACAAGGTATCTTCTGTTCTAAACAATTTCATTGACATTAAATAATTCTGACAAAAACAGCTGTGAGTCTTGTGTTTCTCATTTCACCCCACACCCACCGTATTTAGAGTGAGCCAGCAGGCTTCACTGTAAAGAAATTAAAAGTGGACTATACTAATTAAATTCAATTACAGTCAAGCAAATGTTATGGTGGGGGAGGAGACAGTCTTGTGAGTGGGGAGGGGGGGGAAGGCTGCTTAGACTTTTAAAGTTCTACAGGACAAAACACAAGTAAGATGACACCACATATCTAGACACCGGGCATTTGAGTTTGTGAAAAAGAAACATTCTGGACTTAAAGGGGTGCAACCCTACAAGAGGCAATAATGTACAATGTGCATTTGAACGTCCATTTTCATGATTGCAACCTTCAGCACTGAACTTCAAACTACTTTTAATCTCCTGAGCATAAAAAGTAAACTTGACAGTTCAGCTAACAGAACTGCAGAGGAGATAAAATCCACAGAAATTTGGCACATGCAATCATGAAAATTGCACCCAAAGTTGTGCTGCTGTGTTGTTGTTTTTTAACAATTCAAGAGACTAACCCAGAGTTGCTGATTTGTGAATAGTCTAATCTGCTCCATTTTAGAAAAGACTATGAACACAGTATGGTTTTTTTCCAGCTTTTATCCCAGAATATATTAGTTCTACCCCAAGACAGCTGTTATCTGTCCCCTACTAGGTCAATGCTATCGGAAACAGAAAAGCTATAGTAGTTATCCATAGTAAACTCTTTTCCCTCTTCAAATTACAGGTAACTGCAGCTTTCTGGAAGTAATCAAAGCTGTTATGTTTCAAGGAATAAGGCATACTGCATCTACAAGATTGAAGACTCCCCAGAAATGCACTTAATCCTCAAAGCATTTTACTAGGGAAAGCTTCATGATAGTATAATAATTTAATACCTGAGGTTCTGAAAGCTTCCACACTACAAGTGACGATTCTTGACTGTATGAGCAGTGACTTGTATGTTCGTTTCAGTTGGTTTATGAGATAAGGTTACCAGGTGTCCCTGTTTCTCAGGGACAGTCCCCAGGTTTACAAATCAGTTCCCTGACAAAATCCATCTATTTAGCAGGAAGTTGAAAAGTGTCCCTGGATTCACTGAAAAAAAAATCTGGTAACCTTATTATGAGAGGAGAAAAAAAATGCAAGCCCTTCATTTTGAAATCATAAAACCTATGGTATGTTGTCCACTGTTGTTCATCTTGTGCATGCATTTAATTACGTTTTTATCCTGCCCTTCTCCAAGGAGCTCAGGGCAGTGTACATTGTTCTCTTTCACAACCATCATGGGAAACAGGCCACAACAACCCTGTGAGGGGAGATAGGCTAAGAGATGGCAACTGGCTCAAAGTCACCTAGTGAATTCATGGCTGAGTGGGGATTTGAACCTGGCACAACCAAGCCATACTTTGACAGTAATCATTACAGCTATAGCGTGTCTCAAGGTGACTCAAAATGCCATTTTAAAGTTCATTTTAAAAATGGAACTAATAAAGCCAGTGCAAAAGTAAAACAGAGCAATATACATACAGTACGCACAAACACAAGCATACATGTGAATCTATAGCTGAAATGTACTTAAGAAAATATATTTAATACTCTAAATTATTCTCCCGAAGTTGTTGTATTAGTCCAAATACAGGCTGCATTCCCCCTCAACGTCTGGCTTGTATAAGCCTAAGTGTGGCCTAAAGTAAAGGTAGAGAAACTATAATGTAAGATGAGGACTCAGGAACCATGCAGAACTTTGATATACTTCGGTTGTTTTTGTAAAAGTATCACCCATCATTCTTGACAGGTGGCACTAGTTGCCTGGTGAGTTATTCATCGTGTGAGGTAGCACGTGTTTTTAGATAGTAAAAATATGGGTGTCCATGTCAGGGGAAAACATCTATCAGTTGGGGGCTGAGACGTGACAAATTTCAAAATGGCAGTTATTAACTATGCTGAAGTGACAAACAATAGAGAAACAGGAAGGAAATATGGTGCTTATGAAAAGAATGTGCGTCATTGGAGATCAAAGAAGAAAAAATTCAGAATCCCATCTCCATGCAAAAAACATTTCGAGGGCTTAAATGTGGTCGACGTTATGAGGTTGATGAGTGTGTACTTTCCATTGTAAAACAACAAAGAGAAAATGGAATGCCAATCAGCTGCAAAGCATTTGAATTGGTGCCGGGATATTTGTGCAAAGAAGTGGCTTCTTACTTAAATGTGGGACATCATTTGCTCAGTGGTTGTCTTCCAGTTTCAGTGAGAAGTTCGTCCAATACCAACGGCATGTCCTTGGCCTGAGGAGAAAACACAACCATTATCTTAGCCAAATTGGAAATGCTGACAAAACGCCCATGTTCTCTGATATGCCAAGCAGCATGATCATGAAAAAGAAAGGAGTGAAATCTGTCCTTGTGAAGACCATGAAGAATGGGCGGGGAGGGGGGGATGCATCTTACAGCAGTGGTAGCTGTAATAGTTGCATGCCACCCCAATCTCAGAGCGGTGTGATATTCCAGGGGTTACGCAGGGTTTGTGTTTCCTTTGGAATGAGAGAGACTATGGACAGAGACTTTGGGCAGGAGAGGCTGTGGTGTCTTCACAGCATAAATACCCCAAGAGGGACTCGCTTCCCCCAGTCACAGCCATGAATCCCAACAGAAATCAAGCATAGCTCTGTCTCCCAGCTGTCCAGCCTCCAGCCTGTCAGCTTCTAGTTCACATAACTCAACTGTCAACTCTACCTTTGTCTTTCTACCTACCGGTGAGTTGAGAGAGGAGGGCCCACCCATTAGATATCTGGCACAGAGCCACTTCCTTTGTTACCTTAGTGGCCCATACATTACCTCACCAGGAAGCTAGCCTGCCTGTTCCAGGAACTGAATCCATGCTGGATCCAGGAATTAGGCAGGGCCAAGGCATGCAGCCTACTCCCCCACCAACTCATCGCAATATGTTATACAGTGGTACCTCAGGTTAAGTACTTAATTTGTTCTGGAGGTCCGTTCTTAACCTGAAACTGTACTTAACCTGAAGCACCACTTTAGCTAATGGGGTCTCCTGCTGCTGCTGCACTGCCGGAGCATGATTTCTGTTCTCATCCTGAAGGAAAGTTCTTAACCTGAGGAACTATTTCTGGGTTAGCAGAGCCTGTAACCTGAAGCGTATGTAACCCGAGGTACCACTGTACTGAGAGGAAAAATACTTCCAAAAGAAACATTCCTCGCCAGAACAGTTGTGGGATGCCCAAAAAGAGGGTGGATAGGATAGTGACTATTCTGTAAAAAAGGGGGGGGCAATGCTAGTGGTAGATGCATTTAGATGGCATCTTACCCCAAAAGTTAAGAAGATGGATAATCAAAATCAGATTTAGTAGTTGTTCCAGGTGGAACGGCATCACAGCTACAAGCCCTTGATGCGGTTGTGAATAAGCTCTCCAAAGGAAGGACTCTGATTTGTTTTTGTCAGGAAATAATGCCGTCTCAAAATTAAAAAACCATTGGTGAATTTGCTATGCCACTGGATTTTAACTGCATGGCAAAGAATATCTCCTGAATCTGTGGCTTCAAAAAGTGCTGCCTTTTAATTGCAGCGGGTAGTAGTGAAGGCGACATATTGTGTGGAAATTGGGAAGACAGTGACAACTAACGTGACAAAGATGAAGAGAGCTGTAATAATTAAGAATCTCTATTTGACATGAAAAAGTTTAACAGGAAATATTTTTTTAAAATATTTTCCGTAATTATTTTTCAGTGCACACTTATATCTATTTTTTTCTTTCTTTCAAAGAGCTTTCAAATTTGGACCAATTAGGCTATGCATAGTTTAGTAATAATTGTCAGGAATTACAGTGTAAGGCAAAAACTACCTATGAGAGGAATGAATATATGCTACCCGTGAAGCATATTGCTGAGATCATATTTGTTCTACTTGCTTTGTTTTTCTGCATGGTTAGTCAGCTTTTTTTGCAGAGTTGCCTCAGAAGACTAATCTGCTTTTATATTCGATGTATTAAGCCTGGTTTGTGCACATGATGAATTACTCATAAAATATTTACATATATTCACGCTTCGGTGGATGTTCTGGTTAACTTGCATTAGGACAACATACAAATCGAGGGAGCAAACCAGGCATAAGTCCTCTATATGCTGTCACATCTAAGGAAGGCTTTGTGCAGATGTTCGCAATGTGCACGTGGTCCAGAACTGTGATCAAACTGGTCCACCCAATCAGCCCATGATCTCACTTGATGATCACATGTTTGCACTGGAGCCTGCAATGAAATCAGTTGTGAAGAGTGAAGAGTTTTGGTGGGAACTCACAGCACAACCCTAACCATGTTTACTCAGAAGATACGGTAAGTCCTATTAAATGCAATGGGGCTTCCTCCCAGTCCACATAAATTAGTTTAGCATTACAGCCTATGTGCAAACAATTTAATCTGCATCCAACCCACCGAGCCTGCATAGGTTAGATGTGATCTACAAAACCAAAGTGTACCAGTGGCATGGATCTACCTGAGCTGGGCTCTGAACATGCTGGCACCCATGTAAACATAATATATAATGTGCAAAATTGGGCAGGAACACAGGAAAGGGTGGATCCTGCTCTCACATCAGTCACAATGTCTTTATAGGGATAAAGTAGATCTTGCACTGATATCTTCACTCAGTAAAATCTGTTGAGAAACTTGTCCTAAATTACAAATTATGTATACGATCCAATCAATATTAAATCACTTGAAAGACTTAAGACTGCATACCAACATGCATTTATTTATAAGTGCTCTTGAACTCAATAGATTTATCTCCAAGAAAACATACACTGGAAGAATGATGTTCCATGCAACAATCCCCATTCCACACATAAATGTGCACTGAAAGAGTGGCGGCGGGGGGGGGGGGGGAGAGTCATCTACAGTACAAAAGAGTCAAGAAAACTTCTAAAACAGCAACTAATCTGCACCCCTTTACTTAGATTAGGCAATCCATTAAAAAAAACCTTTTAGGAGTGCTAGGTGCTGGCTTTCCCCCCATTTTCTTCCTCTTTCCATGGAAAGAAGAACAGCATTCATCAAAGAAAAAGTTTGTGTATAATTTACGTTTCTTAACTTCTTTGTACAGGCCGCAGATTGTGGTTGTAGGGAAATGACAGTAAACCCTGAGAGCAGGGCCTGTCGCAGGCTGCAAAGGCCTCTGAATTGCTGTGGTTTGGGGTTTTAAATACTGTATAGACATCACTTTGCAAGTGTCATACCTGCACGCTATGCGGACAACATCTGTACACACAGAGAAAGTGTCCTCTGCGGCTAGTGTGCATTAAGTTTCCTTCCTACCTCCCCCTTTCAACACCCACATATCACAGGTACAGTTACTTATCTTGCACTCTACGTATGCCCAGGGGCTTCCTTCCCTTGTACCATGCAGGCAATTTCATGATGACGTTATCTCTTTTCTTTTGCCAAGGAACTCCCAAGTATGGTATGTTCAGAGGCTGCCTATTCTGGTGTGATGCATGGCTAATTACTGATTGCACCGTCTGTTTTATTGCATTCATTGTACAGGATGCTGAGAATCTCTGTGTACCGGCAATAGGCAGGCAGGGAACAACACAAAAGTTTAATTTCTGGAATCCAGAGAGTTATTTTGTTTTTTTAAAGGCACTTCAAGGTTTCAGAACATCTCCTATGTTATACCAATGAATTCCACTGCAGTCATGGTGGTTTCTGTAAAGGCAATGCACCAAACTCATGTACCGTACCTCTGATCTAAACACTGCCACCATAACAGATCATATGGTTCTTGGTGGGAACTGAAATACAATTAAGAAGAAGTATATTAATAGTGAAATACAATTAAGAAGAAGTATATTAATAGTGAAATAATTATTGAGCACTAACTTAAAATGATTTTTTATTCATAACAAACTTAATGCAAACACACTGGCATTTGGCAATAACAAAAGTTCCTTTAGAAACACAGTTTACAAAGACTCATAATCTAGTCTCTAGAAACTTGCTATAACATGAAATAATAATAGGTGATATATGATGCAAACTACTAATAATTATAAATAGCTCTTTTAATATGAAATTAAGTGTTAGAACCTGCACAATGCAATTGCAGTTAATACAAGCAGGCGGGGCCCATTACTTACATCATAGAAGCCTACACAACACAAAACACTGTTGCTGTATGCAGGTTTTATTTTATTTGTTTTTTATCTTATATTTTGGAAATGTAAATCCAGTCCCCCCCCCTTTAATTTTTTTTTGGGGGGGCCCCAAGAGAGTGGAGCCCTAAACTATAGCCTGTTTAGCTTATATGTAAATCCGGCACTGTCTGCAAGTATTGACCAGCTGTCTTGACCAGGCCATTTCCACTTTGTGTTCCTTCCTGAGAATTTTTACCTTTTAACAACAACAAAAAAAAAAATCGCTCTTCCCCTTCTAGAAGAAGAAGAAAAAATCCCTCTGCTGAGGGAAATTTCCTTCAGGCTCTAACATTTACCTGGTTGAACTTGGGTGCGACAGATAAGTGGATGACCTCCCAGCTTACAGTAAAAAACAAAACAAAATGGCTTCTGCTTCCAAATCCTACTTAATTTAAGACAACACATTCCTGCCTGGTGTGAGGGAGGCTTCAAAAAGCCCCCTGTTGGCCTTTTTGACTAGTTAATAAAGAAAAAGAGCATGCTGGGGCCTAATTTTTATTCGCTCGCTGTGAGGAAATTCACCCACCCACTCCATTTGTGCTAAGGAGAAAAGGGGTGAGGCAATGATATGAAGGTCCCTTTTCAGGTATACGCTCCACTATTTCTCTCAGTAATACGAATCAGAACAAGGAGATTTCATTCGGCGATCCAGGGGATGGGATGGGAGAAGCGTCGCTCTTGTTCCCGTGTGCAAGAAGAGAAAAAGGAGACTTTGGTCACCTTTTGCAATATGGCGGACGTTGGGCGCTCCAAAATGGATCTTCTGGGTTGTGGTTCTTCTCCATTTTGCACCCCCTCAGCTCTGCACCCGCTGTGGGCCCATAGCGCCCAATAACCAGCTCTGAGAAAAGGAGGCCGCAGGGGTGGAGATTGCAGCGTTGGGTGTTCTTTTAAGGAATTGTTTTGCTTTCCATACATATATATATATATATATATATATATATATATATATATATATTGTTTATTTTCCATTTAATACTATACATTCACATCATCATTATCCACTACCGCCCTGGCTCTTAGAGCCTATCAGCTTCCTTCCCTCCCGCCTCACGGTTTTCAAAATTAACCTTTATATCTTTGCATTTTTTACATTTTCCAATTCTAATTACACTCATTACAGAATGACTCAAAATTTAAATAAATATAGAAAGAGAGGAAATTTCTCATTACAAGTCTTTCTGAGTAAATTTATGTGATATCTGAAAGATTATTGTAAGCAATTAACATCACTAGCAGAGTTGTCTGAAGACTTGGAATTGTTTTGTTTTGCTTTCAGGCAGCCAAACGTTTGACCAGAAAACATCATGTTTCCAGCCTTGAAGTACCATGCAATAGACTACTTACATGAGGTACAATGGCTAAAGCTTGACATTGTTTGCTCTCTTGGTAGTGTGATAGCTGCGTTTAAATATAAAGACCACTTGTTAAGTCACAGAAAGCAAGTATTTGGACTGTTTCAGTTTACTTTTATTTTATTTTGACAGCATGGGTTTAAAAAAATAAAACAAATACTGTAACTGCTCACATTTCATACTGTGAGGAATGAAAATGTTGCTTTTTCGAAAGGTCGCAAGGTTGCAGCGGCTAGGTAACCGCAGACTTGCTTAATACTTATATTTAGAATGGCTTGTGGGTAGAACACTCATTAATAGGGCAGCTTGCAACTGAAATACGGCTTATTATTATTATTATTATTATTTATTGAATTTATATATTATCTGTATGCTTCAGCAGATGTAGAACTAAGTTACACCTGCTAGTGGTTACGATGTGGCTTTATCGCTTAAGTCGAGGCATAAAAATAACACAATTATCTGAAAAGACCAACAGTCTGAGGCAGTTTACTGATTTTTAAATTTTTTCCCTAGATTCCTGCGTGCACATAAAATCCATTTTTGCAAAAGGAATACATTTTTGTGGTTTAGTATGTTTTACAATTTACTTACTTTGACTTTTAATGTGCACATAGTAGTGTTGATTATAATAATAATAATAATAATAATAATAATAATAATAATAATAATAATATGCTGCCCATATTGCCAGAGCTACTCTCCATGGCTCCCAACAAAATATTAAAAACACAATAAAACATCAACCATTAAAAACTTCCTTGGCATAAGTGAATGGATTTGCCAGCAGCATCTGATGTGGTTTTTGAAAACTTTTCAACCTGTTTTAACTTGTTTCATTTCTATTGCTTTATTACAGTGCCCCACTATGGCATTTTGAAGTGTTTAATGATTTGAAATAAACAAAACAATCCAATTAAGGTTAAGAAATCCCTATAAAATTCAGTAGGAATGTTTAGCATGTGCTCAGGTCTCTTCTATTTAAATCTGTGAATCTTTGCTTGAGTTTTAGGAAAGTAAAATTTGAAAATGTAGGCGTTGAGTTTTTATCAGTTTAAATGTGCATGCACGTAAAGAGACTGTATACTAGGGAGAATAGAATGAACTCCAAATAAAACCACTGAATAGTTCCAATTGGGAAGCCATGTACTACTTAATATGAGCAAAAGTGGAGTACTGTAGTTGCACTCATAATGATATGATACATTTCTCTTGTGCAGAAAGTGGCTAGACAGAGATTTTCCTTTGAATTGTTCTCAATTCACATCCCTTCTGGTTTATATGAGGATAAAAATTATTGTCATAACGGAAACTTGGCTGATGATACATACAGGAGACCCTGGACAAAAGGTATGTTGTATCTGGCTTTCACATTTAAATTAAATTTTTAAAAATTATACAATCAGCTACAGATGAAAAAGAAGGATAATGAGAACTTGGCAAAGTTACAAAATGTATGTGGACAACTGTTTTGTGTTAGAAATACATTAGCCATTGTAAGCATCCTTTTGACTGATCACAGCAATTCAATACAATCAGATGATCAAAATAATTGTTCGCACACCATAGACATAATAACTATCATACCCATACTGTATTGTGTTGTATTTGTGGCAGTGAACACTGATTGATTTAGCTGACTGAATGGCACAGAATGCTATTCACAATCAATCCAATTATTCAAATAAGGTTTATAGTCCAATTACTGTATGTGGAGGGAAAAGTCCAAGTTTTTCCTAAAGCAAATCTTACACAGGCCCTAGGGACGGGGTAGGTTTGTGGGCAAACTGAAGACTGGGAATTGTTCCATTGGGTAAAGAGTCCAGTGAACGAGGTGGCTGAAGGAAAAGGCCAGAGCAGAATATGAACTGAGAAACTGGAACCAAGAAACCAAGGATTTTTCGTAATGATTTTCATACTGTTTTTTAACTATTTTTGTTTTATTTTGCTGTAGTTACACCTGACCTCACTCAAATTGCTATGGATCGTCCTGTGCTTGATCTCTGGAATAAATATCTTGGCACAGAAGACTTCTTGGAGGAGTGAGTCCTCTTCGTTTATCATTACGTAGTTGTTGATGCGCTTGTATCCAAGTAAATGTGTTTAAGATGGGAATGCTTTAAAAAACAGAGTCAACATTACTGCCTATCTTGTGTGTTTTAAAGTAGTGGACCTTGAGCTGTGCAGTACTGTATGTGTTCACTGTTCTGGAGGTTGACTGCAGTGTATCATCTGCAAAATGCAGATAATATATGACATCTGCTTTTCAAGGAAAAATAAATTTGAAGTCCATCTTGTTCTTTAATTGTGCTCTGTTAATAACTGGAAAACAGAAAGCTCCCCTGTTGTTAGTGTAACAATATATACAGGAGCGTAATGAAAAAATACCGTGATGCAACTGAAATTTCCTGGTGTGAAAGTCTTGTTCCTGCAGTTTTCAACTAAATCACATTCTGTGAAAGATTAGATGAGTTTCTGTGCTCTTTAAGAAAAAACTAATCAATTTCACAAACAATTTTTTTCGCAAGTTAAATGCCAAGGCCAATTCAAGACATCTTGGTGTCTGAAGCAGAGCCAAAAGTGCAATTGATTCTTAATGGACCTACTGTAATTTCAATGGGTGGACACAAAGCAAAACCTAGTTGAATACCACCCATAACCTTAATCTCAGGGTCATGGGTTCAAGCTGCACGTTGGGTGAAAAAAATCCTGCATTGCAGGCGGTTGGACTAGATGACCCTTGTGGTCCCTGTGATTAATTTCAGTGACTCTAATCTGAGTTGAATACCATCCCATATAGGGAACTTGGACAGCAATAATTTGTTTGTTTGCTTGTTTATTGCATTTATATCCCAATTTTTCCTCTAAGAAATTCAAGGTGGTCTACATGACTCTACACTTCCTCATTTAATACCCACAACAACCCCCTCCATACACACACAGAAGGCAGGATGAGGTAGATAAAAGTAGGAAGTGTTAGGAAGTAATAAACCAGGTTAGCTTCTCCTCCTTGTTCATCACATTTGTCTTCCTGCAGTCCTGTCCTTCATGTGCATAAGGACTGAACTATATCCTGTTTTGCTGCTTTGCACTGTTTTCCTCAAGAACCATTTATATCATAAGTTTTCCACATAATTTTGTACAAAGAAAGCAAACCCAAACCAATGTACATTCTCTTATGTTATAGTATAGCCCAAAAAATGAAGTGAGGCACCACAGAAATAAATTACTATTATTATTATTATTATTATTATTATTATTATTATTATTATTATTATTTACCCACCCTTTACCCTAAGGTCCCAGAGCACATTACAACATTAAAACAGTTTAAAACAATTCCACAGGTTGACTTTGTTCAATGAAATATAATGAAGATATATTTAATGAATGAAATGAAGTTTTCTTAGATGGGGGACAGAATCTTAATCAGTATGTTAAAATTACATTACAGAAAGGTGCATTAGGGGTTATCCAACTTTGTCATTCATGAAAAAGCCTTTTTATGTCTTCAGGTTGATACCTTTTAGTTTGATATATGAGAGACATGTTATTTTATAACATTCACATAAGAGTCAGTTAATGCTTTTCATAGGATGACCTTGTTCCTTTTGTCTCCTGCATTTAGTTAATTCTAGAGATTGTATTGACTTTCTGCTGACACTATTGTTATAAAGCCAAGAGTTTACTCAGAGAGCCAAGTAAATTAAGTTTCAGACATACAGTGATAGAAACAGGCAAAGTCAGTAAAAGAGGGCAACTTTAAAAGGAGGAGGCGTAGTCTTTAGATCAGATTCTTAATTTAGAAAGCGCAGAGGCAGAAAGGCACATTAAGTCATCACTACTGTGGCCCCATTCTGTGCTGTGGGGTTATGAGACACATACATTTTTCCTCTTCAGCAATTTGGCATTGGTCTAATGTCCTTAAAATAACTATGGACAATGACTTAATTCTGTCTTCTTGCTGTGTGTCACCCGCAGCCTCTACTAGCACAAGCCTCAATGAATGATACAGTCGTTGCAGTAAAAGCCTGTGCTATGCATGAACATAGGAAATCTTACCCTTCTCTGAAATACACATCCTAGCTGGAACCACTATTTTCCCCTTGCATCTTTCTCTGGACTAAGGTCATGGGAACATCCCTAACAGTAAGATAAGGTAAAGGGACCCCTGACCATTAGGGTGCAGTCGTGGCCGACTCTAGGGTTGCGGCGCTCATCCTGCTTTATTGGCCGAGGGAGCCGGCGTACAGCTTCCGGGTCATGTGGCCAGCATGACTAAGCCGCTTCTGGCAAACCAGAGCAGCGCACGGAAACGCCGTTTACCTTTCCGCCGGAGCAGCACCTATTTATCTACTTGCGCTTTGATGTGCTTTCGAACTGCTAGGTTGGAAGGAGCATGGACCAAGCAATGGGAGCTCACCCCGTCGCGGGGATTCAACCTTCAGATCGGCAAGGAAACGATCAAACCAACAAAACTGGAGTACTACTGGCAACAGTCTCCAACTGCATATAACCTTATATACAGTGTCCACGTGTCTTTATCCCTCCAAGCGGGGATGGGGTCCTTGAATCACAAAACTGGAGTACTACTGGCAACAGTCTCCAACTGCATATGGCTATGCGCAAACAAAGTCAAGCTGTTGACGTGAAAGTCCCAAGTTTGTCCTGACGATACCCCTTTCTCCCTCTAGCCCCAGCAGAAAAGAAACAGTGACCACAAAGTATTTCAGACAGCCTGCCCTCTCCTCCTCCCACCAGGTTCCCATATCCTGAGTGGAAAAAGGGAAAGCTTATATTTATGACAGCTCTTCTTCTGGATGTCTCAAGGCAGGAACCTAACAAGGACCTCTTGACAACTGATCAGCTTGCTGCCTACCAGAAAAACCCCATAATTGGTGTCTTTTTATCACAAGTGATCATGCACAAGGTTACAGTGGTTTTTCCTGTATGTCTCTACATAGAGGCTTTTTTGGCTGTTGAGATAATGCCTAGACCAGTGGTGGCCAAACTTGGCCCTCCAGCTGTTTTGGGACTACAGTTCCCACCATCCCTGACCACTGGTCCTGTTAGCTAGGGATGATGGGAGTTGTAGTCCAAAAACAGCTGGAGGGCCAAGTTTGGCCATACCTGGCCTAGGCAGAAGGACTATCGGAGCCCCCCTTCTACTAGTTAAGACCAAGTGACCTTATGTGAAATTACTGTGCTGCAACATGGGACATGTGATTAGTGCAGCAGCACATGACAAGTGTTTGGATCCCAGCCCCTTCTGTAGCAGGCCATAGTAGCTGACCAATATGGATATATATATATATATATTTCCATCAACTGAAAAGTATTAACTTTCCACTTTTCAGGAAACCCACTTCAAGCACTCTCTTCCATGTCCATAATGAAGATATTGAAATTGTTCCAAGTTCGAATCCTGGTTCGCCTTTAGACATAGAAGATGCTTATGTGCTTATGAAGAATGAAGACAGTTATTTAAATCCTAAATATGCTCCAGTGGAACTTGAAGAGCCGGAAGAAGGTAAATGAGCATTCTGTACTTCAAATACTGCATTTTTTCGACTATAAGACACCCCCATGTATAAGATGCCCCCTATTTTGGGGGGGACTCAGATTAAGAAAATGGGGAGAGATGGCCCAGAGTATAAGGTGCCCCCTAATTTTTGACATTTTTTTTAGGGGAAAAACCTAGTCTTATACATGGAAAAATATGGTAATTATCAATACAGTGCTGTCTGTTGCAGAAATGTGAAAATTGCACATGCCAGAGAACCTGCTCACCCATGTGTTATATATCAGTTACTATGTGGCTAAAAAACTATGGAGCTACCTGTCTCGAAAGCTACTGCCGTTGTGTAACTTGCCTTCTCTTTTGCACACCTCCCCTGCCCTGATTTCATGCAAATCCAGGGTTGCGGTGAGACAGTCAAAAGTCTCTGGTGGGGGCTGCACTCTGACTTTATGCAAATCCAGGTATGTGATGTGGCGCTACAAATCCTACAATGGGGGCTTCACAATGATGAACTAGTGCAAATGCAGTATAGAGAGATATAGATTTCTACGACACTTTTCAGGATAGGAATTGATCTGCAAAGCTATCTCATTACTTACTATTGTATTTTTATTTCCATTTCTAAAAAGGTTTTTATATTGAAAATGAATTTGTTTCGATGGACTATTTAGCCCAATATGCTAAACATCTACCTACTCCGCATATGCTCTTGAGCCGAATAAACAAATTCCATGTACAGAAACCTTTCAGTGTACAGGAACCCCTTTTAAATTTTCAAGGAGATAAGATAACGGAAGAGGACATCTTCAGGTACTATGTAACTAGATGTTGTGCAATAGGCGATATACATGATTAATATCTTAATATCTGTCCACAAATAATTTTTGTGCACATTTTTATTATTACTGATTTTGATCCTTTTAAACTAAGCTCTGACTTACATAAGCTTAATTTTATCTCATTGATCTTTCCACCCTTAATTCACCAACTTTTATAAAACTGCCAAGAACAAACTGGTTTTGCATGCTTATCTGGTTTTGTAAGGGGGAAAATGTGTATGTGTTATTTAGTTGTAAAACAGAAAACTAAAAGACAACTCTTTGTGCTTTGATTTTAAAAGAGAATGTTTTGCTTTCAAAATGAATGTGACATCTGAAATGAATGTGAAATCTGAAGCAAAAGGGAAAGTACACCAGGAGAATTTTGGTAAAGTTTCTTTAAAGAACGAGGAGGTATGTAAGTTACTTTATTTAATCAATGGTGTGTTTATCATCCTTATAAAACTGCTATGCAGTGATTTTGAAATTTACTCATGCAAACTATTTTACAATCATTTGCCATGCTTCCAAAGATACTGTACCTTGTATATATATGGCTTGTGCCTGCCTTTGATTAACCTTACATGATAAAAAGGTTGCATTGAAGAGTAGTTTATAAAATCCTATACGCTCACTTATAAAATCCTATACGCTCACATATTCTAAAGCTCGATGTACAGCCAGAAGCTGGTGATAATGTTGAGCTTCACAGCATATAAAGCAGAGGTAGGGAACTTTTTCATCCTGGTGGATAGGATCCTGTGTTCCTTCATCCCTAAGGTGGGGTTGGATCAGCTATACTCCTCAGTTGCCTATTGGAAACTCTGGAGTGAAGCCAATCCCAGTGGGGCATGGAGTCTCAGCTGATCAGCACTGACTTTAGGCCCTGGTTTTAGAGAGGGTTGGCCACACTCTAATCCACACCTAATCCAAACAGAGCTTGTATTTGTTGCAAAATTTAAAAGGTGCTGCCACAAGTCCCACTTGCTAAGGGACAATCTAGGTTGACTTTTAAGATTGTTTGCAGCTGTGTCTTTACCTGGCCAATATGGGATGCCATAAATGGTGTGAGATGTAGGATGTGTGGGTGTTGCTAGGGAGGAAACGACCTTGAAGGCCAAATTAGGACCCCTGATTAGGCCTGCAGTCCAAGGCTGATGGGAGGGGTTAAATCCTGCATTAGGTGTATGTGACTATTCCCAACAGGGAAAAGGCTCGCGCAAACCAAAGCAAGCAAGATTTCATTCCCCACTCATCCTGTTCAGGTTAAGCAGCCCAGCATTCCTGTTTGAGCTCTTGACAATTGGGACTTAAAAGGAGAGCATATCCTGATGTCATAGTGAGTCAGATGATTAACAAGTAGGTGATTCTACCCACCAGTTATATTTTGCCTGCCAGTGGATGAGGAAATAGTGATCTGGGCTACAGGCCAGGAAAGGCTTTCTACCCCTGGGCTATGCCACTTTTTCTGGTCAATTAGCACCCATAAAAGGTACTTGGATCTATGTGCTGAGGCCATTAGATTTGTCTTACTTCTGTGGTAAAACTAATAAATGATGCTTTTATATTGAGGTAATACATAACACTATTTAATAATTTTATACTTATCCAAGATTCTTTTAAAAATACTTTGCTAGTTCAAATATAAAACTCTTCAAGCTGCTTTGAGAAATATTATGTATGAAATAACTGTTTCAGGTTTTTTTAATCTATCTAGACAAATAGTGAGAATCTCACATGCTTGGGGCTAATCTCTTCAGAAATTCAGGAAATTATAGGAAATGAAAATGAGAATCTTAAAATAACCAGAGAAGGTAAGGATACAGAAAATGGTGTTCTAGCGCTAGTTCTTGGGTTTGATATTGCCTAGTTTCATCATTTTATTGCTAGTCATTTTAACTGGTGAAAACAAAATAAATAATTCTCATTCTTTGTATTCTACAGAGAAAGACAATTCTTTCAATTTTATTATAATGTCTTTTTCAGACCTTGAAGTGAAAATTACTCCTGAGACAGAGAATTTGGAATCTTGTCACCCACAAGAACTTTGTGCCAGTCAGTGCAGAAGTGTATTGGAACAAAGCAGGCCAGGTAGGACTTTCTAGACAGGCAAATCTGAGACAGCTGAGATATTTTGGTGAATAGCTATAGATCTATACCAGGGACGTCCAACTATCAAGAGACTGTGATCTACTCACAGAATTAAAAACTGGCAGTGATCTACCCTTGGGAGGGGGAGATCAGGTCAAAGTTATTGAGCTTCTTTTTAGGGAGGAAAGTAAAAGTTGTTCACAAACTTGTTTGCAAAGTTGGACATCCCTGAACTATAGTATACCTATATCTATAGTACATCTGAAGGACCACCTGCACCCCCTTCGTTCAGCCCAGACACTGAGGTCCAATTCCAAGGACCTTCTGGCAGTTTCCTCACTGTGAGAAGTGAGGCTACAGGGAACCAGGCAGAGGGCCTAATCTGTAGTGGTGCCCACCCCATTGAACATCCACACATCAAATGTCAAGGAAATAAACAACTATCTGACTTTTAGAAGACATCTGAAGGCAACCCTGTACCAGGAAGTTTTTAATGTCTGATGTTTTACAATTTTATATAAATGCTGTAAGCCACCCAGAGTGGCTGGAGAAACCCAGCCAGATGGGTAGGGTATAAATAATAAATATATTGTTATTATTATTATTATTATTATCTTCTTTTATTTTTGCATTCTGAATATCTGAAGGGAGGCTGACAGAGAAATGTAATTTAGAAATCCCTGGAGCTCTGCATGTGGAACTCTAAGGCTTCATATAAATGTAACTATAAATAGTGATTGTTCTCAGATATTTTTTGTTCCTGCTGCAGAGTGATCTTAGCTTCTCTTCAGATTTTGCAAGGGAGAGAGCAGGTGTTCCAGGACTCACAGCAAAGATGGTTTTTATATACCTGTGCCTTTATTTTAAAATGTGCATTCTTTCCCTTAATACCTTTCTCTTCTTGTAGGAATTAATGAGAATTGCATGTTTTCCCATTTTTCGCAGAGCATCAGACTTCCGTACCTAAATGTCAACAGCTTTCAGCTATAGAATCTCAACCCGGCTACTTGCAAGGAGGTAACACCCCCATGGGTGAGACGGCCGAGGGAAATTCCCCCTTGGCTGGTGACCATGTGGGTCTGGTTGGCCAGGAAGGAGGCAGAGAGCAAAGGTCCACAACCGACGCCCACCAGGGAAGCGGTGAGCGTCCATTGTCTGCGCATGAAGACATACTGGTGTTCAGCCACCTGGAAAAAGATGACTGCACTAATTTAACAGAAACTTGTGCTAGACCATGTGTTTTAGAAGAATTGAACACAGATTTAAGCACTGGAAATGAGGTTCTTCATACCAATGTAGAAGTGGTCTCAAAAATGTCTACCTCTCGGACGGACAGTAAGTATTGGGCATTTTGTCAGGTGTTGTTTTTCCCCCGCAGCATGAAATGACAAAAACAATTGGCTTAATAGACAGTCTTACGTTTTGTAGTTGATAGTAAAAACAAAATAATCAATTCTCATTCTCTGTATTCTACAGAGAAAGACGGTTCTTTCAATTTCATGATAATGTCTTTTTCAGACCTTGAAGTGAAAATTACTCCTGAGACAGAGAATTTGGAAAATTGTCGCCCACAAGAACTTTGTGCCAGTCAGAGCAGAAGTGTATTGGAACTCAGCAGCCCAGGTAGGACTTTCTAGGCAGGCAAATCTTACTGAGGATACAGGGAACCAGGCAGAGGGCCTTCTCGGTAGTGGTGTCCACCCTGTTGAACATCCACCCATCAAATGTCAAGGAAATAAACAACTATCTGATTTTTAAAAGACACCTGAAGGCAGCCCTGTACCAGGAAGTTTTTAATGTCTGGTGTTCAGCCACCTGGAAAAAGATGACTGCATTAATTTAACAGAAACTTGTGCTATGTGTTTTAGAAGACCATGTATTTTTGCATTCTGAATATCTGAAGCGGGGCTGACAGAGAAATGTAATTTAAAATCTCTGGAGCTCTTCATGTGGAACTCTAAGGCTTCATATTAATGTAACTAGAAATAGTGATTGTTCTCAGATATTTTTTGTTCCTGCTGCAGAGTGATCTTAGCTTCTCTTCAGATTTTGCAAGGGAGAGAGCAGGTCTTCCAGGACTCATAGCAAAGATGGTATTTATATACCTTTGCCTTTATATTAAAATGTGCATTCTTTCCCTTAATACCTTTCTCCCCTTTTAGGAATTAATGTGAAATGCATGTTTTCCCGTTTTTCACAGAGCATCAGACTTCCGTACCAAAATGTCAACAGCTTTCAGCTATAGAATTTCAAGCCAGCTACTTGCAAGGAGGTAACACCCCCATGGGTGAGACGGCCGAGGAAAATTCCCCCTTGGCTGGTGACCATGTGGGTCTGGCTGGCCAGGAAGGAGGCAGAGAGCAAAGGTCCACAACCGACACCCACCAGGGAAGCAGTGAGCGTCCATTGTCTGCACATGAAGACATGTTGGAGTTCAGCCACCTGGAAAAAGATGACTGCATTAATTTAACAGAAACTTGTGCTAGACCATGTGTTTTAGAAGAATTGAACACAGATTTAAGCCCCGGAGACAAGGTTCTTCATACCAATGTCGAAGTGGTCTCAAAAATGTCTACCTCTCAGATGGACAGTAAGTATTGGGCATTTTGTCAGGTGTTGTTTTCCCCCCACAGAATGAAATGACAAAAACAATTGGCTTTTGTAGTTGATAGTAGCAGGCAACAGGGCTGGCATCCATGGTGATGTTGGGTACAGGGCTGTTGTGTGCTTACATTGGTTGTTGAAGCACAGTTGAATGAACATCTGAATAGAGTTACAGATACAAAATATGGGAAACAGGGAGAAAACCTTATATATATATATATATATATATATATATATTATATATATATTCTTCTTTTTAGAGTGCCTTGAAGAGACAAGTTCCTTTTCTAACAACAGAATGGAGTCTTCTAGTGTCCCTAATTGTAGTGGAACAAAGGGTTCTTGTTTGTCTCCTCAAAAGAAAGAGAGACTTCTTCCAATGCTCTTGGAGCCTGCATCAGGTGTCGATCTACAGCACACAACATCTACTGTAGGTGACAACAGTGCACCTACTGAGAACATCAGAAAAATGAAACCACAGACTGAGACAAGAAAACCAGGGCATTTTGGAAACCCAGAAGAAGAAAATGATCAAGTCCAACTTGTCAGTTACAAGGAGGCATCTACTGACGCAAAGAATGCGTTAGGAAATAACATGCCTGATGGATTTGATCTGCCTAGGAAATGTAGAGATGATTTTGACCTTTTGAGCAACTTTATCATGCTGAGGTCTCAACATATGATCATGCAAAACGAGGAACCAAACAATGTGGATATTCAAGCAGAAGGTAGCTTAAGGCAGTGATCCGAAGGTTTTGGGCTGGAGGGGGAACCAAGGTGGTTTAATCACCTCTTTCCCCAAAAAATGTTGCCCTGGGTTGAAAAGCCACTGTAAAAATTGAGCTTTCTAATCCAGAATAATTACATTTTTTCCCTCCAAGTTTTAAAAATATTTTCATTTATTCAAACTTAGCAAAGTTAAGCATCCTTTATCTAATAAAGCTACATCTGGGTATAGCCAGTGTGAGCCAGCATATTCAGAAAGAGACATACAGTAATTGGAGGCAGATACCACTTAGGGCATATCTACACTACAGGCCTAAACAGCCAATCCCTCGCCAGAGGAAATCCTTCAAGCTCTAGTTCTATTTGGGGGCATGGGAACTAGGGGTCTCTAACAGAATTCTCAGTACCCCAGCAAAACTACAATTTCTGGGAGTCTTTTAGGGCATGGGGGCAGGCTGGTAGCCATGAGAGTTATTCTAATATTATTCTGTATGTCTTCTTGCTCTGTGTGCCTGTGTTGGGAAACCACAACCAACCACAACTTTCAGTGGCATGCACACCAAAATAAAAGCTGTGCACGTGATTATCACATCTGATCACCTAAATGTGGGTCACACGTCACTTCCAGTATGAAAGTGTCTTAAAATAATACTTTTTTGAAAGGGGTGCAATGCACTCTCTGCCCTATATCTGTCGTTGTTGGGCACAGTCATGCTCTTCTGACTGGATCTTGTGGAAAAGCAATTAATGAATAATAATAATAATTAATGAATAAGGCCTTTCACCTTTAATAACTTACAATTTGCTTCCCTTTAATGCTTTGCAAGAATCTGCTGCCTGAAGCAGCCTGCCTCACTTAGTCTAATGGCAGAGTCAATCCTGCCCTCAGCAGCAGGTAGGGTGTGCATTCCCATTCAGATTATTCTGATGCAAGCCTGAAATTTCTCCATTGATCTCCTCCTCACCACACTTAATTCCCATTAATCACAGCTTCAGTGATTAGCCTAGCTAATAACCTTATCATATGACTGGAGTGGACTGGCTTATAAGTGCATTGGGTATGATGCACCGGTTGTGACAGCGCATGCTTTACAGGAATTTGTAACAGTTGATTCCACAGAGTAGTGAGTGTGGGAACTTGAGCTGGATCATAAGATCTCTTACTGTGTCATTACAAGCCGCAAGGAGAGTAGGCAAGGCATTATGATAGCATAGAGTTGCACTAATCCTGTTTTTCCTTTGCACCAAAAGGCTCTGGTGCAATGCCATATCCATCCTACTCTTTTCTGCCCTGTGGAGCCTTCTCTGAAACACCCTAACAAATAACACTGGCATAGACTAATCCCTGTTATTAGGTGTTGTCCTGCCTAGATGATAAGATAAATGAGTGTATATAAAAGTGTAAAGGGAGATTGCTCACAAAATACTAACTACCTCTTTGTGACCTAGTTTGAAAGTGGGATTAGCTAAGTATGTGTGCACATATGCCATTTTAATTAAGATCTGTTAACATTCAGAATCAATTACCATATTGCACTTTCCTGCTTTTTAAAACATCATTAAATGCAGAGTCACAGGAACTGATGACCTCTGTTCTATGCATACCAGAGTGGAACATCTGTACTTGGTTACTGCATTACCATCTAGCAAGCAACATCTGCATATTGATTGTTGCCATTGTATCAGTGTTTTAGGGCTTCTTAAGATGTTAAAGACAGGGACGCGGGTGGTGCTGTGGTCTAAACCACAGAGCCTAGGGCTTGCCGATCAGAAGGTCGGCGGTTCGAATCCCCACGACCGGGTGAGCTCCTGTTGTTTAGTCCCAGCTCCTGCCCACCTAACAGTTCAAAAGCATGTCAAGTGCAAGTAGATAAATAGGTACCGCTCCAGTGGGAAGGTAAACGGCGTTTCCGTGTGCTGCTCTGGTTCGCCAGAAGCGGCTTAGTCATGCTGACCACATGACCCGGAAGCTGTCTGCAGACAGACACCAGCTCCCTCAGCCTATAGAGCGAGATAAGCACCGCAACCCCAGAGTCGTCCACGACTGGACCTCACGGTCAGGGGTACCTTTACCTTCTTTACCTTTAAGATGTTAAAACCTTCCTTACATGATAGGTGTCCTACTATATATAGTGCGTGTGGAACTTGCTGAGCGAGATCTAGTCTGTTCTTGTAGTCTGCCAGTTGGATTAGCATAGATCAGTCTGGGAAATGTGGCTTTCCAGATTTAAGGTATTTTGAATCGGTTCACTTGACAACTGCACCTGGAAGTGTTCTCCAAGAGTAGGCTGTTCAGAGATTACAGTATGATTTTAACAGGAGGTGTGGGGGGAGTTGCCTTTTTGCTCAATTCCTGAATGTGAAATAGTAAAGTATTCAAGGTAAGGGATTGAATTGTCCTCTAGCTTGTCCTATAACACTTGTGGGTTTTCTCCCCCTGTTGTTGTAATTCTTAAGTTCTGGATGCTAAGGAGAAGAGCCCAACACTGGAAAACAATATCAGTCCTCTTACCCTTAACGAAGCAGATCCTATGGAAAAGCAAACAAAGGAAAATGAAGAAATAGTTTCCATTCAGATTAAAGCATCAGGTACTGAATATTTTAAGACACCTGGTAGTTAAGATTCTTTTGTGGGTGGTATTTATGCTGTGGTTTTCAGTGTTCCAAAGAATTAGAAGATCAACAATGGCAAGTTAAGCTTCCATGAAAGGTAGCTTGCTCATCACTACCAATCTTTAGATACATACTTGGGTGTATTCCGCTCAGTAGGGTTGCTATATATCAGGAAGTTGTTGAGCTTTTTTTAGGAAGTGCCACCTTTTGGAAATCTCCCCGGACATCAATTCTGCCTTTGAAATTCAGGTGAGCTCCAGGAAAATACTGTTCAAGCAAAAGAAAATCAGCATAGAAATGGTTCTCAGAACATAGAAAGACTGAAGACCATTGGCACACTAGTATATACCATATTTTTCGTCCCATAGGGCGCACCGGCCCATAGGACGCACCTAGTTTTTGGGGGGGGGAATAAGGGGGGGAATTATTTCCCCCCCAGGTGCGGGGCTGGGGCGGGGGAAGCCCGAGCTTTCCCCTACCCCAGCCCCCAGAACAGGCAGCTCTCCGCACAGCGGTGGGAGAGCTGCGCGAAGCCTGGAGAGCGAGAGGGGTCGGTGCGCACCGACCCCTCTCGCTCTCCAGGCTTCAGCGAAAGCCTGCATTTGCCCCATAGGACGCACACACATTTCCCCTTCATTTTTGGAGGGGGAAAAGTACGTCCTATAGGGCGAAAAATACGGTAATTCAAATTTATGAAGCATCGTAATTGCTTGTACTGATTAATGCTAGGAAGCTGGTGCTCCTATGTGCATATTTTATTAGACAGTCAAAATATGTCATGATGTTGTGAAAGACTTAAGAGAGAAAAAAGCTTGTAGAAGGTAGAATTGCTATTTTTATGAGTTAAAAGAAGATGGTCATTTGGACATAGAAAGCCCATAGTGGTGTGGATAAGCCCTTCGCTTACATTTAGCATGTCCAACCTATGACATTTTGCTGCTTGAGGCAAAGGACAAGATGGTGTGCCCCTCATGCCACCTACAGAAGCCCATCAGACTAGAAGTTGTATCTTACTTCAACTCTGGCAGCAGCACAGTACACCTGCAGGCAACAGGCTCACTTAAGAAGACTTGCGGTTGGCTGTGTGGCACCAATAGCTCTGTCCTCCAACACTACTGGTGCTCTCCTATTCCCACAATCCCCTGCCTGAGGAGGCAGCTTCCCTTTGCCTAATGGTTGGGCTGGTTTTGACACAGAGCCTGTAATATCTGCATATGTCTAAAGTGTCTGCATCTGAAGATGCAAAGTGAACTTTGGCAGTCCTGGCACGAAGAAAAAAGATAAAGATAAAACTGAAGCAAAATATTTCTACTGTAGAATGTTCTACATTTGTTCTCTAAGAAGGTAACAATGATGCCACCTAGTGTTTATCTACAACAAAAGGCTTATTTGGAAAATACCGTATTCACTAAATACAACATTAGAAAATTTAAAAAGTCTGTGATTTAAATTCTGTATTGTGGGCTGTTAAAACATTTTGTATTCTCATCAGACTGCACATTATTTAACCATGTGCTGCCAACCTGAAGTTTTTTTGTGCGGAATTTGTTTTCTCCAGAGAGTCAATTTCAAGCATATCATATCCTTGAAGCTGCAGTGACTCCAGTTTTGAAAGAGCTCATGAGTTTTGGCGTGCCTAAATGGAAATTTCGCACCCTTAATTTTGACACCACCAGATATTTTTTGAAACAGCAGGAGAAAGTGATCAGTGATGCTTTTAAACAAGGTGTGACTGGTAAGGACAGATTCATGCATTGTTTATGACATTAGCAGGGTTCTTTGTATTACTCAGGGATAAATGTAATAGTTTATAACTTAGCAGACAGGGATAATTGTCCTGGCAACTATTATTTGGGGTTTCTTTCTGAGAATCTTCTACACATAATCATTTTAATTCATGGTATTAGGAACTGAATTGAAATTTCCAAGGATGCTGTAATAGCCTCTTTCTTCAGAATGGACATCATTTGTTCATTTGGCTTTTAGAGAGAATCCAAACGATGTTGCTGCTAAACTGCATCAATCTAGTGTTTTCTGTATAGTCTTTTTCACCAGATCTGGAGTCATTTTTAAGACAATTGCAGTCATATAGCTCTTCATTGTTGTTGTTTTTAAAAGTATTATAGAAATACTGCAATTGCAATAATACCAAAAAAGATACAATTACTCTAAATGCAAGGAGGAAGCAAGTAATGGAAGCTCTTACCCACTGAGTAGTAACTGACTAATGAAAGGGGTGTATATGAAATGCCATGTGGAACCACCATTTTAATTCTTCTTCCAACTGCAGAAATGTATTGTAATGACTCAGTAGCACTAAAGAGCTCTAGTGTGGAAGCAATCTAAGGGCCTTAAATGCCCCCCATATAGAGCTCTGTCATTACAAAAAGGTAAGAAATGCTATTGCCTCATTTACCAAATAATTCTAATATTTATGGGAACACTCCTATGTAAACTGTACATTTCTGTGCCTTTTTAATAGGTATCAAAGAGGGGAGAGAGATTGCAGTATTCAAACATGCTGTTGCTCTTCATTTACTGGTAACAGTTCGAGACCTGTTATTAACATGTAACTTGAACACCGCATTGGGTTAGTTTTTTATATAAATAATAATAATAATCCTTTGTAATTTTAATAAAACACAGCATGAAAATACCTGAACACTACTGTAGATCGTTGAGGCACTAGCGACGTTGTAAAAATCCATTCATATTTTATATCATTTTGTTGACAGATCTGTATGAGAATTCAGTTCTTCATTATTGTTCCAATTCCTCACTTTTTTAAACATGTAAATATTTGTGTGGGGGTGGAATTGCTGTGAAAATGTCTTGAATGTAAATTCTTTTTTATTTGTTTGTTAATGGTATCATGGAAAAATTATTTAGGTGGTGGAAGTCTAGTTTCCTGTTATTGGGAGTAGAAATCTAGCTATCTGGAATTTGTCTTTTGCATGGATCTGTGGTCTAATCCAGCTGGCGGCAAGGAGGCACAACCAGCTGGGAAGTGCCCTGGAACTGTGATTGCCTTGCCAATTACTGCTCAACTCCTCTTTGCTTGCTGTGCAGGAGGGGATAAAAGGGAGCCACCATGGGGAAGGAGAGAAAGGAGCACTTAGGGGAGCAGGGCTTCTAGTCGGAGAAAAAAGGCAATGGGAAAGGGGGGCTACAGCCGCTCAATCTCCTGAAAAAGCATCACTCCTTCAGACTGTCCAAAGACAGTAAGGACAAACTGCTGATAACTGTATTGGATGGGTGAGTGATAAGGTGAGGTCCTCATCTTTGCTGCAACACCTAGAGACCTGGTGAAGCTCTGGGTGTCCAATAGTTTTGGCAATAAGTTTAGGACTTTGCTCTGAAGCTTTCCGGGACTTTCCCCTGAGGCTTTCTTCATTAGCCCCACATCCCAGTTCTAATGAGGGTGGGGCCCAGCATATCCTTTGCAGAGCTAGCCCTGTATCGTCTTCTAAATACGTTGCAATATCATATTCATAATTCAGAGCCTGAATTAACTTAAGGCTGTTACTCGTCACAGAAGTACTACATTTTGTCCTAGCATGGTACATTTCCCTCCTCCAAAATATTTCTAAAGGTTGAAAGGGAAGAGTTAATATATGTTGAGTCTGGAAGATTTGGGTGAGGGTGGCATTACAGAATGCAGCCTTTAAGGGCAACATTGGCCAATCTTTAAATTACCAGTAAAGCTATCATGGGCCATAACAATGTTAAAAGTCTGTGGCAGATGCATACATTGTATTTTTGGTTTATTTTTACAGCATTACAGTGTATGTCACCTCCAATTGAATCAAGTATTTATATGGTTTGAGGGAATATGCTTATTATGCTTAGGGCTGTTTCTGTGCTATATATTTTTCTTTTGGTGTTGTTGTTTTAATGTTAAACTTGACGGTTGCTTTGTGATTGTTTCATTTTGGACAATAAAAAGAAACAAACTACTAGTTTGTTACAGTACTGTTGTTAATGATGCTTTTGTAAAGCATGTGATTGATGTAATTAATTTTAAATAGGATATTTGTTCAACGCAAAAGATAGATATAAGGACTTCCTGGACTCCAGGCTGGATAATATTTGTAGATTGTTGGAGATTGTGCAGATTTCCATGCAGAAGCAAGAAGTCAATCCCAAGATAAAAGAACTGCAGCATCAAATGTCCAAATGGGTGCAGAGTAATATGAATGATCAGAATAAGGTAAATAATATCCAAAGCTGGCATATCTGCTGAAAACCAAGACTGGAATCATTATACAGAATTTTTAGCATAGCATGAATTGCCAGGGAAGGAAAGTTCACCCACCCTTGGAGTAGGGGTAGTATGCTCAACAAAACCTAGGACTGAGCATCTACAAATACTAGTTTTTGCATAGCCTTGCTTCTTATTTTTTCTACATCCATTAATCTACTTTTGCATTTAATCTAAATTACTCTTGCTTCTTGTGATTAATCCTCAAGTCCTGAAAATATCTACCACTATCTCAAATTACTGCCAAATATTTTAAATATCAAATACAGACTTATCATTGTGTTGTTGTTTTTAAAATGCATACGGTACTTTATTTTATTTTTTATGATGTGCCAGGTAGTAATTGTGACTAGAATGGGTTTTGATGAAGAAACAGATGTACTAATCAACACCATCAGTACAGTGCAAGGTAAATGTTATTTTTTGTTTTGCTTGGAAACTGTATGTACCCTAATATTTGCATGTTTGCTTGCATATTTCAATTCAAAAGACTTGGATCTGAATCTCAAACTCCCATAATATTATTATATATTCTGTAGTTCTCTGAGCAATGATGATTTCTCTGTTTTAGTTTCCTTTTGGACAAGATAGAGACACATGCAGTGATTTCATGATAGGTGTTTATTTAAAAACAAGCACAGTGAGCACTGAGAGTCAGGTAGGGCTACTAGAATATAAAGTTGCATCAGCTCCTCCACAAGGAAGTGTGATCATCTCTTGAAGCCCCACAAAAGTCTTCCTAACTAAAAATCTCAGACCTAGATATGTTTGTTTCCCCTCGAATCTCTGCAGCATTCTCCAGCCCACACCTCAGGTTGTGGAGCATGCCCTAGCCACCAGCCATCAGCGTTCAATTAATAAACCTTTACAATTCAAGCAGGCACCTCTGAATTGCTGTAGAAACATTAGATGGTCATTAGGAAGCAATCTAAGGGACGCGGGTGGCGCTGTGGGTAAAACCTCAGTGCCTAGGACTTGCCGATCGCATGGTCGGCGGTTCGAATCCCACGGCGAAGTGAGCTCCCATCGTTCGGTCCCAGCTCCTGCCCACCTAGCAGTTCGAAAGCACAATTAAGTGCAAGTAGATAAATAGGTACCGCTTTCTAGCGGGAAGGTAAACGGCGTTCCGTGTGCTGCTCTGGTGCCGGTTCGCCGGAGCAGCTTCGTCACGCTGGCCACGTGACCCGGAAGTGTCTGCAGACAGCGCTGGCTCCCGGCCTCTAGAGTAAGATGAGCGCACAACCCTAGAGTCTGTCAAGACTGGCCCGTACGGGCAGGGGTACCTTTACCTTTACCTTAGGAAGCAATCTGATATACAAATGATGGTCACTTCACAGTCATTACAGCATGATACTTTCTGCCTTTGGATGGAATATGAATGAGACTTTTTGTAGGACATACAGCCCCTTTGCATGAGCTTTTCTATTTTGTCCAGGTGGCAAACTATAGTTATCAGCTTCAGAAGAACGAGGATATTAAGCTATGGTTTGAAGTTGACTTAATATCCAGACTTTTTCAGAAGCTGCTAACCAGAGTTTCCTGGTCCAGAGGAAATCAGAAACTACGTATTGTAAATGGAAAAGTTTCCCATTTGTTTGCTGTCTCACACCAAGGGCATGAATGTATGGTGGGGAAAAGCTCATTCACATCTCATTAAGACAACAGATGATCATCTGAAGTTGCCCTTTAAATAACAGAGAACTTCCCAGCACATTTATATAAATACTAAAGATAAAGTAAATATCATTACTATATGCTGGTATTTTTCACACGCTCTTGTCTGATGGAACCTGACAAATGTTATTATTGGTTATTATTTCCACCGCTTCAAATGAACCTTTTAACTTGAGTCACTAACTTGCAGCTCTGTCTTCCAACAGGCTTGAAAATTGTGTATTTAGATTCTGAGGAAAGAGGGACTTTTCTAGAGAGCCAAGATGTAATAAGTAGGTGAGTATACTTCATTATTAGAAAATAGACTGGGATCTTGAAATTATTAAAAAGAAAAGATTTATAGGATGTAACTGAAGGTAGTCATCCTAAAATTCCCCCGCCTTTGCTTCGTTTGCAGTTTGGAAAGATCCTCTTGTGTGGTTGTATATAATCAGAACATTGGACCTGATTTCCCTTGGACTCATTTTTCATTAGTGGTGGAGTATAATTATTCAGAAAAATCCTGCTGGCTTGATATTTGCAAAAATCTCAATGTTTCTTACATAACTTTCATAACCACTGTTCCGGAAACATTTGGAATCGGTAAGTGAATGTTTAAATACTAAATAGATGATAAAAGTCAAATAGGTTTGGGCATGCTTCATAAAAAGTGATCCAATATCTTTTCAAATGGTTACATAAAATTGACTCCCAGAAATGAAAGTCGCATAAAATCAGATGGTGCCCAGAGTTTCCTCCCCCAGCTATACAGCTGTAAAGGCAGAAAAGAACTAGTGCTGTGCTCTGATCTAATGGGAAAACTAATATATAGTGTTAATATAGCATTTTTTAAACATATTGCTTTGTGCTAGTCAACTCCAATGGAGTTTTAAAAAAATATAATTCAGCAATCTTAATCTTTTTCTTATACATTATTTCAGTAATCCTTACAGCAACCTTGTAAAGTATGTCAGTATTCATAGTACAGATTGGTAGATGAAGCCGAAAGACTGTAGTTTGCCTAAAATCACTTTATACAGATTGAGAGGAGATTTTATTCCAGGACTGCCTGACTCACAGTTCACTTAAAAGCAGCATGAGCATGTGCATATCTATGGTGTCGCCATTATATATCTTTAGGTGCCAGGCAATAACGCTCCTCTTCAACCAAGGGTTTGGCTGATTAATATTTTAAAGCATTTTAAATGTGTTTGTGGGAGGGGGGTTATTGTTTTGTTGTTTTCTGTTTTAACTACTTAATTATGTCTTTAGCTTGTGTTTTTATGAACTGCACCGAGACCCTTGAATGAAAGATAGTATAGATATCTTAATAATAATATTCTTTAGAAGAGGTTTCTCCAGATAATTTTGGGTGTGTCCTCCTGGAACTGCCAATTCCATATGTTTTTCTGACATCTGAGGGCCTTCTCAATACCCCAGAAATCCTTCAGTTACTGGAGTCCAAGTAAGTAGTGAGCATCTTGCATTCTCTTTGCGTTTCCATTGTCATAGCTTGCAATTCCTCCTCAGCCTGTGCTCTATGGCTGTTAATAAGGATTGAATGTTAATAAACACTTGCGACCTACTTCTCAATTAAATGTGGCCAGTTGAGGATGAAGGAATCTGTCAATTTAGATTTCTCACAGCTTTTCATTTTTCCAAGACTAAATTCACTTTTCCGTAATTTGCATTTTAAAACATTGCCAGCATTTGGGTGCAAATTTATCCTAATAAGCACATTTTCCTATCAATTTTTTCCACTAATATACACATTTTTGCAAGCAGTTACTAATAATATAATGCATTTTTTGTGTTATTTTCACTAATATATGTGTTTTTATGCACATTTCCCCTTAATATATGCAACACGTAGGTTGGTTGTATTGCAAAATTCGGCAAATGTCAGTTTCAGATGATGGCTGTTGTCTGGTTTGCATATTGTTTTAGGGAGTGTGAATTAGATTCTGCCGCCCCCCCCCATTAAAATACAAGCAAAATATAATTTCTTCCAGTTGGGGTGGGGGTGTGGTTGTATGCCCTGGCCTTTTGTCAGGTAATTCAGTAGCAGGCAATGAACTGGCAGAGGTGTGGGGTGCAGCAGAGGTGAGGAAAGTCCTCTTAGAACTTAGCAAGGCCAGATGACACGGGCAAAGAAAGACTACCATGAGAAATAATGCTGGGACATTCAGTGCAGGAAGAGCACAATTTTAAGTATTTAAGTTGGGTTACTGAAATGTACACAGCTGGTCTACTAACAGGGACTAATCTGTACAGGTACAATATTACATTTATTGAGAGGAAGTGCTGTGAGGCATTACAGTTCTTTGGAAGCACGGATCGTTACATCGTGATGACTGTAGATGAATGCACTGCTATCATTATTCAGGTAAAAATATGTGGCAGTTAAAGATTTTCCCCTTGCGTATATGAGAAGTTTTATGCTGTCCTGGACACTGAAGGGGTCTAAGACGTTTCACAGCTTAGTAATAAGTTAACATGAGAATATGTCAAATAATACATAAATCTTGATAATCTGTTAGCCAAGGGGGAATTGTTCTGTTGTATACCTACTAAATATATCGTATATTTTGCTCTATGATCCCGTGTATATCTACTCAGAAGTGAACCTTATTGAGTCAGTGAAAATTACTGCTGGATAAGTGAGTACAGAGATGGCCATTTACCCTGCTCTGGGTTGACAGCATTGGCAGCCCCTCACAGGTTGTCCTCCATTTCCCTTGTAGCAAGGAATCACATTCCAGCGGCCGGCAGTTGTAAAATCCCTCACTGGCCACATTACAGGGCAGAATAGCTCAGCAAGGCTAAAGTTTAAATTGCCCAATCATGGGCTGCCAAGGGGGTGGAGCCTGGTTGGTGGACTTGAGTGCAGAAGTTCTCACTCTGGTCTGCCAATTAAGCGAGTACAGAAACACAGCTTTAGATGAAGTGGGTGATTGTTACTCAAGGCATAAACTTTATAAAGTGAATTAATGAAAGTTGTCAAGCAGACTTTTGAGCCTGTAAAATTACAAACCTCGGATAAATGGAGGGGTAATAAGTATAAGACACCCCCATGTATAAGACGGCCCCTATTTTTTTGAACCCAAAATTAAGAAATCAGTATTTCTTGAGTTGTTGAGCTTTTCTAGGGGGAGCTTACCCTTGAGTTGTTTAGTTATTCATGTATAAGATGATCCCCAATTTTTGCCTAATTTTTAAAGGAAAAAAACCATTGTCTTATACACGGAAAAATATGGTAATACTCATGTGGAAGCAAAAATATTGGTGGTTCTTTTTTTCTTCTAATCCACACTTTAATCCTGCATGAATTAGTTGCAGAGTATAAGAGACTCGTGACATTTTAAACATTTAAGGCACACTCACTGATTCTGCTACGATTTAATAGGCATCTTTAATACAAATCTCAAAACACACCTTAGCTTAATTATCCCTGTTTTATAGAAAGTGAAACTCACTTTCCAAATTAGGAGTGAAATCCTGTGCTTCAACCATTTTCAATGATAGCTATAGTCTTGCGTATACAATCAGCTCCTTGCTTTATACTTATTTTGTTGCAGAACATGGAAGAACTTGGTTATGAAAAATCTTCTGATAGCATTGTGTTAAGACTTGTAGTGCTGTCACTCCAGTACAGCTCCTGTTGGATTATTTTCTACTCCCAAGAAAGATTAAATTCAGAGTAAGTTCATATCTTTTGTTTGATCCTAGTTCATGAGGTTTAGAAGAATGCCATCTTTTTTTTAAGAAGTGAAAGCTCAAATTTGCAATATTTCTGCCAAGGCTGTAGCTGTAATGGAGGAGATCCTCTGGACCAGGAATGTCCAACAGGTCAATCAGCTCCTTTTCCTTTGCATTGGCCTAAGAGCATCTGGTCCCTCCCCCTCCCTCCATTTTCGCATAACTGCTGGAACGAAAGATGGAGTTTTTACTCGTCTTACATTTTGCTCTTAATAACGGGGCTTTCCTCCCTAAAAAAAGCTCTTTGACCTGATCCCTCCCCAAAAGCGGTAGATCACTGCCAGTCCCCCCCCCCCGCCCCATGAGTAGATCACAGTCTCTTGGGAGTTGGACGTCCTTGCTCTAGACCTTTCCCCGAATGTTCAGTATGGAAACAATAGTCTACCTGTTGTTTAAAACATACCTATTCCTACCTCCCAGTGTTCTGGCAAATGACTGCAAACACTTTGATATAGCAAACACTAGACACTTACTCTAAAATGTTTATTTTATTAATATCTCATACAACGGAATAACCTTAAATATATTTAACTATGTTATGGTTAAGTTATTTATCCCAGTCCTGTGTATCCTCAGTTGCCCTCACCACAAAATTGTTGGTTAAGGGTCTGATTGCTGCACATGCCTTAACAAAAATGTTTTGACTGCTGCTGTTCAGCAGCTGAATAGCAGCACGTTAAGAAGTGCAGGCCTCTTAAAAATGCTGCAGCCTAGCCAGTCACTATAAAGATGTTATTCCTCACTAATTATTTACAGGAGAACAGGGTCATTTCTGCATCCACATTCACTTTCCTTGTGCAGTCTGACTTTTTTCAGATCAGACAGAAATAGCTACCTTAAATGCTCTTTCCTTGTGAGGTTATGGAGAGAAGTCTGGGTTGTATGAATACTATCCATTCTGAGATATCTTGCTTTGATTCTTGTGGATGGAATCCAACTAAGTTTTACTGGGAATTGACCCATTGAAGTCAGTGGGCATAACTAATTTCAGCCAGCCTGCTCTGAGTAAGACGTAGTTAGGTACATTTGTCAGTTTTGCAGTTACTGAAGTGTCCTACATTTTTAACTTTGTTATTTTTTACTGTATCATGTAGTTCTGCCTGTTCAGTTTTTATTGCATCCTTTCTATAGGTTAAGAATAATAATAACAGTGAATCTATAGTTGACCGTACACCACTTAGAGATTTTATTTAAGTGGTATTAAGTGGTATATAAATGTTTTAAAATAAATACATATATCACAAAAAGGAAAAATATTGGAACAAAGTAAGGATACATAGGAAAAGAATTCTAGCATGCAGTGTAAGCCAAATATATATATTTTATGAAAAGAGATCAATCTAAAGAATATTAATGTTGTGTGTACTTTATCACATTTCCCCAGCAAATGTTCAGGTAACTTAATGTTCAATATTTCATAGATTTTGAACACAGATATTGACTAAGTGTAATGAAATACTACTTTATTTAGGTATAGCCTAGCTGGAAAGACTCTGCATCACCTAACCTTGATTTATGGAGCCTTGGTTTCATTTGCACAGAAGTCGGAAGACTTTGATGTAAAGGTAGTTTTCGTAAAATATATTTGTTAATGTTGCTTATGAAACTCCATTAGCAGAATATTTCGTCCTTCATGCACAGACAAAAGATAGGAAATTGGTTAGATTTTAATATCTGCTGTAAAGGAATCTCAAAGAATGTGTAGGATCTGATAGTAACTTGGTTTGCATGAAATGCTAAGATAAGGTCTGTTTGCACTCCCAAACCTATCCTCACCAATTAACTATGACTTGTTAGTGATCAACAAATCGGAATATAAAACCACTGTTTGAAGTTGGCTTATGAATTGCAGCTTGTGTCAACCATGGCTTCTTGTTGCATCTAACCCCACTATGCAAGCATAATCCTGGTTAGTGTTGGTGCCCTGCCTCAAGATGCTCACCTGTCTAGAGAGAAATGCGGCAAAAGTGATTAGCAAACAGAAACCAACATTAGGTGAAACAAGACTCCAAATATTGACCCTGCTTTGTTCAACAAACTATAGTTAAGACAAACCATAGCTTTGTGTTACAAGTGAAAGTGGCCACAGTTTTCAATGGAGTCTGTATAAAGCTGTGTTTCTTATGTCATCACTTGGCTTCCCCTGCCCAAATAATTCGGTTCTCATTTGCGGGGGCTGAAGGCTTAGAATGAGAGTACCTGATTCCTGGAGTGCTGGATTTCTCACTTTTTTACATAGCCAGTTGGCACAGTGCAGACTGAATTTTCTTGTGACATACCCTACATTCCCAAATGTGTGCTACAAAACACAAGCAGAAGTACAGGAAGAAGGCGCAGATGCAATCCAAAGGTATACTCACTCAATAAGTTAAGGTACAGGGCAATTCTAAGCCCTGCTCCATGCTGCTGGTGGGAGTTAGAATGTAGCAGAGGTGACCTCCTGCCTTGGTCTGCTGGGTTCTTCCACTGATGTACTTGCTGAAAGGGCAGTGATGTGCACACTTCTGTTTGCGCTTTCCTATCAGTAGCAGCCTGTGTAAGGTCCCCAAATAGGGTATTTTGGAGTTGGGGCAGGAGCCAAAGCTCGCCCGTTTCCTGAGTGCGGGGGGAGGAGGAGGAGAAGAAGGAGAAGAAGAAGAAGAAGAAGAAGAAGAAGAAGAAGAAGAAGAAGAAGAAGAAGAAGAAGAAGAAGAAGAGGAAGAAGAAGAATTGCCCTGTCAACCATCAGCCACGGCCAGTATTCTAAAATCACTTACTGAGTAATCTTGTGGCAAATTTATATCACACAGGCTTCTGCTATCTATTGTCACAAGTATTGCTTGTTTGCACTGCCCACGCTCTGTCCATTGTAGCTGGCACATGATAAGTTTCAAATAATTCTGGCATGTGACAGTAGGAAAAAACACTGTGGGCTGAACAGAAGTACCTAATGCCATGTCACCACTAGAGGTCAGCAAGCTCAGTTATCACAATTAAGCAATCCATTATTAATGTAATTTCTCTAGGTTTTTCATCAACTTTTTAAATCCTGATTAAGCTCCTGACGTTCTGCTTGGAAAATAAATGAAAGCAAATGTAAATTCTTAGTTCAGGCTGTTGCCTGATATAGTTGGGGTAGAATTTTTTAACCGCATATAGAGCTTACTGGAAAATTGGTAACTGAGGCCTTGATTATCTTAATGTTGTGTCTAAGCTGAGATTGTTAACATGCAGCATCAACCTGGGCATTAAATTGCCAAGGATTCTTGTTGTTTTGTTCCATTTTATGTAATCTCTGTTCTGAATGTATAACAACATTTTAGGTGGTTCTTACACCAGGAGTTGAAGAGACAGCCCTTTTGGTTCGTCAGATCGCTGACCACATTCTGATGACTTCTCAAAGACATCCTCAGGAATGGCTAGACAAATCTTGGCTTTCCGTCTTGCCGTCAGAGGTGAGTTTCTCTTAAACAAACAGGGAACCTGTGGCCCTCCCAAATGTTGCTGAAGTACAACCTCCCACCCTCCCATCATCCCTGACCATTGGCAATGTTGGCTGGGCCTAATGGAAGCAGCAGGTGGAAAGCCACTGGTTCCCTCCTCTCCTTACAAGGGACAGGTGGTTCCTGTTCCATTGCATTTCTTTTATTCTTAATGTGTGTAGGCTACAATAGCAGGAAACACTATTCAAATGCAGCTGTTGCACATGAACGGATCCTCCAGAGGATAAGGACTGCAACCCACTTTACATGGTAGGCTGCAGTCCTTCCTTGCTAGTGGGTCTTCCAGATGGAAAAAATGCAATCTGCCCATCTCTTATCAAAGAAAGGAATGAATCGCTGTATGCTGCTGGCTGGCTAAAAGCCATCCTATTCGTAAATAAATGTATGTTTTATATAATGATGTAGTTACCTTCTGGAAGGAAAATCCTGAAGCAAAACACACATAAATGAGAGAGGTGACCAGACTGAGATGTTGCCTGCCTTACCTGATCTTGGTGGATGCTCCAGGAAAACGTGGCTGGAGGCACTGGCACACTCTGATTTTGCACGGCAAATGAATCTGATTCATCCTCTTTCATTACTGTTGCTTTCAACATGGCAGATGCAGGCAGGGCAGAAAGGGAGCAAGCTGTTTTTAATGCCTTGTTGAAATTGTAATTTATAATGTCTCTTTCACAATGCCAGCTTCCTGAAAACTGGCTTAATTATAATATTGTTATGCTTGCCCCAGTTTCCTGAGTGATGAGAAGTTCCAGGAGCTCAGCGTGCATCTGGATTTTGGTTTCCTTCTAAGTGGAGGGACTTAAAATATTTTGTAATATTTGAATTTATATTATTTTGGGCATAGGCAGAGGTGCAGTTTAACGCCTACAAATTGTAAACTCTGCTGCCCCACATCAAATTCCCATAAAGGCAGTTTTCAAAAGACACTTTCTAAAAACTAGCCCTTTGCTTCTTTCTTTGTTCCGTTCAAAAGCCCAGTCTTTGCTTATTTCCACTCACAAAGGTAAGTAACATCAGCTTGAGCAGCGGGAAATAAAAAGGATTGCCTTTGCCAAAATGGCTCTTGCCTTCCAGAGGCGTCTTCAGCTATCTTTTTACTTGTAGCCTCTCTAACAGCAGATGTGCCTGCCAACTTGGCCTGCTAACCATTAAGGTACATTTGTAGGCATTCTGGCCCCAGGAAACCTCTTTTATCCTACTTTGCAGCAATCAGTTAGCGAACTCATAAGCTATTACCTTTGAACTCAAAACAAAGCAAACATCACTTGCAACTGTCCTTGAAAACATAACAAAGTTAATTCTGGTTTTTCCCCTCAGGAAGAGAAATCCTTGTTTACATTTCCATGCATGAATCCTCTAGTGGCTCAAGTCATGTTAAAGAAAAGCTCTTCACTGGAGTGGCTTCTGTCAGCAACCTTTGACCAGCTTCATGCGCTTCTGCCTGAAGTGCCTGAGAAAGTTCTGAAGGTCAGATATTCAGGGTCCCAGCATCTCCTGTGTAACATGTGTGACTGTGTTTATATGTGTTTATGCAAGAATCCAGTACTTTAGATGTGTCCAATCAGTAGCATGGCGTGGGTTGCAGCACCCAGGGCAAGCAAGCCACTGACATCACCAGGGTGCCTCACCTGAGCCAAGCGGGGCCACACTGCACTGCACTGCACTGCCTGCCCATGCAGGTGGGAGCCTGGCCGGCCAACATGACCCTTGGCAGGCGAATCCCCCTGATACCCACAGAGAGGAGTGCTGGGCCAGGCCGCACTGGAGTTACCCCTTACCCGTCTCCCTCCATTAGTGCTGGCTCATTGTGGGCCTGAGCTGCTCTGCTGCCTTCAACAAGGTAGGGCAAGGATCCTCAT
>NC_138534.1:25042387-25172387 GCF_964234715.1 Podarcis melisellensis | reverse complement strand
CCGGAACGAATGAAGTACTTAACCCGAGATACCACTGTATAGTGAGAAATGTTAAGTTTGTTGTTGGGTTGGTTGGCGAAAGCTGGTAGTGTTGATGTGTGTAAAGTTGGTCAGTCGCTTTTGCAGAAAGGCTTTTAAGAATAAAAGCAGAAAGTACTCTGCAAGGATACTTTTCTCATGGACTCTTTTATGCCGACAAGGGTCCAAGGACCAAGCTGAGGCGACAAAGGGAGGTCAGAACCTTTCCCCCCCCCAAACACTGACATGTTCCCTGTTGGTGGTGGAAGCAGTTGCCCTTCTTCCAATAGGAAATGCTCTGCCTTGGTGGGAGGGACCAAAAATGTGGGATTGAGGACAGTCAGTTGTGTGGGGTGTGTGTGTGTGTGTGAGAGAGAGAGAAATGTCCCTATTTTCATTTGAGGAATGTTGGAGGGCATATGATGCTTCTCTGAACTTTTTATTTTCTTTTCGAGATGGAAGGATGCTTCTCCCTTCCACTGTAGCTAACTATATGTTTGCAATACTTTTTGCCACTTCATTCGCTAGGGACTCCTGCTTAATGAAGCTCTGCTTTTTGTATGTTTTCACCAAACAAGCAACGCGGATGCACATGAATAAATATCTGAAGCTGGTTTGGAAACGTTAATGCTCAAGATTAGTTCTGTGGGAAGCAAGTCTGTGTCCATGCAACCAGGAATAGCTCCATCTTCTTCTTCAATAGCCAGCGTTCCTCCTCGCTAAGTTCGGAGTTGGAATATTCAGGCTTTCCAAAGAATTCAGACAATTAATGTGATGGTATGCCACCATGTATGAAGGTGGCGCTGTGGGTTAAACCACAGAGCCTAGGACTTGCCAATCAGAAGGTCTGCGGATGGAATCCCCACGATGGGGTGAGCTCCTGTTGCTCGGTCCCTGCTCCTGCCAGTCTATCAGTTTGAAAGCATGTCAAAGTGCAAGTAGATAAATAGGTACCGCTCCAGCGGGAAGGTAAACGGTGTTTCCGTGCGCTGCTCTGGTTCACCAGAAGCGGCTTAGTCATGTTGGCCACATGACCCGGAAGCTGTATGCCGGCTCCGGGAAAAACCCTGATATCAACAAAGTTATTGAATCAGAAACTATAACTGCGAGTTAGATGTTAAACCTGCAGTTATCTATCCCTACTATACAATTTGTCAAAAGAAGGGGTAACTAGGAACAGCAGCCTTGAATCAGTCTAACAATCAAGGCTTACAGATTCCCTGATGAACTCAACACTAGCTTATTTCATATGGCATAAGGCTACCATTTCAGACTGAACTCATTGTTTTGTTGCATGGTCAATTAGCTGTAGCAACAGGTTCATAATGACATAAATAGGTAATCTTTGCCACCACCATCCCAGAGTCTCATCACTTAGATTCACAGGAGAACTAAAATTATTTTCTGCTAAACATTCAGAAATAAACATTGCTGATGGATAAATCATGGCCTTTTCAAATGTATGAATGCCACTGGAAAATGCTAAAATTACTCCAGCCACATTCCTGACTAACTCTAGGATTCTACATTTCTACTCTGAAGCTTAATGGATGGAGGTATTTGGTAGGTATCCTTTCTTATCTCTGCATATGTACCAAGGTAGTCAAAACAGCTATCTGTCCATGATTACAATCTTTGGGGGTGGGAAGAGATGGACACACTAAGGAAATGAACAGAAATTGGCAGAGCAGAAGGCATCTGATGAGCAAACTTCTCCAGCATACCTTAAAGCATTTAGAATTCCTTGCAAATGGAGTTTTTAGGGCAACAAGGAAGCTAGGAAGCTAAAAAGCTCTTCTAATATGCAAGATAAAAGGCAGAGTGCAGAATTAAAGTACAACATATCCTTTTGCTGTCAGTAGTAAAAGTAATATTAACAGACACATCCATGGAAGATGAAAAAGCATCTTGGTAAAAGTTCTTCTTTTGATATCCGGTTAACCAACTGTAAGACTGCTCAGTAGATATTTTCAGTATGTACTCACAGCCTATATATCATTTAGCATCCCAACTGCATTTTGAAGATGCATCATGGAAAGCTAGCACAAAAGTGCTGGCAAATACAATTTGGAAAGGTCAAACAAAAGGGACTTGTTCCGACAGGCTTGTTTACTAGTTAAGTGATGATCTGCATGCATTTATGAGCCATCAAGAAACAAATATGACCAGTATAATTTCACACTTCTTCACATCGCTTTCAGCACAGTGATTGTTGGTTGAGTAAATTCACAAATTTGGCAGAAAGCCGAAAGAGTGTGGATTAAATTCAGCAAGTTTTAACAAATTCAGATAAAGGATCATGGGTGAACCACTACTGACTGACTAGAACCAAATTCATGCATTTGTCTGAAGTGCAAGAGCCCAAAAGGTTGACAGGACATGGGTGTACATGCAAGCCCCAGCACCAGGGTTCCTGGGCACAAATTGAGCATGGAAGTTTGAAGAGAGTTTCTAAGTATGCGTGGTTGATTGAACCAACTAACAGAATTTTTTTTATAAAGCCTAGAATTCTAGATAATTGACAAATGAATTTTGCTCTGGTCAACAGTAGGGCTGGGCGATATCTGGTTTTCAACATATCACCAACTAAACACTGCAATATACTGATATATCGTGATGTCTGAAATAAAAATGAAGCTATGTTGAGGCATTGGTTGACTTCATGGTTTTTCTTGCATCATGATTTTTGCTTAGCGCACACACATGCACACACATTGTGATTCACAACATATTGCCAGGTCAAAAAAATATGAAACCGATATCACGATATGAACTTCAAACCGCTTTTGGATGATATATTGATATATCACCCAGCCCTAGTCAATGGCAAAGGATGTACATGGCAAAGGATGAAGGAGTGTTACATTTGCTCGATTCATATTCTGCTTAAGACAGCTAGGACAAAGTTGGGCGAAAATGTTATAACATGTGAAACCACAGACTGCTAAGCAACCTGATATAAAGAGCAAACAATTATTTTAGCAGCATGCTGAAATCTTTGTGTAATCTTCTACACAAATGCTACGTTGTTGGCATCTGTCAGTCATGGGAGAAAATGGAGGAGTGAGCCTTTGGGGGTGATGTCAAACTTTTGGAGAATTCCAGCGCTTTTTGTGGCTGTAGAGACCAATACGGGAGAGGCATGTTTTGTTGCAGCTGTGGCAGATGAAGGCATCGGGTTGTGATACTGCAGATACACCATGGTGTTTTTGCTCTATGTGCTCCTCCCAATGTTATTCTCATCTGGTCACTGCTGTTAATATATGGACTGATGGTGTGTCTCCAAGCACTGTGGCTGTCTCCAAGGGGTCCCCACTTGGCAAGGTTGATGCTGCCAGCCTTCATGTCTCATTTGCAGATATCTTTGTAACACAGAGTTGTCTGCCAATGGGCCCGGTGCCTGAAGCCATAAATCACATCCTTGAGGATCCTGCCATCTTCCATTTTGTGGACATGATTGAGCCAGCATAGACATCACTGAAACAGAAGTGCAAACATGCTGGGAATGTGGGCTTGGGAGAGCACATCTTTGTTTGAAACTGCCATGTGATGCTCAAAATCCTCCTGATGCTCATCACTCCATCTTCTGTATCTCACTTAGGCCATACCTTGTATCTCCTATGACAAATTTCTAACTTTTACCTCCTCCTGCAGCTTTGCTCTCTTTCTTTCAAGAAGAGAAGAAGCACTCCAACACTCTATTAAACTTAGCAGTGTTCACAGTGGATTCTAAAACATAGTCCTCCTGCTTCACATAAAAGTGAGTGTCTCCTTCGCCAGATACCTCCCATGTGACCAACGTTAGCCAAATCACACGAGAACTACTAGAGAACTCTCTAGAATTCAGTTACCAACCCATCCAATTTAAACACATAGTAAAGTGGTACCTCAGGTTAAGTAGTTAATTGGTTCCGGAGGTTCTGTTCTCATCCTGCAGCAAAGTTCTTAACCCGAGGTCCTATTTCTGGGTTAGCGGAGTCTGTAACCTGAAGCGTATGTAACCTGAAGCGTATGTAACCCGAGGTACCACTGTAAAGCATACAAGCATTTACAATTTCGGTGAATTAAATCACTATACTTAACAGCCTGGGACGTGGGTGGCACTGTGGTCTAAACCACAGAGCCTAGGGCTTGCTGATCAGAGGTACAAATACCCATGACGGGGTGAGCTCCCATTGCTCGGTCCCTGCTCCTGCCCACCAAGCAGTTCAAAAGCATGTCAAAGTGCAAGTAGATAAATAGGTACCGCTCCGGAGGGAAGGTAAACAACATTTCCGTGCGCCGCTCTGGTTCGCCAGAAGCAGCTTAGTCATGCTGGCCACATGACCCAGAAGCTGTCTGCAGACAAACACTGGCTCCCTCAGCCTATAGAGCGAGATGAGCGCGCAACCCCAGAGTTGGCTGTGACTGGACCTAACGGTTACCTTTTACTTAACAGCCTGGGGTGGGTAGCAGTGAAGTTGGAGCCGATGGATGTTTTGGCAAGAGTGCCAGATTGATGACAGCACCCCTCTGGTACAACCACACAGCCCAAAACTCATTGCCCCCTCACCCTTTCCAGGTAAGTAGCAACGATGCTGGTGTTGGGAGGGCAATACTGCCCCATCACACATGCTGGCTGCCAGGTAGGTACATACAGTAGACAGTTATCCTTCAAGCAGCCATGTCCTAAGCCACCCAGAGTTTTAAAATTTTAAAAATGGCAGTTTAAATCTGGGCCTGTGCAGCTAACAAAGCACAGGTATATTTACTGACAGTGTGATTATCTGCAGTTGTCCTGACTTACATTTTTGAATTGGTAGATTTATTGCTGTTCATCTGAAATGCCGGAAGCTGTTTTGGGCACAACCTTGTGGGAGAGCAGCAGACAAATAGGCATGATGAGGAAGATGGTGAGATTAATGCACAGCGGTGGGATTTTTAAAAAGGGAGCCTTAGTGTGCATTAATATGCACATCACCTCACAGCACAAAGAAAAGGAGAGAGTGGGGGCAACATCTTTTCAAATATACAGAGAGGTAGAGATTAAGCAGCAGTCTTGGGAAGGAAAAGATGGTAAAAGGCAGGAAAGCATATGCAAAGCAGTGGCTACTCGCTGACCTTTTTGTACCCTGAGAAATGGCCATTTATTTCCACATCAAAGCTCTAACATGAAAATCCAGTGAAGCCCTAAAATATAAACGGGCAAACCTGTGTTTTTGTCATGTCAGATTGACCCTAAGAATAGCTGAACTAAAAATTCAGCTGCACATGACATCATCTGTTGCCTCTTGTTGATGAATACACATTTTATACATGTATGTCAATATTTTGTTACACACACACACACACACACACACACACACACACACACACACACACCCCTATATAAAGAATCCAGGAACAAAATGACAAAAACCAGCCATTATCCTGACAACTTCTTTAAAGAATTGGAAAAGATATGAGACAAGAGCATAAAAGATACAAATGGAAATATCTCCTCAAACTGTCAGAATCTGAGAATATGAAAACAGAACATATGGGCGAAAGGTGTTGCTTTTAAATTTAGTTTTTCAGCATTCACCTCAAGAAGGGAGGAGGGGGGAGCACACCACTTGCTATTCAGAATTGGCTGAGGCAAATGATGCCAAGATTTGACAGCCTGAATTTGCTATGCAAGATTTCCTTCTTTTGAAGATTAAGACACTTATCATTCAGTTATCGTTTTCCTTTCCCTGGAAATAGCTCCAGGCTTGATTCATTGGAAATGCATGCGCTATTTAGACGAGATTTGCAAAGCGACTGAAAAACATTTTACTAAGGTACATTGCATTCTTTGGTGGCTTGTTGCTGATGTCCTTTTTCCATTGTAGCCACATTCACTCCAGAAATGTTTTCCGCTGTACACAGATAAAAAAGGGCAGCAAATACAACCTTACAAATGCCCAATTTATTTATTTTTCAAAAAAAAAGATGCTGCCCTCAAATTCTATGTGCTTCGCTAGAATAGATTGTTTCTAGGCACTCAGCATCCATCAACTAAATGCACTCTTCAGAACAGGAAATCCCCACGAAGACATGAAGAATATTGATGTATCAGTCTTATTATGGTGAACTGAACAACAGAGAGAGAGAAAGGAAGGCACTGGTGTACTATATAAGAACACTCTGAACACATGCAATACAATACATAAATGCATAGGGTTCTCTCACTCCTTTTCTGAATAGTGGCTAACAGTTCAGTCATGTTTAGTTCAATGGGACTAAGTCACAGACGTGTTTGTTGAAGATTTGAGGTCTAATATTTTGAGCTAAGACGTTCCCAATTTTAAACTCACATTCATTGCAAAGTCAGTAAGTGGCCTTGAGTAAACCACTCTTAATTGCAACAGGGTTGTTGCAAAACTTACTAAAATAAGGAATGTGAAGGCTTTTTCAGTGGTTGAAATGAACCATATCGATGCTAATTATTAACAAGCAATGAAGGCATCAAGAAGATTGTATTTATAACCTCCCAAGATCTCAAGCTGATATGTGGAAATAGTTTTTGGAATTTGATTGTAATAATTTGATTTGATATTTTTAAGCAACGTGGTTGATGTGTTGTAAGTTATGTTGTTTAATTTGTGATGTGAAAAATGAAAATTAGTAACCATATATATACACATGAAGGAATAGCATTTCATTTTCCTTTAAATGAGAAAAGCCAGCAAGAGCAAAATTTGTATTATGTCCATCTATGACAACTGCATAGGAAACAGCCCAATAAGTTCTCCCTTCCTTTGAGAGGATTTGTTCAGTTATATGCTTTACACAACACCAGAATGGCTGCTTTCAAGATACCTGTCCATGACCCATAACTGTATTTTATTCTGTTTCATAAAATGTATATACTGCTTGGAAAACCTCATGTACTTCTTCTATGTCAACAGATACTTTTTTGGGTTGAATTTTTTTTTAATCGGCAACAGATGAAACTTCTTAGAGCATTTCCTCCCCCACCCCCCAGAAAATGTCCCTTTCCGGTTCTCACCCTGTACACTGAAGGTTGTTTCACATAATACACAGAGGCAAACCTTTATTTGCTACCATGCTAGTACTCAAAAGGAGATTGCAATCAATCATGGCTCCCTGATGGGTGTCCCTGCATTTATTTTTACAAAGGGCACTGAGCATCCTTCAAGTGCTATGTGCAATCACTCCCTCTAATGATGAACTCAGGTGGTGAGTGCTAACAGAGTGGAGGAAAAATGAGGCCACTGATCAATAGAACTATTACTATTATTAAATTCATTTACCTAGTTAGTCATTTAATAGAAAAGAACATAAACAACATAAACAACATAAAAAATTAGAGTCAAAGGCATAGCATAAAAACAGACAGCAGTACATTGCAGTATTATGCCTTCCAAGAGCACCAGGTGACTCAGGTAAACCCCCAAACTAAGTACCAAAATCCCTTCAAAAAACCCCTGAGAGAGATGGGTAGGAAAGACCAACAAGGACTGAGCATGCTCAGCATCCATGACCTATCCAGTGTCAGCTGTGGGGGGTGGGGGTGGAGAAGAAAGCTGAGATTGTGGTCTGCGCCTGGAAGACATGCGCCTGGAAGACATGAACAGTCTGGAAGGAGGAAACACTGCAACATTTTATTGCAGGTTCTCCACATTGGCAACCAAAATCAAACAATGACAAAAACGCATAGAGTAAGGCCCACAAATTACACATATTGAACTCGTATGCTTTATGAGTATGGCAAAAATTAAAAATTAAACTAAAAGGGGTGGAATTGCTAAAAGGACTTTAGCAATCCCAACTGCCATAATAATAATAATAATAATAATAATAATAATAATAATAATAATAATAATAATTTATTATTTCTACCCCACCCATCTGGCTGGGTTTCCCCAGCCACTCAACCACATTGAACCCAACGGATTTTGACTATACAGTATGTGATTTTGGCTTTAGGCATGATCCCCGGAACGTAACTCCTGCATAAGTTGTGGGCTAACTGTAAAACAAACAGCCATAATAAAATCACCTTTTATATCAATAAGGGCAACAAGACAGAAAAGAATACATTAGAGATCCCCAGGTGAATAAATATGTCTAATTTGCTCTGTGTCTGAAATAATCAGGGAGGTCTCCCGGATGAGTAACTGATTCCAAAGTTGCGGTGTGATAACTGAGAAAGATCTGGCATGTTTCCAGGTGTACGTGAGTGCTAAAATGCTTTGACTTGTGCTGAATCAGCACTGCTTAATTTCTTTCAGCACTACATTATCAATGCAGACAATCCCCAAAGCAGGAAGTAATCAGTCATTCAGAGAGTCGGTCATCAGATTAGCCTGGGATCTCTGGGACAGAGTGTTCTGAGTAGAACTTCACTTTGAGAACCTAGAGTTTATAATACCAGGCTACCTGGACTACACCGTTTGACTCAATATAGGGTAGCGATAGGGGAGAAATCCCATTCAGTTCATATTTAAAGTGAGGCCATGTAATTTATTCTTTCCAAAACAGTGCACAAATCAAAACACAGCCGTCTGGCATTTCTCCAGGTTTTGCAATGCAGTTCTTCAGTCAACTAATGTGTACAAGAAACATGCACAGTGCAATGCGGACAGTGAAGATGCTGACCCTCTGTGTTTTCTGTTGCTGCTGGTGAAACATCTTGGTTCAGGGAAGTTCCTATTCCATGTGCTTGCCAACCCTGTTCCTAGGTGCCCAGTCACCAGGATGCTGTTTTTGATTGGTAATACGGCTTTGTGGCCCAGAGCAAGAGTCTGGGTTGCCATCTTCTTGTGAGTTTCAGTGTTGCTGATGCTGCGGTAGTGGCCCAAAGGACCACAATAAATGTGATAATGTGTACCCCTGTAAATCATTGAGTGTGCTTCTAATAGAGAAGTAATGGTAGCCTGTTGCTTTATGAAACTAATAATTTTGCAAGTTGCTGCCCCCCCCAAATGGGGGCAGAAATACAGCTAATATGTGAATCACAAAGATACAGCTTAAAGCTAGAACTTAAGTTGCTACATGGTGCAAAAGGCTACAAGTAACACAGGTTCCCAACATGCACACTAATGCAATGCAACAGAACACAGTGGGAATCAGAACTTAATCAGTAGAAATTGCTAGTGCTTATTGTGCATGTGTAAAATGTGAAATGAGGTAATGATGTATATGATTGGTGAAAATTGAAATGCTTTGTTTGGAAAGTTATAAATACCACTGCCTGGATCAGCGGGCCAGGCTGAAGTTTTGCAGAACGATCCTACTGTAACCTATTGCTTTGCAGTAAACAACACTGGACTCCTAATGCTTCACGTTTCTGAGTTTTATTGGCATAAACTCAGGAGATAAGCTATTTTTGGCTTATGACAATGCCACTCAGTATCAGAGACTGAACCAATGTAGATCACGGCCCCCATGGTGTGTGACAGACTGGGAGGGAGCAGTTATGTTGCTGTATTTATGATGCTATCTATACTGCCCTAGATAGAGGCGAATGAATGAGCTGGTTGTAAGTTATGCTCAACAGTGCTATGCATTTTTGTAGACAAAATATTTGCTCTATAATAACTGTTTGACTGGGGATTATCTGTATATATGGGAGTGAGGCTTGGATGTGGAAGACTGCTAATGATGCATTTAGGAGAGGTTATTGTGGTTTTTTTCTGAACAGGGAGCAGTACAGCTATATACAAATCAATTGCCTGTACAGAACAATTTCATATATTGCAAAGTTTCAAATAAATTCAGATGCCAACTGAATTTATTAATTAAAACCTAACAAATTTAATGTGTGTCATCCCACCCCCCACAAAAAAACCCTTTTTATCTGTTTCATTTTCATACTGTCCTTCGTCCTGTGGGAGCTGATGGCATCAAAGAGCATAATAAACACACAATCTATGCAATACAAATACCTTTCAAATAAATCCTTCAAAAGCTATATCCAAATAATACTACCAGCTGACATTACACTAGGCATTCTTTTCTCAAAGGCCCAGATGAACAAATATATATTTAGTCTGTGTCTTAGCAGCAATGTTTATTAGAGCAACAGACACAAGGAAAGGAGTTGATAAAGACCACTTAAAAACTTTTCAGTACAGTGGTACCTCGGGTTAAGAACATAATTCGTTCTGGAGGTCTGTTCTTAACCTGAAACTGTTCTTAACCTGAGGCACCACTTTAGCTAATGGGGCCTCCCGCTGCTGCCACGCCACTGGAGCACGATTTCTGTTCTCATCCTGAAGCAAAGTTATTAACCTGAAGCACTATTTCTGGGTTAGCGGAGTCTGTAACCTGAAGCGTATGTAACCCGAGGTACCACTGTAATTTCAACACAATAATTTTAGAAGCTCCTTGTCAGAGAGGTAGGGTGTATTTCAGGCATATTTTTTTTAGCAAGCTGGAGGATTAAGTGTATTTATTGAAGAGTCTCCCTTCAGAAAAATCAATCCATATTATTTAAGATGCTAAACCTTTCAAAGGCCTACTTACATGATACAGTATTTAAAGAAATTGGCCAAAACAAAATCCAAGAAGTAATGACAATTCTTAATAAGGGAGCAAGAGAGTAAGAAGAAATGGCATGCAGAAATGGTGCCGAATATTGTAGATAATCAGAATGATAGTGCAAATGTGTGTGGCTGGGATCATTTCTTCTCCTCCTCCTTGAATTTTTTTAGGGCAAAAAACTTGAGTTTAGTGAAGTGGGATGTGAACTGTAAAAATTTTTAAAAAGGAAATCTGGAAAATATAGAATCTCCTATAAACATGACACACTTCTTCCTCCATATTGTTATCTTCCACTGCCTTTCAAGAGATTGCATACCCACGAGTGGGAGGTTAGCTTTTAACACTGAGCCTAAACAAGAAGCAGCATTCATACACAATATGTTCACACCACCATTTGGAGCACTATTATTATTGCAGATATTACAGACATGGAAATATTATGAATCACCATGTCAACACAATTCAAATTTCTGGTCTAAAAATATTCCTTTAAAAAACCCTGAAATAAATCATTAGCTCTGTATGTAGGGCCAGTGAAAACGTCAGAAATAAGAAACCTATTCATATTATATTTATTTCCAGTGCAAGAGGATCAGAAAGACCTCCGGCAAGAGATAAATTGCACTGCTTATTTGAAAAATTCAAGCAAACTCAATAGCATGAAGGGCTGGCAACACGAGCAGTGCTGACATGGCTTCCCCATGTAATGTGTCTGTCATGGGGCCAACAGGCAGAGCAGGTTGTTCACAGGTCAGAGAGAGAGAGAGAGAGAGATTAAAACTTAGAAACATTGAACAAGAAAACAACCAGATATATAAATGGATTCAGTGGATTGAAACATCACCACAGCAATTAATTTCCAGATCTAAAATATCATTTGCTCAGTCTTATGTACTGAGTTGAATAGCATCCAAAATGCAGCAGTCTGATTGGTCCTAGAACAACAGGATTCACAATGCAGTAGTCTGATTGGTCCTAGAACAATGCCAGCAGTATGACTGGTCCACAGGAGCCACCCAATCCAGCTCCAGGTGGAAGTGAATCCACAACCTGATTGGCCTACAGGAGAATCCCACAATTAATCATGTGGGGCCCATTGTGTAAATAATGTATATAAAGCAGACATCCTGGGGGAACTTCCATTCCTCCTCACCACTATGAGCTGGATAAAGAGCATGAAATCCACTCTCGACTCCGAGTATATTTCACTCAGATTTGCAAAGCTGTTGAGGTGCAAAGAGAAAGCCTATGGGCACGTGAGCTTCAGAGAATGGCCTTGTTTTCTGGGAAATGACTTGATTGGAGGTGATCAACATCAAGGGATTTAAAGGGCAGAACAAACTATGGTATGGTAGATCTTCCACCTCAGAAACTCCAAATACAAATCCATTGTGCCAACAGGGTCCAATGGGATCTCCTGCTGATCATGACAACTAGCTTCATTTGGAAGCAAGTAGCCATGAAAGCTTGCTTAAGCTTGGGAAAAATAATCATGGCCTGATGATAATAGGTTCTATTATTGCCATTTTTAAAATTATCTCCACCAGCTTGGGGAGGAAATAGAATATAAGTTAGTTTCCCTATCAAATAGGATATTTTGATTAAAAAATCCAATCTCAAGTTTTCAGCTTAAGGAAGGACCTGAAGTGACTTGTGACCCAAGATTTACATTTTATAATATACCATAATGCAAGGTTTTGAGGGCTATCTGGGGTCTCTTTCAGTTGGTTGCACAGTTGGTTGAGTAGGGAACAACATGCATGGACTCTAGTTGAATGGAGTCTGACCTCAGCCTGAATCAAAGTTGCTGGATTGTCAGGAGACAAAAGAAAAAGCTTTTTAAATAAGGATTTTTGCGATGTTCCCAGTTCTACAACCCAAGAGTCATCAGCTCCATAGAGAATTTGAGCTACTTCACTTTAGAAAGGTTTTAAGGCAGGGTTAATAAAAAAGCCACTTTTAATGTAGCAAGGTTTCGTACAGTTGTTCTAGAACTTTGATATTTCCACATGAGCCTTCAAAGAAAGTGTCTCATTAAAAAAACACCTCAATATATTTAAAGATTCAACATTGATCAGTCAGACACTTATCTCCTCACCAGATAAATATGAGGGGCTTCTTTCAAAAGACCATCACTTCAGTTTTTGAATAATTTATGGCTACATTTTCCTCACTACAGGCTCAAGGCAGCTTGCAGGTGCTTGCTGGTATTAGAACTGGCTAATTTATATCAAAGATGGGTTCTAGCAACTAGATTAGCTGCTACATCCACATGTAAGAAAGGCATCCTTGATAGACAGTTTGGCAATATAGTAACAGGTTAAACATTTGTAAGTCATGTTTGGAAGCCTTAGTTCTGAGTAAAAATGCCTAGGATTGCAGTGTAAGGTTGCACAATCTTTACCCTGGTACCTGGGAGCAAGCTCCATTGGATACAGTGGGACTTACTTCTGAGTAGACAGTGTAAGTCTCCATTTACAAGACAGGAATAAATGCGCCATGCATTTCCTAAGAAATGGCTGGCTATGGAAGCATTACTATTAAAAAAAATAAAGTGGATTGGTGACCTTTTCCTTCAAAAACATAGGAAGGGCTTTGTATGCCAGCTTCACCATTTCCTTCATTTCGTGCAGGTATTTTATTTTCAGTATAAGCAGGACTCAGCTTTTGCACTTTTAATTGTTCTCTGAGACATGGAGGGAAGGAAAAAGGAAAGCTGGGACATTCTGGGATCAAATCAGAACTGAGGTTGGCTCCTGTAATTCTGGAATTGTCCCTGGAAAATTGGGACAATTTTGGATCTGCCAGAAGATGTTAGGATTCTGAGTGGACTAACTGGGTTTCTTTGTTTTCCCTCAAGTGATGCTCAACTGCATCTTCAACATTCTACAGTTCCCAGAGTATGCTACTCCTCAAGGAACTGCGATATATATACAGCTCTGGTCATACTTCTGACATTTTATGCCGGCAATCTGGATAGAAAGCTTTGCCATTTGAGACTTCACAGTTTTGTATTATCCTTCAAATGCAGCACACGTTAATTGGATGGTTCAGGACTTCATCAAGAGGCAGAGTTTGGAGTGAAATGGCGTGTGAAGTAAATGAAATGAAACCATTTGTCAAGTATGTTGGTGCCGGTGAACGTATCTATTAGCATATATGCCAAGAGGGAGCTCAGTTGTTCGAGCGCCTATCTGTCTGGATGTATACTGGAGAAACCCAATAATAATGGCAGTGTTTTTCCCATGATGGGGGATTCTCCAGGTACGGAGGAGGGGATAAGGTTGTTCATTCACAAAAAAAGGTAAATGAACATGACAACCCAGAAACGGATTGGCTGCACTAGGTGGAAGAAAGGAATCCTCCATTGTGTGGACAGGCGGAGTCCCCCAAACCCTGGGCAGCCCCCGTGTGGAATAACGACTCAAGACATGCTGTGGGATTAAAATTGGCCACAACTTTATTATGTTTCAGATGTGGGTAGACCTTGGTTCAGACATTGGGTGTTTATCCCTCCCAGTCTCCTGCCGGGGATCTGGGGAACATCAGGATTATCCAGTGTGGGGTGGTGGGGTGGGCTAGCTCTGGAGAACATATGTTCAAGCAGAGAGAGCCCGCCCCGTACGGCCAAAGCCTCCCTTCAAACAACCCCTTTAATGGGGAACCCTGGTATTGCTTCTGCAAAGAGGAGGGGGGCCTGGGTCACCGCTGCACACCCTCCCCCATTTAGGGAAGATAGACTAAAGGATTCCGCCCATGGTCTGATACCGCCAAAGTTGTGACGTTTTGCTATGAGAAAGGCAAACCTGCCAATACAGGAGAATTCCTTTCTGGCCCTTCAACAGCAACCTTGACATAGCAGTGCCCGCGTACCTGAGGAGAAAAGGTTAACCTGCAACAGAAGTTTTAACTGAGGGTGGGTAGGGTGGGAGAAGCTTTGGAGGCAACTGACAATTCCCAGGTAAGACCCTCCCCCTATTGTGCAGGCATGTGGTCCCTCCCGCTACCTGGCCTGATCACCTTGGCAACACCTCCCCAGGCGGGATTGGGCAACTGGCAGAGGTAGGCAGAGATCTCCAGGTATCCCACCTGGGGAAGGCCAAGCCAAGCCTGCGCTAATGGTGCCACATAGGGTCCAGGGGGCTGTGTGTGACCACACAAAGGGCGCCCCCCCACTTAATGTGGGGAGCGGTCATTGTTGTGGTTTATCTAGCTGTAGTGGGTAGCAGGAGAGCAACACTCTGAAAAGCATGGGGTGACTGGATCTAAACATTATTTTAGCCTTCCACATTGCCCTGAGAGGTGCTTCATCACTTTGACCACAGCTCAAAGTAGGCTTTAAAAAAGGAGGAGAATCGGACCCATGCCAACATGTAGGGTGCCAGTGTGTGCCTTTAAAAATAAGGCTAATATATTGGTTTACAGGAAGTACTAACGTGTGCTCTGAGCCTATCGTATATGTCTTGATCTCCCATAGCAATAAAATAAAACCCAAAAGCTAAAAACAGGTAAGTGTGAGGAAAATAAGCACAAACATTTCTTTTTAAAGGACCCGTGTTGTATTCTACCTCAGAGAATATAAGGTATTCAACAGTATATTATAAAGTTTCAAATAACTGAATTGACCTTCCTAGCGTATATATGGAATGCTCCAGATATTAAAGTTTAAAAGAAGGGTCCACATCAAAAACTGTACTTTGGCCCATTTTTCTTTTGCTTTGCCCTTGAAGGGGGGAAAAAGGAGCTATTTCAGGCAGGAGGAAGATATTTCCACAAGACAACAGCAAGACAGCTGGGAGGTGGGCTGGGGAAAAGAGCTGAATCAGCAGCTCTGGGTAGACTAGCAGTTTTCAGAGAGAACAAAACAGCTGCAAGGTGATTCCATGATGTATAAGTAAAGGAGGCTGACAGGTTTAAGCAGAGAGCAGCCAGCAGAAACAGCAGGACAACAGTTGTTAGAACAGGCATCAAGATACCCTGCAAATTTAAGGAAACAGGGGCACATATTCAGGGAGAAAGGCTCAATGTTTGAGAAATGAAAGAGACACAGAGGAAAGACAAAGACACACACACACACACACAGAGAGAGAGAGAGAGAGAGAGAGAGAGAATATCCAGCAGAGACATCATAGGAGGTGATCAATTCTAAAAGAGCTTCAGGGAAATTGCTTTTAAATTCCACACCGCAAATCTTGAGGGATGGGGGATTCTGGGAATTTCTTCTTTGGCCCTCTGGTCTTGAGAGAAACGCTGATGAGGTTTTTGGGGAGGCTCTCGGCTGAGACATCAAATATTTATAAGCTGTCTATTCCGCAGGGGAATAAGAATGATGCTCTGTAAAAATTTAACATGGGGCTGTCAACATTCAATGCTCCAGTTACCTGGCATCTCATGAGAGGATGGTATCCAAATGTCAGCTCCAAAGAATGCCTATTCTTTGACCCAAATGTAGGAGATTTTAGTGTGTAACCCATAGGATATTTCCTGAGAAGCACTGAGTTCAACAGGACAATTTGGACTGGTGGGGGGGGGGTAAGACAGGAATCACAGAATCAGCAGAATTATAGATGACCCCAAGGATCATCTATGTCAGGAACACAGATGAGAAAGAGTGGTGGAAATCAACCAACCAAAAGCCCCCCAGGGAAGGCACAGAAGATGACTTAGATCCTGGATCCTGGTGGTGGGCCACAGTTCAGAGGTGGAGAGAAGCTGGGAGGTACTAGAAGCAGACAGATTGAGTGATCACAAAGAGGCAGAAGTAGGCAGGTGGTCCAGCAGAGGGAAGACAGATGGGTTTTCCATTTTGGATGCAGGCTCCAACAGACAACAGAGCGGAGGCAGACCCTGTATCTGTCCTGCAGTTCCAACATGACAGCCTCTCTGCCGAAGGCTCTCTAGCCCATCTTACTCCTAGAATGCGAAGGATGTTACATGTTGTCGAGCAACGAGCCAGACAGGCACAGGGAGATGCGCCATAGCAGAAGATTACATGGGAGGAGCCTGACTCAGAGGGCTAGAGAGTGAAAGAGGGACCGCATGCCAGTTCAAGCAATGTCTTCATTAAGGTGACTTGCCTTTATGAGTCTCTTTGCATTTCTTCCTTCCTTAATAAAGAAATAAACTGCACATTAGCCTCGCGTCTCCCTCTCTGACCTGTGAATGCCCTGATCTTCCTGTCAGCCCCTTGCAATGCAGAACTAGAATGCAGCTATCCTGTGTGTGTGTGGGGGGGGGGTGTCAAATCTGCAACCTTTTCAGCACTATGCTCTAACAAACTGAGTTACAAAGTATGTGGAGCCAGAACCGATGACAGGCACAACCACAGCTCATGGTAACCAGAGCCCACCTTTCGTCTTGCGAAGGTTAACAAGGGCAACATTGAGACTGGGGAAGAGGAAGGTGACAGGCAATGCAACCCCAGGATGTGTTGTAAGAACAGGCAGGTAGAGGTTGGCTAAGTGTAGACTGAGGTTAGTGGGGCAATGCCCCATTTGCCCTAATGGACAGATTTCCACTATATGCAAGAGAGAGAGAGAGAAGAAGCCATAGCTTCCACTGCTAGAAATTTGGTGGCTCCTCAGCTAATATCCAGCCTGTTTTCCCCATGCTTTTGCTCAATCGTTCCAAAGCCAGGATACATTTGAAGGCTTACCCAACAGGAGAAGCCAGAATCTCTTCGGCTAGAATTTAGTTTCCCCAAAGGAGTTCATACATTTTCCCCTAGAATTTAATTAATGTTGAGTATTGCACAAGGCAACGGACCAGAGCACAATGAAAACATGCAATTAAATATTTACCACCAGCTCCATTGAGCGTTATTATATCAGTCTTCCTTCATAGTTGCCTCTCTGATGGTGTAAACAGGCAAGGAGGAGACAAATTATAGAGTAGCATTGGGGAAATGCTTGTCCCTATAGCCCATTGCTATGCACAACAACAGATAAGTAGAAGACAAGGTACCAATAGACTAATGACGATAATAGGATTAGTAAATAGGTGACATATGGGTGATAGCTTAAAGGGTTTTGAGTCTACTTGGAATGGAAGTGGTGTCTCTATTTATGCATCTCATTGCTCTAATGCCATATAGATCAAAATAATTCATATTCCTTCACCTATGATCTGCATTTAACACCTTGCTAATAGAAATTCTTGTACAACACTGGGATTCCTTGTAAGATGCAGCAATTCCACTGTTGTCAAATGCTAAATATGTGATATGCCTGCAAGTCTGCATACAGAATGAGAGCAAATGGAGTGTGTAAACTCAGATGCTGTGCAGGCTCTTGATAACAACATCTAAGATGAAGCTGAAGCTTTAAAGGTGATGACTTCATCTTCATCTTCTTGGCTTTCAAATGGTTATTGTTGTCTCTTAGGATTCATCTGAATTCCAGTGGGTTTTCTGGCTTCTAATGTCAGTGTTATTCCTTCCCCTTGCTGAATAGTTACAACAGCTGAACATATAATGGGGGAAGAAACTAAAGACATGGTAGAACACAAAACACTCATAAGGATGTTACTATCTCCAAAAGATACACTGCATTTAGCTTTTGTTTGATGCTCAGCATCAGAAAGTGCCAGTGGACTTGTTCACACATTGCTCTTCTAAAAGTGTTAATGAAATAGGTAAAAGGTAAAGGACCCCTGGACGGTTAAGTCCAGTCAAAGGTGACTCTGGGGTTGCAGCACTCATCTTGCTTTCAGGCCAAGGGAGCCAGCGTTTGTCCACAGACAGCTTTCTGGGTCATGTGGCCAGCATGACTAAACCGCTTCTGGTGCAACGGAACACTGACAAAAACCTGCACAGAAATGTCATTTACCTTCCCTCCGCAGCGGTATCTATTTATCTACTTGCACTGATGTGCTTTTGAATTGCTAGGTTGGCAGGAGCTGGGACAGAGAAACAGAAGCTCACCCCGTCGCGGGGATTCGAACCGCCGACCTTCTGATCAGCAAGCCCAACAGGCTTAGTGGTTTAGACTGCAGCGCCACCCCATCCCTTTGTTAATGAAATAACACAGTAGCAGCTAACCTCAGTCTACACCATGTTAGTCATGCAGCAAAAATGACATCATACACGGGCTGCATTGAAATGTCAGGTTGGATAGCCATCTGTCATGGATGCTGTAGCTGAGATTCCTGCACTGCGGGGGGTTGGACTAGATGACCATTGGGTCACTTCCAACCAGTGGCGTAGCATGGGTTGTCAGCACCCGGGGCAAGGCAAGTAATTTGTGCCCCATAACTCTGAGTGAGCCAGGTAGGGGCAGAGAGCTGCGAGTGTGAGCGTGCCCCCCCAGATGTTGTGCCCGGTGCGGCCGGCCCCCCTGCACCCCCATGCTACGCCACTGCTTCCAACTCTACAGTTCTATGATTCTATGACTTTAAAAGAAAAAGAGTGGTGAACCCCAGGCAGGTGACAAATGAATTGCCCAAAGCTTTTTGCCCAAACGTTTTCATCAGGAGTTATACAACTGAGCATTCTCATATGTCAAAATGTGCTTTCTAGCCGTTTTGGTTCGTGTGCCTGATGTGGTCTGAACAAAAGCTTCTAGGAACCATCTTTTGATATATGAAAATGTTCAGTTGTTGCTTCTCATGAAGACACTTGGTGAAATGTGTTGAGTAATTTGCCTGTAGTAATAATTTACTCATCAGCATTTGCTTGAGGTTCATGTGTGCCTTTGTTGTTGTCTTGCCCTCTCTCCCCCTATCTGTGAATCCTCTGGATTTTCCTCATCTTCCACAGCAACCCACTTAAACTGATGCTTTCTACATTTCTTTTGATGGTTTGACAATCTTGAGGAGGAAAGGTGGGTTACAAAGCTTGAATTTTAAAGTCTTCCAAAAATGTACCCTGTGGCTATATACCCTCAGATTGATTTAACACATTTTGCTCATTTGCTTTTAAGTTAAGCAAGGTGGGGTGGGGGAGGCAACAGGTTCATAAGCTGTCTTTCATATTCATTCCTGAGTTACCACAGGATGACTTTTTCAATTCAGAAATAACTGCGTGAACAGATGCTCAGAATTGCAAATAAAAACTATCCCTTACTAGTTTTTAGAAAGACCTCCTTAATATTAGGATTGGGTTTTCTGAGATTAAACACTCAGCATTAAAACACATAATTTCCCTTTAAAGGGAATACAATTCTAATTGCTGCTGATCTCTGTGAGGTCTAGTGGCAATTGTAAAGATGTAATCAGGGATCCAGGAGAATAGCTATTAGGTTATGCAATAGTCATTTCACAGAATTGCACACTTAAAAACTTCTTCTCTGAATCCTTTCTCTCTCACACAGCATCCAAAGACAGAGTATTATGTTCTTCATTGTTTTTGAGAATAATCAATCTCGTATAGATTGTACTTTAGAGGTCTGAGATGAGAAATTACCTAGTTCAGAGTCTCCGTGCAGGAGCACAGAGGGCATTCTCATGCGCCGTCTATCATCACCTTTTGTTCTAACAACACTGACCAAATTCTAGGCACTAGTCCAGCTTTGCCAATGAAAGTTATAAGTGCGACACACTTCACACATTTTGTTCTCATAGGTCAAAAGGGAGACACACTCATTTGCTAAAAGACTACTAATCTGATGCTAAACTTTATGGATCAGATGCCATATGACACCTGCACTCTGGCACTAGGCATGTACATTAGAAAGACACTTTTAGGCACTTCATGATGAGCTCATTAAAAACAAAACAAAACAAAACAAAAAACAGAAGTATCTTCTACCTCTTGATATCAAAGAAACAGCTAGCACAAGTCATGATTTCACTTTCAAATAGTGAGCACTCACACTTTACATTGTGGGTGCCCATTGCGGGATCACACATAGTGCTACAGTTCCCAGGGATCTTACTGGCAAACAGGGGCCGGTTTGCCTCTCAGTGTTAATTTTTGGAGGTTTACACCCAGGTTCAGTGATCAAGTTTCTTGCTGGGAGGTGGGGCCAGCCCCATTTCGAAATAGGGGGTGGAGCCGACAATAGCCAGGCAGTCGGCTCTGGAGATTCATCCTCCCTACCCTCCCTTTGTTTAGTGTTTCTTGTTTGCAGGTTAACTATTTCTTCCTGTTTAGCGGGCGCTGCTATGGTCTTTGACTGGTTGCTGTTGAAGGAAATGGAAGAAATTTCCCTGCATTGGCAGGTTTTGTCTTCCCCATAGCAATTCGTCACAACATTGGTGGTTATGGCCTTGGGTGGAATCCTTTAGTCTTTTCTTCCCTATATGGGGAGGGGGGACATGAAGTGGTGATTCACCCCCCCCTTAAAGGGGTTATATATATATGGGTGTCACTGGCCATACACTGAAAGGTTGTCAGTGAACTACCCTGCATGCGGGGCTATGGGCTTGGCTGCATGCTACACTTACGTCTTGCAGAGCACCCCCATATCCCATTTACCCTAATGAACCCCAGTTCTCCCCGGCCACTGGTCTTGCTAGCTAGCAAGGATGGGAGTTGTAGTCCAAAAACAGCTAGAGACCCAACTTTGGGAAACACTGCTCAAAAGACAAAGGACTGGGAGGGGGGCATTCTTCCTCTCAGATTGCTCCCTGCAGACAGTGCCTTCCACAGCTGCCACCTTTTCTTCTTCCTAATTTGACAGCAACTGGCACCCCAGCTTCAAGCCGGTCAGAATCGCGGAGCTCACAGCATATGTCATAAAACTTGAAATAAACTGATTCACTTATCCCCTCATCACAGCAGATCTGAAAAGCCTCAATAGCGCTTTGCCTCTCCACACAGGACAAGCTGGTAGTTGCAACTCCTTTATTATAATTGTTATTTATTCAATTTCTATACCGCCCTTCATCCAAGGATCACTGGGCGGTTTGCAATATAATACACACCACAGTAAGAAACAAGAACAATATTTAAAGCCATGTGCAGGGGTTTGATTTGTCAGAGACATCACCCAGGCTCTCCATAAAAAAACAACAACCAGTGAACAAAGGATAGCAATCCAACCACAAAGGATATTTAAAGGGCATTCTATCCTAATGTTTAGTAAGGCATTTGGACCACATGTCAGGCTGAAATGATAGGTCTAGCTGTCACATAGTAGGTCTAAATCCTTCATGTAGGTGTTCAGTTTTCATAGCAGAAATTTCTCAGTGGTTGATAAGAATATGTTTAGCTATTACCTTAGTAATACTTGCTTCAATCCAAAGTGATTGATAAACAATAATACATAAAAATGAAAGCACAATTAAAACACGGTCAGGATAAAAGGACACTACAATAAAAGCCAAATTTAAAATCACCAAGGCTGCAATCTTAAGCACACTTACCCGGGAGTAATTCCTGCAGGACTCATTTGGTCCTACTTCTGAGCAGATATCTATAAGATTACATTTATTACACAAACAGCAACAGCAATAAAACCACCTTAGAACACCCTCATAAGACATGCTGTCAGGTGTTTTAGCATGCTGCTGTTAAATACTTACCCAGCCTGAATGCCAACAGAATTAAAAATATGACTTAACCTGGCTTCAAAATTGGTTGTGAGGGATCCAAGGGGACGAGCTCAAACATTTGGGTGCCAGAATCAAAACATTTATTCCTGAAGTCCCACACAAATGTGTATTTTATGGCTTGTGTCACTTTTGTGTGCCATAAGACCATTCCATCCCATTTTTAAAAATCATGACACAAAAATCCATTTCCATTAAACATTTCAACGCTTGGGTTTTTTTTAAGTAAAAGGATTTTATATCAAAACAGGTTGCATGTTAATTGGTCACAAGGCTCTAGTTCATGAATGAGTTGAAGAGGAGTGGAGCACATCCAAGCAGAATTCACAAAGATCAAATTCCTCAAAAAAAGGGAAATCTGTAAAAGAGGTGATACAGAGCAGGGTATCATTTGATGATTGCAGGGAATGGGGAGGAAGCTATTTGCAAACCAATCGAGCTTTTGAATGATGCAATGGAACTAAGGTTGGAGCCTTGCATTACCTTTCCTGAACAGATTCTCAGTTAATCTGCTGCTTCCCACAAAAAAAAGTTCCTAATTATGTGAGTCCACACCAGAATTCAGCAAATTATTTAGAAAAGAGGGTTAACATATTCAGGCCGTTCCAATGCAATTGTCTGCCTGAGGGGAAAAACCAAATGCTCAACTCCCCCAATTCATAATGTAGGTCAACTCATTTTGGCACACGACGTAGAAAATGTAACAATAAATTAAATGATATTACAACTAAGCTGTCTCAGGCAGCTTAGGGTAGGGCTGTAATACATGATTTAAACTATACAATGGAAATTAATGAAGTCTGCATAAAAGTAAGCTAGTAAGTTGGCACCCCTGCTGGACAAAATGGTCCAATCTCTTGGTCCAGCCAGCTCTTCATATGTCTTCTTCTTAAAATAACTTTAACTTTAACTGCATAAGGGACTCCAAATCTTTAGCATGGGCTAAGTGAGAAATCACTTCTGCAATGCATCCAATATTCAGTTGCACACACAGATCTCCATTCAGCTCAAGCTAGGATTATCTGAAATCCCATCAAGCAGTTAATTCAGGAATGAGTACCAATGCGCAGGACCGGATTTAGGTTTGATGAGGCCCTAAGCTACTGAAGGTAATGGGGCCCTTTATATGTCCAGCTGTCCTTTGTCAACAACAAATTGTTGCTGTTTCTTGTGTTGAATATATGCAATATGGTAATTTATGGATCTAATAGGTATCAAAAGCCTTTTGCACATGCAGAATGTAGGCACCCTATATTTAGAAATGAGCAAACCAGTGATATTTTAGGGAGCAGGCTAGCGAGGCAGGGCCCAGTACTTACATCTTAGTAGCCTACACAACATGAAACACAGTTGCTGTATGTAGGTTTTATTTTATTTGCTTTTTATCTTATATTTTGGAAATGTACATCCAGGGTTTTTTCCTGTTTTTTTTAGGGGCCCCCAAGAGAGTGGGGTCCTAAGCTATACCTTGTTTAGCTTATATACCTTGTTTAGCTTATACGTAAATCTGGCACTGCCACTGTGTTCAGTAGGGTCTACTCCCTAGGAACTGTGTTGCAGTTTAGAACATTTCCCCATCAATCATCATCTAATGTAAGGGTGGAAAAGTTGATGCACAGAGGCTGAATGGAGGCCTCCAGACTTGTTTGTCCAACTCTCAGGACACTCCCTGGGACATGCCCCTCAGCTGTCCAGTCCCATGCACTCTTTAAGAGCTTCCTGGCCTGACTGCAATGCACCCTTGAACCAAGATACATGTATTGTATTTTGCCTGAACACTGATCTAGCAAACGGATATGCATTTCTATGATGTCAAAAATGAAGGATGACATTTTGATACTACTCACAATGCTCTGTTTTCAATTTTAACCTATCCTTCAAATAGTTTCAGTTACAATGAAATTGGAGAATAGGCTACACTCCCCCTCCCTCCCATGAATAATAATAGATGTATTTTCAAATATAACAATACCTCATGTGAGGAACTTCAACACTGGCGCTTAATAACACTGAAAAGATAGTAATGGAACAACACACAGCTCTTAATCTGTGGTTTCATTTTAAGGTACCAGCAGACAAGTTGCATTGTCTTGCTGCTGTTTTAGCTACTTGTTTTGTTGCTTGTTAAGCATTTTTCTGCTTCTGCACAGCAAGCTATGTTCTCTTTTTGTCTAGTATCATAAATTACCAGCCACGAGAGCTTCATCTCTCAGGGAACAAAAAGAATAGGCTTTGCGTACCCTTTTGCAGCAGAGCACGGCACGTACTTCATTAAAGCCGGGGTCGGCTATTTCAGATGTTACGGTTTATACTAATAAAGGAAAGCTACTCTTTAAATAAATGTGATGCCTATGGAAAAACCCTATCAGCAAAAAGATTGCTTTCCCTGTTAGAAAAGCAAACTTTTGCTATGCATTTTTGTGCCAAATTAACCATAACATGCAGAGTCCCAAATATCCCTCCCCAACAGGAAGAAAAACAGACTATTTTGGTGCTTTTCTTTCAGAGCAAAAATTAGCAGGAAGAATCACAAAACATCCTGGCCCTGGTCTTGTGGTGAAGGAAATCTTTTTACAAAGGGGTGGTATATTATCTCTATCAGTATATAAGGGCCAGATCAGTTTCTGCAACCTGGTAGCCTCCAGCTGTTTTGGACTTCAGCTCCTATGAGCTCCAGACAGATAGTTCCAATGGCCCAGGGCTGATGGAAGCTGGGCTAGATAGAATAGAATAGAAAGTAAATGTAAATATTACAAGTTCCTATGAGGCACAAAGGGGGAAAGTTATGGCAAGCAGTTGGAGCCACACTGGTGAGGCTTTCATCATTTCAGGAGAGCTTCAAAGACCCAGCTCAACCTGAGGGTGTCTGGCATAGTGCCCTAAATCCCAACCCTAGTCTCTGTGGATATAGAGTCTATTAAGATACTGTGTACTACTTCCACTAGTGTGGAATAAAAGAACTGTGTGTAAACTCCTAGAATTGGATTTTTGGTTTCCCATTTCCAAATCACAGCACTGTTTCCTCTAACTGGTGTCTTACAATCAATTTGAATGACACATGGAAGAATGCAACAAACTGTAGAACCACTTAGATCCAAAATATTTCTGATTTTAAGAGAGCAATTTGATGTCTGTGTGTGAATCTCCTTGAAGATTAGCTCTCTACAAGCAAGGCCTCCAGAAACACAGAGGAAGACCAATTACCGTGCTAAAGAGTATATCCTCTTTTCTTTTTTCTTTTCTTTTTTGCCAAGGAATACCTTGTATTTTAAAGAAAGATAATAGGCCACAATTCTCTGTTATCACTTTCAGATGTTTTGTAGCAGACTTTGATTTCCAAGAGGTATCACCAGGAATCTACACTTACAACATAGTAATGGGAAAGCTGATAGAATTGTTTGGACAATGATGGAATCTGCTTAAGAAAGAATAAAATAAAATAAAATAAGGACAACCACACTTTGTCTCCCTTGTTTAATTCTCCTGGGCATAGGTGAAGTCCAGCAGAGCTGTTCATGGGTTAGTGACTGTGTACAACCCTACTGAAAGCTGCCACTGACTTGACTCCAAAAACTGTGTGCATACAAGAACGTTGTCAGAAAGATAAGCTGATGAAAAGATCCCCAAATATGCAGTTTCAGCACCAGACATGCAGGCAGAAGTGTCCCAACTCACAGCAGAAAGCTTGGATTTCATATATGAGAGGTTCAAGGAGCTGCTCAGCCTTGTGCAGAAACCTCTCCCTAACATACAGTAAGGACAACAAAAGAAGTCCTCCAATGGAAGGGAACATTCATGCCCTTCATTGTACTAAATCAGGACATGTTTTGAGTCTACCAGAAAGCCCGTAAAACATCCAGTTCTTAAATATTTAACTAAGTTTTGATGCTGTGTTATATTGTTTTGATTCTTCTACTGAATGTAACATACTTTTATTGTATATTTATTTTGCAATATGTATTAGTGTTCTTTTTGGGAGTCTTTTAGGCATATACCAGACCATTAAGTACTAAGGAAAACAAAGTTACTTAAACCTGGAAAACTGCTCCCATTATATGATGGACCTCTTTCCAAAGAATGGGAGATGTAACAGAGAGTGTTAACTTCACTCCAGCTAGATAATGCCATCAGCAAAGAGCACAGCTTTATCTATAGTAGTTAATAGTATTAGTATACTGCCCCATTGCCGCAGGTCTCAGGGCGGTTCACAAGATAAAATCACAAGATCACAAAATAAATAATAAAAATAAAAACAAGTTTCAAGTAACTTGAAATACAGTACTTAAACAAGTCAGACCTATCTTAGCGGTCTTAAAAACAGACTTCTCAATCCAGTGCATAGCCACAGATAATTCAGCCAGAGTGTGTGAGGGAGTCCTTCCTGGCCACAACTTGCCATGAATGCAATGTATCCCGAAATACCATTAGCCATTTATTGAACTCAACTTTAGTGCTGACAAAGCTCTTTGCTCCAATGACTATGCAAGGAAAAGTCTCGAGGATTGAATTTCCGCCTAGGGTTTATTTTCCTGAGCCTCCACGGGACAGGAGGTACATGAGCTGCAACTCTGGAGAGCTGTAATGAGTCTACAGGTAATTGTGCAAGATCCCATGGAGATTACTTATTACAACTGACAGTACAACTTACATTTCCTGCTGGCATAACTGCCACAAAGAGGATGCAGAGACAGCACAAAATTGAATTTTATACTGCTGAAGGGGGTTTTGTGTTGTTGTTGTTTTAATTGGATACTTTCTAGAGATTAATAGTGATGCACTCCACGGATTCAATTCATGGATATGATTTCCTGTTTTCAAGATATTAAAGAGGAATACCAAGAGGGTGAGCCTGTGGATTGGGGAGTAGAGATTCAGTAGGGGTACAACAAGTATATTTCTAGCCATGGAAGTCGTTGGGTGCATAGCACTGGGGAAGCCACATGCGCACAGTATAATTTAATTCATGGGCTAATTCTGAAGATAAATGAGAAGATCGATACATTAATTTCCATGCTCCAATGTGCCACAAAATTAATAATAATAAAATCCTATCCCAAACATTTTCATTCAAAATACCAGAATCTTGGATGTTTACATTATAATTCTTCTATGTATCAGTTCAAATCCCATCATCCAGACAATTGGCCATACTGGCAGGGACTTTATTATTTTATTGGACACCAGAATAAAGAAACAAGATCAAACAATATATGTATTATATTTTACATTTGTATTCCCCCCCCAAAGACTTCAAGTTGAGTTGTGTAAAAGGTAAAGCAGACCAACACACACAAACACAGGGTTACAGAATAAAATCCAGACATTTATAAATAGTCTCATTTACCAGGGCATGTGATATAAATAACAGTTCTGTCAGCTCCCTAGGTTATCAGAATAAGCATCTCTTTTGACCAGTCCTTTTTTTAAAAAAAAAAAGGGGGGAGTGCTGGTACTCACCATGAAGTTGTCACAGTAAGTGCTGCATTTTAAATATTGGGGCGGTACTACGTACCTATGAGTACCCCCAAGAAAGCAGTGTTCATGACCACTTGTTAAAATGAGTCTTCATAGGGTGACATCTCCGTAAATTGGGAAACCACTAGAGAAAAAGCCCCTCTGCCTGAATTATCACTAGGCTCGGGAGATTTCAGACCATGTTTGAAATCTGAATGAAATGATCAGGTTCTGAAACTGATCCTAAAACAGTTTAGGTCCCCCCTCCACTTCCCTGGGTGTAAAATTGTCCGGGAAATTGATCTACATTCAATCAAGGAAATGGTGAATTTCTTTTTATATGTATAGTTGCCATATGGATAATTAGTCCAGTTTTGCAGAATAATCACGAATCGGGGCACAGGAATAATTCACTTCCAAACTTGTAATGCCATCAGCGTGTCCTGCAATGGAGGAGATATGCAGATGCCCAGACTTTGTTTGGAGCAGATATCTCAGCAAATATCTTCGTACTCTTTAAACAGGAATATGGTTCTTTTTCTCTCCCCCAGCCCCCACGTGTAATTATTATTATTATTATTATTATTATTATTATTATTATTATTAGAATTTATATACCACCCGATACTTGGAGAATAAAACCAAAATAGAAAATGACAAAATACATAATCAAAATAAAAACAACAACCCAATAACCCCCCCAAAACCCCCACTTTTTAAAGGGCATAGGATCCTCACAACATTTAAATTAAGACAATTAACAAAGCTGGACAAGAACCACTCGCTGGAAAGACCATGATCTCAGAAATTTTTGCAGCAATATTTATTTATTGACAACCAAATTGGCCAGGTGCCTTTCTGATACAAAGACACAAAAAACCCCCAGCTTTGAAGTAAGAGTGGGAGGGGGGAATTTGCCATGTAAGCAAATGGCAAGGGGTGGGGGAGAGAGAAGCCTTCCAAGCTTCAACAGAGAAGGTGCAAGGCATATAAACACATGCCATATTCTTTACCATGTATCGTTGCAGTTCCCAATGGAGCTTGTATGAAATCCTGGCCCCATACAGGCACTTGGCCAAGATGCGCCGGCAGCATAATTCGCACCCAATGATGCACGTGCAAGACTAGAAGGGGGAAGTGGAGCGCTGCCGGTGTGACCAATTGCTCAGATAATTGTGCAGAACTGTTGACAGGCATTCCATTAGCAGCAGATTGCCCCTATTTAACTGGCAGCTGTGGTACGGCCAAGGCTCCTGCTGCTTGCAAGGGCTTACTTTGAATACACAATGCCAATTACATAGGCCGAACTCTTCAGGTCTTTTGACAGGTACCCTCGAGATTTCCGCAATTAATTTTATTATGCACTTTCTGCCTAAAATGCCCTTGGAAGTAGGGAAAAGTTGTCTAGTATGTGTCTGGGAGGCTATGTGTGTGTGTATGTATAAGGAGTCTTTCAATGGGTGGGTGTGCAGAGGGAGACGAGGAGCTGGAGTTCATTTGGAGACATGAAGTGGCAAAGCACTGCAGAAAGAACTTGAGCTATTCATTAGCAGCATTTAAAATTACAAGAGATCCATGGGCAGAAGTGGAGTCAACCTGATAGTCCTGATATACTCTTGGAACAATTGGAGGAGGGTGGATTTGCATTGAGCACTCACAGCAGCAGCTTTAATTATGCCAAGTATCTCACAATCACAAGTGCACCACTGCTGTTCCAGGAGAAGGAGAGACGTCATCTTACAATCAGCCCAAGATAAAGTAAGAAATACCAGTGTAAATACACACAACTCCCCTTCGACTCTGTTACAGGGACACAAAGTTGTTTGGCAGTTCTTAATCATTCTCTGATCCAACATGCTTTTTCCTAAAACCTTACTGCTCCATGTAGCTCAAACAGCCCTTTGGTTAAATCCAATGGGCAATTGTCAGCAACCGTGCTATGGTTTCAGAATATAGCAGTGATCTGGACACTAAATTGGAGACTACGGTGTCATCAACAAAGGAACCCAGACCAGGTTCCAGGTTCTGCAACCTGATCAGGGAACCAATGCCCCCAAATCAGGTACCCTATTGAACTTGATGCTAAAGCTCCAGAGTTAGCACCGTCACAGGTGACTTCTCCTGGTCCTGAGGAACTAAGTGTCTCCCATTGTACCTTGCTGTGATGGCCTGGGATTCGGACTCAGAGGCTGAACCTGAGGAGTCCCAGCCTGCACAGGAGTCCCCGCCTCCAGAACCAGCTGAGCCGGGGCTGGGGGTTGAGCCTGAAGGGTCCTCACCTGTGCTGGATCCTCAGGTGCAGGCACCAGCTGAGTCTGCTCTGGCTTCTGAGGGGATGGAGGACCCATTGCCTGCAGGTGCTCAACTCTCAGCTGAGGTTGCCTCTGGGTCTGGTAACCCTCCAGCCTCTCCTGAGCTGCAGAGGCTCAGGGCAGAGAGACGGAGGGAACTAGGTTCCCGCAGGAGGAGTGCTCGCCTCCAGGCCAGGAGAGGCGAGTTACCTGTGGACTGGGGTCGCCCTAGGCCCCAGAGGAGATAAAAGCCAGCCAGCCCCAGTCCCAGGTTGCCGGAGCAACATTGTTGGTAGCCTGTTCCTGCCTGCACCCTGTCCTGCTCTTCTGCCAGAGTTCCTGACCTCACCCGACTCCCTGCCTTGGACCCTGTTTCAGCTTTGGCGGACAGCCTCCATACCGCCCCCTCGACCTTGGACTGGACTCGGACCTCACCGCACAGTTAACCCTCGGGACCAGCACACTTGCCAAGTTCAGCAGCACAGGGAACACACTGGGTAGGAAGGACACAGGAGAAGCGCCTGTGTCAAAAAGGGAATACAGCCCAGAAGAGATGAATTAGAGGCAGAGGCCAGAAAGACTTCAGATCACTCCCAAACATGGTTGGAACAAGTCAGTCACTACGAGCTCTCCTTGGAACGGCAACAACTGACCTGCCGTGCTGGATTAACAGGATTAACCTCCCAGAAACCAAATAATCTTCTAGAACACCTGGGGGGGGGGCAGGCAGCATTAAATGAACTTATTATACTAGGACAAGAATTAACACTAGCTCAAGCAGATTTCCTCCTCTCTCTTTCCCTACCCATCATCCCTGCACCATCCCCAAATCTGCTCTTGAGGGTTGGGGGGGGGGGGGGGACCACAACAGATTTTGAGGCTGTGCAAGGCAAGGGGTGGGGAAAGATCCTTATGCTTTTGAAATGTTCATCTTAGTATTACACTGAATACCATGCACTTGCAAAAAGCAAGAGAAATAGTGTTGCCAAGCCAGTTCCCCCCCCCAACACATCGGGGGGGGGGAGCACAGCGTAAGATTATTGCTTACATCTGAAGTCAAAATACTTTAAATGCCACCTTAGCAATGGCCAATGGCCAGGAAGCACAGTGTGATGCAAAGGGAATACCAGTGAACTGACAATGAATGAATCCTCTACAGGACAACAACCTTTTCCATACTGGAATGGTATCCATCATAATTTTTTTTTGCGGGGGGGGGGAATGAATGAATTTGGGGACAGGTGAAAGGCAAGTGCCACTGTTCGAACACCTCTATATATATATACACCTTGTTGAGAGTGGAACACACACACAAAAATCTTTTCTGCTGTTGAGATATTCAAAAATAATTGCTGGATTTGTAGCTAGCTCATTTAATTAAAAAAGAAAAAGGTCCTTAATTAATATGAGCATGATTTGGATAGCTTGGTTCATTTGTCATCCTTTCCAGAAAGAATTAAATCATTTATGGAGTTAACAAGGAATAGTTAATAAAAGGATCCACTTATTTTAAAATAAATAAATAAAGTTCAGCTTCAGAATTTACCCTTAAGCTGCCACTGAAAAATGAAAGCCTTGGGTGAAAACAGTTTTTAAAATAATGGGGTTTTATTCTCATCCCTAAATTCCTTGTAAGACCAGATGTTTATCATGCATGTTTACATGAAGCAAAGCGTGACCTACCTCAAAGAAGGCAAGTGTTGCGGTGAGACCTGGAGACTGGCCTCCTGTGTTGTGGGTGGATATATTGGACAGCCACAACACCCGATTGGTAGGTCTCTCATTGCTGGGTTTAATCTGGCCAATGGGGTACAGTCTAAACAGATCGAGGGACCTATATATATGCACGTGACCCAGAGCTTCCTCTTTCAGCTCATGCATCAGAACACCTGCCCACCTCTCCCTATATTTAGGGCATTTTGCAATTGACCTTGTTATGCCGTCGTGTGTCATCTGTCATTGGGACAGGGGCACGGCAGGAATTTTCCCCACTTGGCTGATTGGCTGTTGCCATTTGGGTTTCACAACTTGTAAGGTTGTGGATAGGCACTGGTTCAGGTGACAGGGATGGGAGAACGGTCTCGCCATCCCTATGTGAAGGGTATTCCATTAAAGGAATCCAGGGACTCAACTTGGTTTGGTCAACCCCCGAGAGGGGGTTATGCCCGTGCCTGAGTCCAGGGGAGCATCTGGGGAGTGGGCATAGTCCGTTCCTGGGCTTTCTGCCTACCTCAGGTGTTCACCCTTGGCTGACCTATGATAGAGCTCTGGGTCAGCTCTACCTGCAAGGGTGCAGGGAGCTAGTCGAACCACAGCCTATGCAACCACTAACTTTCTATAATCAATAAAGTTGTGGCCTAAATTCTGCCAAAATCCAAAACTAAAATTTGAGTCAAATGTGTGTTTATTTAGGGAGGTCTGAACATGCAACTAAAAGTTCTGAAAACAAAAGTCACCATGTGCTCAAAAAGATAGTCTAACGAACAAACATAAAAGAACTGCAAGAATGTCTATGGATTTGCATCCAAGACAGCTTTGTTCTCTTTTGTTTACATCATTTCACAAGCATGCAAATTATTGTTTGCCGAAGTAAATGACTTCAGGTAAAATTGTTGAAAGGATTTCAGGTTGCTTTGCACTTGGCTGCTACATCATGAGGAAGACTGATGCCAGAGCAGTTACTAATGCCTTTTTACACATTTGCTATGCTTTTAACATTGATCCAAAGTTTTTGAGCAAGACACAGTCTGAAGTCTTTGTGAGCTTACCGTAAAGCAAAGTATTTTCATGTTCTTCATTCAAGCTTGGACGTACATTGAGAGACACACGAGAACAAAGTTCTGTATTTTGTAGTGTTTCCAGAAGGATCTCCTGTTATAAAACAAAGAAGAAATCTTAAGAATTCATGGAGAGAGCACCATTTTCTTTATAACTTCTGTGTTAATCAAACCATACAAATAATAATCCAGCTTCTGGTATACCTTCCAGGTTCATGATCAGCTGAGTTAAAAGAACAACTGTTCATTTGCACCACATTTGAGAAGGCTGGTTGCTACTAACCAGTATGAGGAAGAGGTCATGACAACATTGTCAGTGTTGATGACTTTTGTCCTACTCAGTTGCTAAAAGTGAAAGTATGTGTCTTGCCAAATGCAAGGTGGTTCTTTATACGATATTCAGAAGCAATACAAACACAACTGAGTGAGAAGATTAAATATTTTATTCTAAACAGCAAGCATTATATACATTACCAAGCAAGCACTTTGATCTGCCACAGGGAAGCCCTCAAGAAGTGGCGAAGTGAACCCCAGGTAGTCTCAAGTTGCACGAGCTTATAGCCATGAGTTTGTACATGAGCTTCCAAGCTATGCCTCAAAACCACCTGATTTATAGATTATTGATAGCTACTGTAGCCTGTATGGCTTGCCCAACTGCCTATGTGCAGATTATTCATTAGCTAGCTCCCTCTTCCCAGTGGCGGAGCAAGCCAATTGGGTGCCTGGGGCCCTGCGCCCAGGGGTGGGGCCAGCCGCCTGTGGGGTGGGGCAGCTGGGGCAGGACACTCTGTGGGGTCTCCAAGGTATCTGCCTGCCTCACCCTACTCAGCCTCCCTACAGCTGAGGGGAAGGCGGCGGGCGGACCGTTTGGGGCAGTGTGGAGCCTGCAGGCACCCAAGCCACCATGTCACTCCCGGGAGAGATGTGTGGCTCGGGTGCACTGTAGGCCCCGTGGTGAGTGCCATCCTGTCATTTTGTCACCCTACTCATTGGTGACACCCGGGGCAGCTCGCCCCCACCACACCCCCTTCCTCCGCCCCTGCCTCTTCCAGTATGGCACATTCCTCCAAACAATGTCTAATATCAAAGAAGGTCAAAAGGTACCCTGCATTATCACTTCTCCCTTCCACCAGATTATGCATTAAAGGCTGCTCTCAGCCATCAAAGAGTAGAACAAGAGATAGAGGGAAAGTAAACAGAGGCAGAAAGAGATGACCAAGTTATCTCCTCAAAATACAATTGTCTTCCAGATAAATTGGCCCTACAGATTGTCATTGCTGGGATTTCCATTTGTCTTCTTTCCCCCGGACACATCCTCTTTTTCTGGTGTTAAAATTTGGGACAAATTGCATTTATTTGCTCTGAATGGCACATTGATTGAAAACTGCTTTTGAAAACTCTGGCTATACTTTTTGGATGATACATATAGACATAACTGGTGGTTGAAGACTTGCTTTCCTCTTCATTTCTCTTGCCCCGCTCAGCAATATATCACAACTTCTACAGTCTACATGTAGTAGGGGTATTTAGAAACGAGAGTCGTCATAGCATCCTCTTTTTTGCTCTTCAAAATATGGCAACCATAGTCATTGCTGCACTGTCTTCCAATGCAGTCGATAAGCCATAAGGGGGCAAGGTGGGGGCGGGGGGAAGTAATCACAGTGAGATGTTCAGATTTGAAATGTGTATGTTTCAACACAAAATTAAGTTAGGGTAAGATTTTAGTCTGGTTCTCAAAAAGAGAACCATTTTAAAAGGAGGACAAAACTCCAACTCTGCTGCAGCAGAAATGAAAAGCAAAGAGGGCTCAGGTACGAAAGGGTGGAAAGTAGGGCACAGGAAGCAGTTGCTGAGTCTTGCTCATGTGCTGACAGCAACATCTAAACCTGCAACCAACACTTCCCTTCCCATAGCCTTAGCCAATCTTACCAGACAGCAAAATTTAGCAAGAAATCTTAAAACACCAAAGCACTCCTGACAAAAGAAGAAGAAAAGGAGTTTGGATTTGATATCCCGCTTTATCACTACCCGAAGGAGTCTCAAAGCGGCTAACATTCTCCTTTCCCTTCCTCCCCCACAAGAAACACTCTGTGAAGTGAATGGGGCTGAGAGACTTCAAAGAAGTGTGACTAGCCCAAGGTCACCCAGCAGCTGCATGTGGAGGAGCGGGGAAGCGAACCCGGTTCACCAGATTACGAGACTACCACTCTTAACCACTACACCACACTGGCTCTTTGCAGTATATGCAAAGGTTAGGAGTCAACTCACTGCAATGACTATCTGCATCCCTGAGTCACATCAGATGCTTGTGTGTCCACTGTCAGTTCTGTATATTTCTTGTTACCAGTTGATTCTCCCTCTCGTCTCTCCCTAGCATATTCAGAAGCTGAATTTCACACGTTACCCCTCTCCCCAGATCAATAATTAGAACCATCCACCTGAATGCACCAACTCTAATCAACAGTTACTCTTTAAGAATCTTTCTTTTTCTAACGAGTCAGGTGGGAGGGGGAACCTGACATCAAGAAACTGTGCTGAACAATATTAGCTGGCCATCAGCTTCCCTATTTCAGCAACCTAAGGCTTTTGTATCTGACAGCACACTTCCTTATTAAGCATCTCTCTCTCTTCAGTATATGCAAATATGATGAGATTCTCACTCTTGCATAAGCCAATTAATTTACAGGATGAATAATAAGCATGGCAATCAGAAGAGCGCACATAACACTGGTCGTCTTTGAGATGGGACTGTGCATGTGGCCTTTCCCCCTTCAATTAATAGCTGATGGTCACTTTGCCAACTGTGTTACTGCTGGAGTCATAGAATCATAGAACGATAGAGTTGGAAGGGACTCAAAGGGTCATCTGGTCCAACCCCCTGCAGGAAATTGGAAAGACACAAGGTAGCTATAATAATAATAATAATAATAATAATAATAATAATAATAATAATAGGATGCTACCCAAAGCTATATATACACACTTTGTGTAGTCAGCACACACAACAAGTAACTATCCTCTGGATTGGGGGTAGGCAACCTATGGCCCGGGGACCGGATGCGGCCCAGTAGCCTTCTCAATCCGGCCAGCACAGTCCTAGAATCAGCGTGTTTTTACATGAGTAGAATGTGTCCTTTTATTTAAAATGCATCTCTGGGTTATTTGTGAGGCATAGGAATTCGTTCATTTTTCTTCTTCTTCCAAAATATAGTCCAGCCCACCACATGGTCTGAAGGACGGTGGACCGGCCCACGGCTGAAAAAGGTTGCTGTCCCCTCTAGATATTGCACATCTTTGATTTTGTGATGCTTTTCTCAGATCAGACTAATACCAAAGTCTTTATTTAATGACAAAATATGTTTAGAAATATGTGCCTGGTAATAAATAAACTGTATGAATTCTTACTTTGTGAAAAAAGGTCAAAACAGTATTTAATACTTTAATATCTTTATTCTGGCGCCAATATTTCTTCTTCTTTTTTACTACAGTGTAATTCAGAAAAAGGATGAAACAGACTTATGAACATGCAAGTCTGACACAGAGCAGAAACTGACTGAATAATTCATTCCTAACAGCAACCATAGCACAGCTTGATTAAAACCTGTACAGTTCTCTCTTAAGGATGTTCAGAACCCACTTCCGAAATTTCTCTGAGCTTCTCCAAACTCATAGCGCATTCCTCAAAACTCCAACCTAGGTTTGCCTGAGAAGGAATCTCAAGATTCACCAATTTAATTTTTATTTGTAAGAATTCTTAAACTGAGGATACAGAATGCAAAGCTGAAATGCATAGGCTTAGCCTAGATGTGGTTTGTCTAAGCCATTCCAGAAAGTATCCAGGTTAAATTTTGTGTGCATACCTCATCAAAAAGGTATTTTGTAGACCTGACCTCACTATCACCCAACAAGAAATAAGATGTGCCCCCACAAAAGCCATGGCAGCTTCATACTGCGAGGAAGTGTTGGCAATAGCGAAGCAAATGCCTTTTAAAGAAACTTGTTCACCTTACTGGATTTGAGGAATCTGTGATAAGTGAACAAAGACTGCACATAGTACTGATGCTGACTACTAAAGCTAGTAGACAATGGAACCCTATAAGTACTCTCTGCCATGATCCACTGTTCTGTTGCCAGCGTCAGAAAACTGGGTTACAGTAGGTCGCTGATGTAACCCAGTTAAGCACCTGTTACCCATTTACTTGTTTGTTAAGCACATCTTCAAAGTTTCTTCTCATGCATCTGTAATGTGTCAAATGCATTCTGACGCTATATGAAGTGCAATTCCCATAGAAGCCAGGATCTGAGGTTCTCAGAAATTCAGATATTACAATGTTGGCATCTAATTAAATAGGTTAGACAGGCCCGCTGCTCTCCCTAAAGCACAAAACTCTTCAGACCCAGTTGCCTGAAAGCCAATTAGTAAAGACGTTGCTCGTTGTGTTCTGGGAACTAAGGCTATGATCTGAAAAGCAGTGATATAAATATTAATACTTTCACTTGCTGTTCTGACATCTCACTAGTCTGAAACAATAGGCCTGCCATCTTGCGTGAGGGAACTTCTTTTAAGTCATAAGTTCAGATGACAGATTGGGTCCAGGTCATAAACTAAGTTGACAAGGAAAACCCATTAGTATTCTTGACTCTCAAAGATACCATAATGTTTAAAGAAATGAAGGCAAGTTACAGGTGAAGTGTGTTCACATTAGAATTTGAAACACAGTGGAATGGAGACGCAACCTCAAAAATATGTCATAGGTCTCATACACATAACCATTATAAGCCAGATGAGCAGATGCATGTACCTCATATTGAGGTCAGACTGTTGGCCCATGTAGTCCAGTGCTGTCTATTCTGATCGGGAGTGCGTCTTCAAGGTATCACATATTTCCTAACTGCTGAGTTCTTTTGAACTGCAGATGGTGGGATGGTGGGGATTAATCCTGCACCATCTATATCATGCAGGGAATAAGCTCTGTCATTGAGCTATGCGAAATACGGGGAGGTTATGTAGTTTTTTCAGTGGTTTGTACCACACACACACACACACACACTTAAAAACTAAACCTAGATGAGTTCCAAGAAACACATTATTGTTAGAAATTCCTGCTCCATTAAAACCAAAGTGGGTTTGTAATCTATTTCTATCAAAGGACTGCAGCCTTGAAAGCCTTCAATATGTTCTAAGTCCTCCAATGCTGCTAATGAACCACAGGTTTGGGACTATGAAATCATTTTTATTTATTTTCTATCCACTTTTTGCCGGAGGTCTCTCAAACTCGACAAAGAGCTTTGCTTAGTGCCACCAACTAGCATCTGGTAAGAAAAGTCACAAGTTTCTTGTGATGATGCTATAAACTTTGTGGCGGCACTAGAACTTCCTTTGATGAGATTTTCTATCAAATTTCACCTCAAGAAATTATGAGGTGAATTTGGACATTAGGTGAAAGATTCAGAGAAATCTTTAAAGTGTTGGAGATTGGTATATATAGCAGTAGAATGCAGAGCCAGATAGTCTAGTATGACTTCTGATTGAGGTAAAAAAGAAACTTAGGATTTATAACTCCTTAGAAACAAAGCCATTCTGAGTACAAGCTTAGCATATGGTCAAGGAGCATTCATGAGGTAAACACTAACATTAACTCCCTGGAGGAGGAAGAAAGTAAAGCCTGAGAAATAATCTACATGTCAACAAACAGCAATTTAAGAAAGAACCAGCAAAGGGAACAATGGGTTGCCTTTTTGTCTATTACCTACTCCCCACTGGTCCAGGTAAGGGAATACAAAGGTTATTGCTTTACTTCCAACACAAGGAAGGGAAATTAGCGTTAATAAGACTAACACAATTTTTTCTAAAGGATTCTGCAGGTAATAAAATAATCAGCTAGATTTCACAGACCTGAAGCTAGGCATAGCCAATGTGGTACTCTCCAGATAGTGTGGATTACAAATCCCATCATACTTGAACATTGTCCATACTGGTTGGGGCTGATACGAATTGTAGTTCACACCATGTTAAGCTACCCCTGCATTCATCATGTATTAACAGCCAAGGTTGGCCCAAAATTGAGACACAGTGATGCAACTGTCTCAGGTGGTGAAGCATGGGAGCTGCAAAACTGTGCCCCCAAACGCCTCCTGCTCACTTCATTACAACTTGGTGTCTCCAAGTGCCCCACAATTTTATTATTATCTTAGCTGTGTGGATGACCAGCCACCTGGTGGGGCAAAACTCTTCACCACTCCCTTCTTGCCTTACCTCACTCTGAGAAAGGGTCAACAAGGTCCTACAGAGGATGGCAGCCAGCAGAGTGCCTGAGCTGCTATACCAGTCAGAAAGGCTGTTTTGAATGTATAATTGGTGTGGCGTATTTGTGGCATTTTTAAAATTTGTTGATACTTCAAAGATATACAGAAATACATACCCATCAAAGAGTCTTTTTCTAATATAGAAAATATAGATTCTAATATAGATAGATATATATTTTTTAAGGTGACAGAAAACATTCAAAACTTTCTAGCCGCCACATTATATTGCAACAGGCCAGGCAGTCTCCTGGCCAACTCACCCATAAGGCCATAGTGGCTATCACAGAGCAAGGCAAGGCAGGGGGAGGCAGCAGAAGCCCCTACTACTGCCACTAATGTGGCAGCAAAGATATAAAGGGCTTTGTAATGTTATAGGACGCAGGTGGTGCTGTGGTCTAAACCACTGAGCCTTGGGCTTGCTGATTGGAAGGTCGGCGGTTTGAATCCCCATGACGGGGTGAGCCCCCATTGCTTGGTCCCAGCTCCTGCCAACCTAGCAGTTCGAAAGCACGTCAAAGTGCAAGTAGATAAATAGGTACCACTGTGGCAGGAAGGTAAACGGTGTTTCCGTGCACTGCTCTGGTTTCGCCAGAAGTGGCTATGTCATGGCCACATGACCCAGAAAAACTTTGCGGACAAACGTCGGCTCCCTCGGCCAGTAAAGCAAGATGAGCGCCACAACCCTAGAGTTGTTCGCGACTGGACTTAACTGTCAGGGGTCCCTTTACCTTTACCTTTTTAATGTTATAGGAATTCTAAGGTCTTAAATATAGAATAAATGTTGATACTTGCACAAGGTAAACACACATACGTAAATATATAAACTACATGTCTAAAATAGTACAGGAGAGCAATCTAAAAGCCATCTTGGCTCGCCTAAATATTCCAAATATTTCCTCTGTCTCCTTAACCCACCCCCCGCCTGAGAACAGGTAGGCAGGTAGCAATCAGGGGAAGTTCCTGAAGGGATTCCTTTCCTATATCTATGAACCTCCTTTGTATGAATTGTCATTGTTTGCCCAGATGCTCTGCACTGAGGGATGTCTGATGGGCATCCTGATTGTCTTATCAAATGCTAATGTTTTGTGTACACTATGTTTGGAACTATGTAAAACTTGCTAAATCCTCAGGAATAAAACACCTTGGCTTGCCTGAGCCACAGTAACCCCACCTTGCGTGTGATGTAATTTCTGACTTTTTGTAGAGGAGGTGCCCTTCTTCTTCATGCCAAAATGCAAACCCTTAAAAGAAATGTTTCTTCTTGGTTCTGGCTCTCTTGCCTCCTTGCAAGGAAGGGAGGGAACTCTATTGCAACAGAAAAATAAAGATCTGCCTTGCTTTCACTGCATCCTGCCCCCATTCATTCATCTCTGACCAGTCATGGACTTAGGGGACTCAGTCCCTTGGGGAGTTGAGTAACAAAAGCCAACCACCCCTATTTTTTCTATATCAGTAAAAAGAAGACAAGGATGAAGGGGGGCACGGAGAAGACAAAGATGGCACTGGGGCAGGAGTGGTGCTGGTGGCAATGATTAAGATGGGGGTGGCGGTGGCACAACCAGTCAACTTACGCCAGGCCTGCTGAAAGCTTTTAACAACTACCTGTTCCTCTGCTATTGAATAAAATGTTGCAACGGTGGTTCCTTATTGAGAAAAACTCAACAAAAAAACTTTCTCAAGGAAAGAGGAAGTTATTGATTTACCAGGCCCTTTCCTATTTACCCATACCAAGGGATCTGGAACGGGGACAGAAAAGCTTTCTCCACAAAGAAGCTAGTTCAAAATTGGGACTGCCGTGCTTCTTTGTGCTGCAGTGGCCACCATCCACTCCCATTTTGTCTCATCACCCTATATTCACTTTGACAGTAATTTCCGTCAATAAGGAGAGCTTTTCAACGTGCCCGTAGAGTATTACTTCAGCATGGTGACATCCTGTAATAGGAGGAAGCTTTTAGTGTGGGCTTCAAAGAAATCTACCACTCCCACTGCCGACAACAATTGGCCAATTTACAGAAATTGGCCCATAGGAAGGAAAAGAATGAAAGAGATATGGGAGACTTGAAAAAAAGAAATGGGAGAAAAAGGGTAGGATAGTCCTTAATCATTCATTTCTGAAGTATTTCCAGAGAAGGATACTTCCCAAATCTTCTGAAGCTTATTTTTTTTATATAAAAAGAAGAAGAAGGGACACAATTCTTAAAGGCAGAACTCAAGGAATTACATCTTTTGTGCATACTGTTAGTTAATGTCTTCACTGTAGGTCATAGCAAAAGCAATACCTTCATTTTCAACATAATTAATGTTCAAGCATTTGCTCTGCCAAACATTTCCTAAAGCAATAACCACATATGACTCCAGTTTGTTTGGGAATAGGGTAAAATGGTCTTTCTAAAGCTGAATGAAATGTTTTATGCCGGGGGTGGGGGGAGATTCTCCTTGTTAGGGTTACAATCAACCATTTTGCGTGGACAGGGGGAGTCCCCAGATCCTGCGTGGTCCCCCCGTCATGTGGAATAACGACTCAAGACAATGTGCTATGGGATTAAATTGTCCACAACTTTATTAAATTTCAAATGTGGGTAGACCTTGGCTCAGGCATTGGGCGTTCTCCCTCCCCAGTCCCCAGCCGGGGACCTAGGGAGCATCAGGGTTATCCAGTGTGTGGGGGGGGATGGGCCGGCTCTGGAGAACATATGTTCAAGCAGAGATAGCCGCCCCCGTAACGCCGCCGCCACAGGGGAGAGCAATGACGACCTTCCGGCGTACGGTCAAAGCCTCCCTTCAGAAACCCCTTTAACGGGGAACCCTGGTATCGCCGCCGCAAAGAGGAAGATGGACAAAAGGATTCCGCCCAAGGCCTGATACTGCCAAAGTTGTGACGTTTTGCTACGGGAAAGGCGAAACCTGCCAATGCAGGGAAATTCCTTTCCGGCCCTTTAACAGCGACCTTAACGTAGCAGCGCCCGCATACCTGTGAAGAAAATTAACCTGCGAAACATGTGAGGAAAATTGACTGAGGGTGGGTAGGGTGGGAGAAGCTCTGGAGCCAAGTGAGAATTCCCAGGTAAGATCCTCCCTCCTTTGTGTGGGCAGGTAATCCCTCCCCTACCTGGCCTGGTCTCCTTGGCAACTCTTTCCCCCAGGTGGGATTGGACAACTGACTGAGGTAGGCGGAGACCTCCAGGTATCCCACCTGAGGGAAGGCAAAGCCTAGCCTATGCTGTTGGAGCCGCTCCAGGTCTAGGGGCTGCACGCGTCCACGCAAAGGGCGCCCCCCCCCCCGTTTTAAGCGTGGAGCGGTCATTATTAAAAGCTTCTTCTTCTTTTTAAGGACATGACAGCTTTTTAATTCCCCTGGTGGCTGGAATACTTAAGATGGTTTTCCAGAGGTTGCAGTTCTAACATCTACAAACTATAGAGAATTAATCAATGACCACAACCCTTTGTCAATATGTTATAGCTCATAATGTTCCCTTGCTTATAGACTCAAATGCTCCTTTAGACCAACAACAACATTGATTTACCCAAAAATGATCCATAGATGGTATTTAACTCCAAGCAGATTGGCTAAGATGTATAAGGTGGAATCAAGACATGTTGGAAATGTAAAGAAGTAGAAGGAACCATTTTCCATATGTGGTGGGTATGCAAAAAAGTTAAAGTATTTTGGGAAATGATATATAATGTGATTAAAAAAGTGTTCCAAACAACTCCCCCTCTCCAAAAGAGAGACATTTATACTAGGAATTGTTCAGAGTTTCCCAGGAGTCAGAGAAAAAAAATTATGTATGCAACAACAGCGGCTCAGATTCTGCTACCCCAACAATGGAAAGTAAGAGAGGTTCTGAGTAAGGAGATTGGCAATTTAAGATGATAGAATATGCAGAATTAGCAAGTAGAATAAGAGAAGAACAGGTAATTAAAGATGAGTGGAAATTTTTGTTGAGTATATTGAAAATAATTCTATACAGTTAAAAATCCTGGCAGTATTAAAGTAATTCAAGAGCATAACATAGTTTGAACTGATGTAAGATAGGGGAATTAAATTGCTTGGATATATTAAAATATGCAGGAATGGTGGATAAGTTAAATCAACCTTGGAAGGGGAGGGAGGGAGGGAAGTTAATGAATGTATGGTAGAATAAAAGGTGCTTAATTTCAAATGTAAATTTTTTTAAAAAAATTATTTATTTATTTACAAAATGTATTTCTTTTTCTGAATGTCGAAATATGAGAAGCTCAGAAACTTGACCTGAAGTCTGACTGTTTCTCCTGGGCAAGATCTGAACCCAGCGTGTTTATGTATAAAGCAGGAGCTCAGCATGCAATTCTCTTGTGAATGCCAGTCAAGATGACTACTTTGCAATTTTAAAGTTGACTTCCGTCCTCCTTCCTAGAGATGAGTACAATGATATCGAAGATCTTGAACTTTATGCTGTGAAGCGCCCTGAGATCTTCATCTGAAGGGCAGTATACACGTTTCAGAAATTAATAAATTAATGTTTTTCCTCTGAAAGATTAGTACATGGAAGAAGTCAGCCACAAAAGTCACATTTCTAGAACTTACACTTGTAGAGAAAACTCTCAGATGTATTGTGTAAGAAGAATCAGGTCTGTCTTGAGTACCAATTATGTTGGGATGGAATATGTGATTTGTAGATGAATCATGCCAATTGATTTTAGAGTTTTAAATCAGCAGTGGGAGAAGACCTGTGGGCCAAATCAGGCCCTGCATGGGGTCTTAATCTGGGCCACGTGACAGGGAAAGAAGTGGCTGTAAAGGAACAATTTGAAGCCTTAAAGTGTGCTCCTGATTGTTCCTTAACAGCAAAGCTTGTTATAAGCACTGATCAGCTGATTGCAATGACAGTCATTTAGACAAGCCCCCATTTGTACCCCAAGTGTTGACGCAACCCAGTAAGTGACTCAGAGACAAGTGCGGGTGAAAACTGTCCACAACTTTCTCAACATGCAGGCTAAGGTGGGACTGACAATGGCACTGTGGAGAGGGGGCTAGATCTGCTTCCGATCTGAAGCCCAACCATAATATGGCACACTTGCCAGATATCCTCTTGGGAGTCACCTAGTGCTGAAGTCCCATAAGGCCAAGTGAATGAGACCACTGGAAGCTTCAAAATGGCTAGTGATTAGCCCGGCCCACCCCAACTAGGTCCTGGGGCTATTCACCTCTCAAGGACTCCTGAAGGGCACCCCCATTTTGAGCCACCCTAACTGATGCCTAACAGCGCGGGTGGCGCTGTGGGTAAAACCTCAGCGCCTAGGACTTGCCGATCGTCAGGTCGGCGGTTCGAATCCCCGCGGCGGGGTGCGCTCCTGTTGTTTGGTCCCAGTGCCTGCCCACCTAGCAGTTCGAAAGCACCTCGGGTGCAAGTAGATAAGTAGGGACCACTTACCAGCGAGAAGGTAAACGGCATTCCGTGTGCTGCGCTGGCTTGCCAGATGCAGCTTGTCACGCTGGCCACATGACCCGGAAGTGTCTGCGGACAGCGCTGGCTCCCGGCCTATAGAGTGAGATGAGCGCACAACCCTAGAGTCTGGCAAGACTGGCCCATACGGGCAGGGGTACCTTTACCTTTAACTGATGCCATTCCCGTCAAGTTGCCAAAGAGAAGAAACACCTAACAAAACTTTGCTTCCCACTGGGAAAAACCTCCCAGTCCTGTACCAGTTGTGGCTGAGAATAAAATTCCTTTTTAACTAGGGACTACAGAAAGTGCTAGTTGAAGTTTCTAAACCGAGGGCATGGAAAGTTTTCCTTTGCTAAGGAAGAATCAAAGTCATTTGTAATCTGGAATGAATTTTATACTTTTCTTTCTTTCGTTCTCTTTTTGAAGTCTCAACATGTAACCAATGACAGTATGTGAAGAGGTGTTCTATAACTTTTTTTGGACTCCTTTTCAATGCTAATTCAAACGCATACTCTCCCAGCTGTAGTCTGAAGTGTTGCAGTTCCAGGAACACAAATGATTTATCTCTGCGTATGTTATTGACCCCAATATGTCTTCACTCATCACCACCTCATCTCACACATATGGCCCCCCAATATTCTAGGCATCTCAACTTTCCCCTTGTTCTCTTTCCCCCTCATTCTGCAGTCACTACTAATGCCAATTTTTCATAATTTATTACAGCATATTACAATTCTGATTTTTTTTGACACAACTCCATCTACAAGCGTGTAATTTAAGCAACATCTCAACATCCATATTTATATACCACTGCTTGCCTTGCTAGAAATGCTAATAAGCATATCATTATTCCATCTGTCTCAAACTAGGTGTCAGTACGAATTTCTATTATCAGTAGCAATACATTTCCACAAATGCAATTTCTAAGATAAAAAATTCATCAATTGATGGGTGTGATTTCTGACTTGACTCGTTTTAGCATTTTACATCCTTCGTCTTCATCAAACAAATCTTTACGCCAGCTCTCATGGAGAAGTGTCAAAAATAAAATGACAGAAATATCATTTAATTCTTAGGCATATGAGCCGTCTTTTGAATATGTATATTGAAAGACAGTTTCACCAGTCATAACCTACCACCTTACCTTTTCTGTTTCCTCTAAAATGCTGAGCAAGTGATTCTTCTAAACAGTCTAATATCCTTAAGCTAGTATAGGCTAAGAAATCCTAAGTTCTCATAATTGTTCAGTTTAAAGTCTGATCCAAACAACATGACATGAATGATTTCAATGGAATTTACCTTCAATAATGTTTACAGCACTTGTGACCCCCCCCCAAGATTTCCCCCCACCAACAATGCTATACCAAATGTGCTGAATCACCACTGATTGTTCATTGCAACTATGAATATGATTTGAGTACCCTGGGAAAATTATTGTGATCAAAATCTAGAGTTTTCAGGGAAATAAGAAGACCACCCACAGCTCCTGAGCTCTGGGAGTTTTCCTGGTCAACTTGATTTTGCAGTCTTTAGCATATGCGCTGCCGGGGTGCAAAGATCCGCCCAACGCCCCCAAATTTAGTTTAGCCCCCAAATTAACTGTTATTATGCTTATGTCAGACATCCTGCTTACACATTATCTCTTGTTTATGAAAGAAGGGAGGAAAACTAACTTTTTTATTTGCTCCTTTATTTACAATACACTTAAGTATACAACACCAGAAGTGCCTGGAGTGCTCTGGTCCATGGGGTCACGAAGAGTCGGACACGACTAAACAACTAAACAACAAATACAACACCAGCACACTTAAACTTATAAATATTGTTTAGGCACCTACTTAGGAGAAACATCATTCATGTAAAAGGTACCGCAGACCCCGCTGCCGCAGAGCAGCACAGCTCAATGTAATACGTAACATATTTTGATGTAAGAGTTAATTTTGTGTGCATTACAGGGATTTGAAGCGCCCGGGAGAAATTTCTAAAAGGCGGCACTTTGTCCTGGATCGTAGGCAAGTCAATCCTGTTTGTTATGCCCTGGTTCGTACTTTTTGAAATATGGCAACCCTAGGATAAGGGAACCATCACACTAAATTTGGGTACGATACTAAGAGGTGTCCAAATGCAAAACAAACCAAGAAGTAGATGATGAGCAGGGTGAATGGAAGCAGGGAGTTGGGTACATCAGTATTAACCCAAATGCCAGAAATGTGACTACATGCTTTCATTTCCCTTATACTCCTTTTCTAAGTTGAGATGTTAGGCTTGCTCTCTTGCTACAGGAAAGTACCAACATATGACTGAGTTATTACTGAAGTTATTATACCATCGGACTCAAAATCAGTCTGCAGGCATTGAAAGCGAATAAGGAAACAGCAGGAGAGAAGGGGGAAGAACCTGTGTTTCATTGCCTGGAGTACATGTGAAAACAAGGGAACCGAATGAAGTTTGACAAAATGTTCTTTTATATTCACTCACTGTTCCTTTTCACACCAAGGACCCAAGCAATACTGGCGAAACATGTTTTGACTTCTCAAATATCAGAGTTGGCTTGTTAACTCCTCCTCACTCACACCGCTCTCTAGCAACATGATTGACAGCCTCGGTTGCCCTTGGAACTCTGAGAAAAAAAAATATTTCATAGGTCCATTTATTTCCCAATGAAAACTGTTTATAGGCATATTTGAGAACAGTATAATAGGAGCCGCACTATGTCATGGTGTGGAGAGTGTTGAAGAAAGAGTAGTGAAATTGCAGCTAGGAAGCTTAAACTGACATCCTTCTTTGGAAATTAAACCAATGTCCAGACTTGCAGAACTTGACTTTACTTGCTTGCAGAAACTTATAGTAATAGATGAATTGAAAAGTAATATTTACAGTCATGTGCTTCTCCAAGCATGGGCTTACAGTCTCTTCTTCTAAATTCAAAACAACTGCATTTTCCTCTCTTTCCAGAGCTCAGCACTTTCAGCCTTCTGTATCTCAACTGGACCATGCCCTGAAGCTCCTATGAGAGATTTCCACTTTTACTGTCTCCTGCGGCATTGCTGTCTTTCATTCAAGCTGAGAAGAAACACAGCAACACTCTATTCAACTGAGCAGTGTTCACAGTGGATTTGAAAACACAGTACTCTTGCTTCACATAATATGGGGTCTCTCCTTCACTATATACCTCCCATATGACCAATATTGGCCAATCACATGATAACTCTCTAGAATTCTGCTACCAACCCATCAAATTTAAACACACAGCAACGCATACAAGCATTTACAATTTCAGTTAATTAAATTACTATACTTAACAGAGAGGGCTTCAGCAGGCCATTCTGAATTAGAAATGTCCCTGGGCTGCTTTGACTTGTTGCAGTTTTTCTGCAATTTGAACTGGTAGCAATTTTTTGTTTTGTTTTTTTGCCAGTTGAAAGTATGTATTTCACCCAATTCCTGAAGATCACAAAAAAATCTTTTTGGTCCAAAATGTTTGGACCAAATACTATGATCCACCACTACACATTTGATGGCAGCCAAGGATCAACAAATTCTATTCTTGACTTTGTCCTCACTGCAGATCTTATATAACCCCTTAAGAGAAGCTCTACAGATGAAGACTGGATTTATCAATACTTAAAATAACTTTCAGAAAAGTGTGGTCTACCTGTTTAGAGTAGGAGCACCTTTTCAGAAATCAAATATTTCTTTCAGACATAAACAAAATCACATACGGATATCAGAAATAGAGGAAATTCATGATGGTGCAGAAATAATAGTAATACAGCCTTGGATTTGCAGGTTACATGCTTGATAAGTAGACGTGCCAGATCAAGCCCCCATTCTTCCAGAAAACAGTCTGGCCTCCTTTCCCTTTCCTGGCAGCCCAAACTAATAGAGGCAAGCAAAGATCCCTTCCAAGCATTCATTTTCTAGTGTCTCGAGTGACACCTTGGCACTGAGTCAATCTGTGCACTCCTCATCAGCAGAAGTTGCTAAGGGAGGCAGAGAACAGCTGGGACAGTGAGGTACTGCTTGTTGATTGAGCTAGCCGCTTCTATTTATTTGTGGTGAGGGTGAGCAAACAGTGTTGCTCTCTCCTTGCTGAACAGCTGGACAAAGCAAGTGGACAGTAGGGAGAAAGCACTTGCACTTGTACAACCTACAAGGCAGCTCTGGCTCAGGATCCCAGCAGAATCCTAAATTTAGCACAGCAGATATCAGTATTGTTATATTACAAAGGGCCCCCTTGACTTTAACACTGTCAGCAAAACAGATTGCCTTGCCAGCCAGTAACAATGGTGCCAGGGCACTCTCACTATGGCAATGACAACACTTGTGATAAATTCTGCAGACTGTTATGCTGGGGCAGCAATTACCTGTTGTATTCATTAGTCATTCCTTCACCATTTCAGAAATCAGTTATCAAAAAGTTGATGCCATAGTGGCTTACAAAACACTACATAAAGCAGAACACAATTCACATTAAATACATTACAAAATAATTTTTAAAAACTTTTAGTAATTATTAACTGTAGTGGGTATGCATGCATAGGCATAGAAATCTCACACAACGACATAATTTGGAGGTTAGAAATAAACAAGGGGTCATCATTATACAAATAAGTCATAAGCTCATCAACCCATTTCCTCTTCTGATGTGGATAGGAGGAGAAATTGGAAGCTTTGTGTCTCTTTCTAACTACCCATGGTTTAGTGTTACATCTGAACCCAGGCAAACTGTGGTTAGCCTTAACTATGGTTTCCTGAAGCCAGTTAGCTACAAGCTCTGGTCTATGGAGCTGGCTTTTCTCAATAAATATTAAGTTTAGACATCACCATTTAGGTTTAAACTACAGTTACTGAAAAATGGAAGCAAAGGCTCCCAATCTCCACTTTTGAGTCATGCCAGAGAAGATGGGTGGGGAAATGCAAAAGCCAATATGTACTGGTCCATTGTTGCTTAGCATCATGTTCAAATATGCATGAATACGGAGTGTTCCTCCAACCACTGCAATGCTGAACATTAAGAGATAGAACAGGGAACAGAGCTGGGCATAGAATATTAAAGTTGCTAACTTTAATAGATGTAAGCTAGACAGGCATGCCTGACCAGGAAGCAGCCTTGCCAATTTAAAAAGACAGCCACGCACATGGCTAGAAGCTGAGGTATTCAATCCAGATTCATCACAGGACTGAGCAGACTCTCAGCATGTCAATTAGTTTCACTGTTTTTATCTTTGCCTACCTGTCATCCATTTTTTACACCGTTCTCCTGCAAATTCCTGTCTGCCATTTCAAAGCAATACATTAAACCCCTTCCTTCATGAATGTGTGCGTACTCAAGTAAATCAATAAGTCCATTTACTGTTGCTGCACAGGATTGCATGCCAAATATATCCATTAGAAAGCTATCTGTAGGTGAAGGATAATTTGGGAATTCAAGTTTTGGGCAACCTAATGAATTCCAAATTTAAATCACCGACCCTCTCCTACCAAGCTCCCCATGGAGGGAATAAAAACCTTTAATGGACAGAGATTGCCACCATGGTTTTTTCCCCCTATTTTTTTGAGTAAACATAAGAGTAATGGCATCACTCTAAATTTATACCTGCTTACAGATGTGATCAAGAAGAATTTGTCTTCTTTCTGCATATGTTACTCACTTTTCTTATAAACAGTGCATCCATTTTTGGAACTATTTTAAACAACATTTCACTGGTCCAAGTGAACAAATAAATATTTCAGCACTCAGAGAACACACAGTGACGACTCAGTATCAAAACTCAAAAGGAAGAATATTTGGAGAATAAATTCATACCACCAACTAGACATTATTAATATTATCCAGTGCTGGAGGCAAACAAAAGAGGATGTATTGCTGTCAGGAGCAGGTTCCAAGAGCAGGTCAGAAGTAACTCACACAGCGTCAATAAAGTTAACTCTTTATTCAAAGAAACAAGACAATCCAGAAGGCAGTTCTTCCTGGTAGATCTTGCCCCTATGAGGCAGCTGTCTCCACCTTTCCACAGCTCCCTATGTCTCCTCCTCCCCAAGCTTATTTAGCTTACTTACTTAGGTGATTTATATGCCACCCTTGGCACAGGGTGCTTTATGATAAAAAAACCCTAATAAAATAACAATACAATAAAATTCATTTAAAGCACAATCCATTACTAATAGCAGCAGCAGCAACCAGACCCTTTGTTCAAATGCATTGTGCTCCAAAGACAAACAATGCCTAATCCTAGAAATGAACTTATCCACCTTTGGAGAGATGCACAGCGGGTGTATAAAATGGACAAATATAACAATGTAAAAAATTCATTTGAGAAGGAATGGTCGATGCGGAGCAAAACTTTGGAGCTCCAGCAATAAAGCAATAAGACGAGTACAACCTATTACCTAGTCATACAAAAAAAAAAAAGGTACGACAGACGAATGTTCACAGCATTTCCTGGGGGTTCTCCTACAACTGAATCCTCCAGATAAGATTGCAAGGCACTTTCTATAATAAGTTCCTCCTTTCGCTTGATCATAAAACTCCCTCAGACATTAATCTTGTTAGGCTGCAATTTGCCAAGCTCAGTGCATGCTCTCAAAAGGCATTTCTCTCTGGACAGGCCTTCCGAGTTTCTACCTCTTGTTGCAATACCTGTGGAAATGGCTTGGATACACCATGAAGTGCTTGAACAAAGCACATGGCTGGATACAGTGGGAGGCGGGGTTGAGCTGGCCATCCCACATGATGAAATTTCTGTGAGGACAGCTTCAAGGCCCCAAAGGGGTACACCCTCCCTGTAATGTTGGAGAGTTCCAGTCTACGTTTTATGTGTGTTCTAGTTCACCAAGGTCTGGAGAAGTTCTAGCCTAGGTCTTACACAAAGCTCTGGGGTCTCATTTAAACAACACCACCACAACAAGGGGTCTGGCTGGATTATTTGTGACAATACATCTACATCACATCAAAAACTCTACGCCAAATGTATTCTGCAAACTGATAACTCTGTCCTGCATAGAAAAAGAAGATGACACACTTGGACTTAAGGTTCTTTTCTGGATGGAGTTATGGATCTAGAGAAACTCCCACACAGGAGAGATTACCTGTGCCTAGATAACCAACTGTTTATTTAAACTTGTCAACTAAGAAATCTCTCAAAGGGTGTCTATCCTGGAGACCTCTTTGGTCTCACAACTGTTTTGCATTAACTAAACAGAATTTCTCTCTCTGAAAGACACGTTGTTTCTGAGGACCACTTCAAATTTCTACTAATTGGCAATGTATCACATTTTGGTTTCATCCTTCTCCTGGCCAAACCAGCATTCTGCAGCTGTATGCAAGATTAATTCACCAGGACATTTTCGGTGAATCTCGTCTGCATTTTAATTCAATTAGTCTGGAGAATCCTTAATTAATTTAGATGCATAATCAACTTATGCTGATGCTAGCAAATTATGTCAATGATTGCATGTTTTTTCAAAACAACTACATTGAAAGGTAGAAATATATTCCATATTACTTAATCTAATATGTCACTTGACAGAACTTTCCTGTCTTTGATACTTTAATGTGCATTGCTTATATTAAATGCCAGTTTCCTTTTAGCACAGGTTGCTACTGAGAACTGCCCTATGGCTCAGTTATCTTCCCAGCCAGAGTGGGTGCTTCCATAAGCCAGTGTGAGGCAGGCATGAAAGATGCTTGTGTGTAGGGTAGCTACTCTCCTGTTCCCCAAGCCATTCCCAACCTTTGGAGCTAGTTCCCAGTGACCTCTGGCCAAGGCTGGTTGCTTCCTATAGCTGCCTTCTCCAAGCACCTTACAGACAGTGCCACTGGGAAAGATTACCTGATCTGGAGATGGCAATCACACACTGTTCTGCTCATGGGATACATGTTAGGGTCATCACTGCTGCATTGTAGCATTTGGTCAAGGACTCAGACCACAGGTGCTAGGCAAAGCAATGAGCAAGCAGTAGCATTGTCTTGGAAGACAAGAGCTATGATTCCTAGATGTGCCTGCTCTGCATCTCTCCAAAGCCAACCTGCTCCATCAACATATTTGTGCACCATTCAACTTGAGAGTACTGCCTAATAGACCAGGCCTATGCTCAATTTCCAGGGACACTGAACTAATCAGAATGTTTTCCTAAGCTCCAACAAGTTGAACAAAAACCTGAAATATTTGGAATAAAATAGCACCAAACAAAAAAGCTTATAGTTCCACAGAAGTCAAAATATTTGCATCTTATTGATGTGTAGGTTGTATTTCATAGCACACAGCTGAATTCAATTGGAAATTGCTAGTTACTTTACATGCTTGGGCTCGGTTCAGATGTAACAAACCTGGTTCTACAAACCATGGTTTATTGGCTTCTAGTTGAGCCACATGACCCAGAAGCTGTACGCCGGCTCCCTCGGCCAATAAAGCAAGATGAGCGCCGCAACCCCAGAGTCGGTCATGACTGGACCTAATGGTCAGGGGTCCCTTTACCTTTACCAGTTGAGCCATATGCCAGGGGGCTTTTTATGTCCAGCTTTGGAAATGGTATCTTAAACCACCATTTCCTCATGCTTCCTGAACTAAGAACCTATGGGTCAAGTGCCTCCAGAGTTGGAACAGCCATAGCAGCAGCAAAAATACCTCCTGCAAGAGAACTAAACTACTATTAACCTTCTCTCTAAAAAAGAAATGGCCCCATGAACCAATGATAATTGGCTCCACCATAAAGAATTTGCTTTGAGATTAGCAGTCCTCTCCCAAGTATGAACTGTTGATGACATTTGAGATTAATCAGCCATTTCCGTAGAATTCTGAAGTGTTATTTCAGAGCCAGTAAAATATATTTTTATTGCTGATATATCACACATACACTCACCTTAAAATACAGATTCTCATGTAGATCCACAGACACCTAATTACAGATCATCAGACGGAGTTTTGTAGAAAAGGATGAGATTCTTGTACCATTGTCACACTTTTTGTTCAAACCAGTTAACTACTAGTATAGCTGAAGGAAGGGGCAGTGGGGAGGGGGGTATTGGTTGATTCTTGTTTCATCATGTATTTTGTGCTTTTATATTGCATTTTTAGTTTGTGAACAGCCCTGAGATCTGTGGATGAAGGGCAGTATGCAAATTTAATAAATTAAAATAAACATTAAGTTGGAGTCCAACAAAAACCAGTGTAGAGTCCACATTGCCTATCACTGGCATATGCATATATGAGCTCTGTTTTCTTCTTCCCCTTCAGTGTGCTGGACCATTATGGGGAATGAAGGCTTGAGTTCCTGAACAGGCAGATCATGGAGAGCTGATATGATGTTTGCTCCCATCTCAGTATGGCCCAGCACAGTGTTTGAACATGTACCAGCACAGAGGCCCCATATTCTAAAGAACATTGAGGTGACCCAATGTGATTTCCTGACCTCACTCTGCACCTGCCTCTGAGTTCAGCCTCAACAATGGGGGGTGCCCCCCAAAAAAAAGATTGAGGAAGCCCAAACAGCCTCGGCTTGCAAGCCTTAAAAGCTGTGTGACTAAGCAAATACAATTGCCCATTTCATCTGGCTTAAATTGGACATCCTGTAGGCCAGCATTTTCCTGATAGCAAGCCCTTAGAAAAGCAGAGGGTACAGTCACCTTTGAGAAGAGGAGGCTCAGCACAAGGCTCTGTCAGATTTGCCTAAGCTAGGAAGAATTGCTTATTAAAATAAGAAAAGTCTGCAGCGTTTTGATAACATTTAGACTCTTGGTAGCAAATTACAACATATATCATACATTCGACATAGCTGCCTTTTCTTCCCTACCAACCTTTCCAGTTCTAAATACTAGGACTAAAGCTTCTACTGATACTGAATTTCATTAACAACTCGGTATTGCTCACCATGGTGGCTCAGAGTTTCAGTATGCCCAGGCCCGGATCACGGTGACCAGATTTCCATCTTGTGGGATCAACATGGTGTTGTTGTTATTAGAACTCTACTGCATGGTGCAAAATTGCGGTGGGCAAGCAAGGATGGGGGGCGAAAGATGTCAGATATCTGGCTTCACTTGCTGAGCTATCACATGAGCCATGCACTGAGATGATGCACATAAACAAGGATGAATCCACATGAGGTCTATTGCAGATCAGAGGTTCTAATGCAAAACTCAAAAACTGAAGGCCTGCAGATCTGGTGGAAGCCAAACAGTTAATATTCAGATTTAGCAAGTAAGAAACACTACTGAGCCCAAGAGGTAAGTGAGTAGGTAATAGTTCAGGTTAAAATTCCATCTAGCTCAGCATCCTGTTCTCAGAGTTGTGAACCAGAAGCCCAAGGGAAACCTGCAAGCAGAACCTGAGTGCAACAACACTCTCCCCACCTGCAATTCCTAGCAACTGGTATTCAAAGGCATACTGCCTCCAACAGTGGAGGGAAAACATAGCCATCATGGATAGCAGTGGTGTAGTGTGGGTTACCAGTGTTGGGATATGAGAGCTCACCAACTGCGTGATAGCAGCACATTGTTTACATCATGTGATTCTTCTGATGCTACTGAGTGTGAGACAGGATGTCCTACGCTGCTCTGAAGGTTGTGTTCTCAGTGTAACTTGAGACCTTCTTGTTGTTGCTGCAAAAGGGAAGCGTCACTTATTACTGATCTCCCTGGACTGAGCGAAGACCAGCCAGGGGCAGATCATCGGCAAGAGGCCCCAGTGCCTGGGAAGAGGAGTCAGCCTTTCCCAAGGGGGCCAATTGCCAACAGCCAGTGCCCGGGACCGTGTGGAGTAGGAGGGAGGGAGGGAAATTGGATGGAATACGCATCCGCATTCAACTGCCTAAGGCATCCACATCACCCAGATGATCACAGCCACAGAGATAAGAAAAGAAGAGTCATTCTGTTCCCTGGAGAGGTCACTTCCTAGTTCGCATGGAGAAGGCATTTTCAATGGAGCCCAGTGATGGAAGCATGTAGCTTTATTGAGGCAGGTGTTGAAATTTTGCACCCCTAACAAATTTTGCACCCAGGGCAACCACCCCTGTGCCCACCCCGGTGGCTAGTAACCACTGATTAATTTGTTTAATCACCCTTTTAAGCTATCCAAGCTGAAGGCCATCGCTACATCTTGTGGGAGTAGCACGAGGTAATTTTGTTTCTGCTTTTTTAAAAAAGGGAGCAGCACAAGGAACATTGAGTTACTTAATGTCAGCACCTTACGATTCCTATGGGACACAAGATTGTCCTGTCTCCTGCCCAAAACATGACAACAAAGGCTCTTATCTGTGCCAGCAGATACAACCTAGCTCTAAACGTGCCATAAACACTCTGTATTTTGCTGCAAAAATCAGATTTTCAAACCAAAATGATACACATTTATTTATGCAATTCCCTTTTTCTAACACTGCTACCCTGATAATAAACAAAAGATTTTTTTATTATTATTAGGCTAGTTGCCATTCAGACAATATGCGTACAGAAGGCTTCTCATGATGCATACAAAAAAAGCAGTCCTCTCTGCAGAAACCAATATGCTTCTGTCAACTTAATCCTAAAGAAAGCAACATAGGTTATGTGCAGCAGTGAAATGCACACATTGGGGTTTTTTTTTCCTGTCCAAAGGCAATTGAAATACCAGCCATATTATAAGAGGAAAGGCATTTCCAAATTAGCAGCAAGAGATCCAAGACCAATTTGCATTGCATAGCTGGATGTTACACAACCCCATGGATTTGCACAATATAAGAAAGAATAATAATCAGGCACCCCTGGTAGATTAATACATTTTCAGCAAGTGCAAGGCACACAAGTTCCTCAATTTACAACTTCCATTTCAGCACTAGGTCCACATCAATGTTGCAAGCGTTCATAAAGCCATTCCATGTGGGTTTTGCATTTTTGTGTGTGTGTGTGCGTGTGCTTAATCCATACAAAAGTTTGCATTTAGATATGTATTTAATGGTAAAATACATATTAAAATATTGCATCCCATTGTATGTATTTCTAAACATATTATATCCTAAAATATACTTTCCTGCAATCTGGTATGGGTTTTTTTTGAGCCAACAGTCACATTATAAAATCCAGAAGAGTTCCAATCCATGTATTGTCTGAGGTGAGAATTTTGCTATTTTTCTTAAAAATGCAGACTTAAAGAAAATTTCCTCCACCCCATCCACAGATAGTGTAATGAAGTATCCGTGCTTGTTAAAGGTTATGTGGATAAAGTTATGGATTCAGCTGCCATTTATCCTCAAGGCAATCTTGTCCATTGGACCATGAGCTGAAGGCAGAACAGAGCAGAGTTATCCTAAAAATGAGCTTGCCCATTGCTTTACCTTCTGACTATGCCTTGACACTCCAGGTGAAGAAAATGAAAGGTATTGTGGAATGGATGGAACATGATATTTATTCCAGTAGACCACAACAGAGACAGCATATTAACAAAATAGCCCCTGTACATTTATCCAAATAGCGGAAATACTAAGAGATGTATTCAAAGCAGTGCTAAGTAGATAGTTCCTTTTGAGATTTCGAAAGAATCGGTTAAGTCGTTATTAATAATCAATTTTGCTCTTTGGCTTGAGTAGATAGCTTTTATTCCCTCCAAAAAGGTGCCCTCTATCCCTGCTGTTGCCATGCATCCTAATAGAAATTGCCAGGATACATTGTCAAAGGCCTTTTCGGCGTCAAAAAAAAATTAGTGCCGCTTCCTTGTGTTCTCACCTCAGGGAAGGAGAGATATCCATTTCTTTGATGAGGGGGCATGCACAGGTTACGTACTGTGCCCCCAACTGAATAGCAATTATGAGGTAGACTTTAGTGCAGCTGCATATTTCAGGGGGGAGATGGAAAACAATGAGGTAGCTATCTTTCAGGGCAGGTTGCCCATCAGTACTGATCTTCTCACTTAGGCCCCCCTGACAATGCTGAGAAAATTTCAGATATATGCTTAGGATACAATATGAAAACAACTTCAGCATCACATTATTTTTCTACTACACCATATAAAGGGTACAAAAGCCCAGCAGTTCTACTAGAGTTCTTCCTAGAGAAAAATAGCCTAGAATGGTTTTAACAAAATCAAATAACTGTTCAGGAAACTTACTGCTCGAACAGAGAGAAACATAGATTTCTTACACTATGGCCACATTCAGACATCACACTAAACCATAGTTTAGCATTACGTGAATGATCCACAGTGATCCTTGGGTTTGTACACCCTTTCTTTTCCTTTAGTGTGTCTGCAAGGGAGAGTGTAGAAGCTTTAGCTCCCATGTTTGCTTGATCACAGATTGTCAAGCTGGATTGTCACAGTTAAGCAAAATCCTAAACAAAAGCTTCTGAATTTGTCCTCATGGCCATTCTGGAGAAGAAGAAGAAGAAGAAGAAGAAGAAGAAGAAGAAGAAGAAGAAGAAGAAGAAGAAGAAGAAGAAGAATAGTAGTAGTAGTAGTTTGGATTTGATACCCCACTTTATCACTACCCGAAGGAGTCTCAAAGTGGCTAACATTCTCCTTTCCCTTCCTCCCCTGCAACAAACACACTGTGAGGTGAGTGGGGCTGAGAGACTTCAAAGAAGTGTGACTAGCCCAAGGTCACCCAGCAGCTGCATGTGGAGGAGCGGAGACGCGAACCCGGTTCCCCAGATTATGAGTCTACCACTCTTAACCACTACACCAGGCGGGAGCATGTGAACCCAAGGACACTGAGGCTAACTGATGGTTTAGCATGCCATCCAAATGTTGCCCTTATGTTTTTAATATCAGTGTTATCATTTAAAAGAGTTGGAACTCTCTACATATATTTCACAAGCTGAAGAGGTAATGTTGGTCCCATAATTTTGCTACATTTAAACACAAAGTTTCATGAAAGGGGAAATTCATTTTTGCAAAGCAATAGTTACTAATTAGAGTTTCTTATAAACTGCCATATTAAAATGTTCCCATGGAAATTTTATGGTGCACTGACACTATACAGGTGCTAATTAATTGGATTTCCTACCCTAATCTCCTCAAAAACAAACATCAAATATAAACCACACTTTTACCAATCCCTTATCACATAAGCACACAAAAACAATGAAGAATAAGCTAATGCATATGACCACATGAGAATTTTTGTCTTAGCTTAATCATTTAAAGTAACTCTATCAGTTTTGGAAAATATTATGCAGGGTCAAATCTCAAAACTTAATCATGTTTTCCACTCACCATAATTAAAGCATAGTTATACATGAAGCATTTTAAATCTTATCTTCACATGGTTCTTGTACTCAGCCTAATATTATATCTTTTAATTTCATTTCTAAACAGCAATTTTTGCTAGTATGTATTGAAATAAGAGGGTTATGTTCAAAAATCAAGATCTCATAGTAACCAATACCATCAATTTATCAAAGCCCTCTCCAATTATTTGGCTCCGTGTGGTATCTGTTTGCATTCAGAGTAGAACTACTGAAATCCATGCAGTTAGTCGTGACTAATTTGTCCACTGATTTTGTGTGTGTTGGCTCCAAACAGAAGTTTATCCGATAACACTCTGTACACTGTATCTAGCCTCACTGGTGCTCAGCATTCATAATTATAATAGGAAGAACAGTGGCACCTTCTAATATTGTGAACACCTGAATCATGCAACAGAAGACTTTGCCCAGCAGAGCTGACTAGAAGGTGGCAAAGCGTATTCTGTAGATGGGCTATTGGGGTTCATAGGAAACTTATGGAAATCCCATGGTGCAAAAGTGTGTCTTGTGTGGGGACTACTAGTTTAGAGGTCCTGGATCATATTCCAGACTAGAGAAGTGTTGAAGTAAGAGTAGCAAAAACATAGCAAGGAAGGTCAAATCATACATATGACTGACACCCTTTGCTTCAATGTGCAGATTTTAACATTCAAAAACTTACAGAAACCTATAGTTATAGACGAATTAAAACATAATATTTGCAGTTAAATGCTTTTCAAAGCATGGGTTGACAGTCTCTTCTTCTAACTTCCAAACGAGTGTATTTTCCTCTCTTTCCAGAGCTCAGCACTCATCCTTTTGTTTTTCAGGACATGCCTTGCAACTCTTATGAGAGAAAGCTCTACTTTTGCCTCATCCTTCAGCTTTGCTCTCTTTATTTCAAGTCGAGAAGAAACACTCCAACAATCTATTCAACTTAACAGTGTTCACAGTGGATTCTAAAACACAGTCATCTTGCTTCACATAAAATTGAGTCTCTCCTTCATTAGATACTTCCCATGTGACTAACATTAGCCAATCAACATGAGAACTACTAGAATTCAGCTACCAGCTCATCAAATTTAAAGACACAGTAATGCATACAAGCATTTACAACTTCAGTGAATTAAATTACTATACCTAACAAGAAGACCAATTTTGCCACATCAGAAGGGAAAGAATCTTTAGAACTGAAATATACAATAGTTTCTGATTTATTTTGACATTTCTGCATTCTCAGATTTCTTCTATTAAGCAAGTGATGCAAATGGAAACATATACGGTAGGCAGTGGTATCGACAAAGGTGCCTTTAACCTCAGCTAAGCAGGCATTCAGCTTGGAAGAAAGAATCCACTTCTTCCAAGAATTGGCTGCAACTGCTAGCCAGAATTTTCCACCTATTGTCCTAAGAGGTGGCATATAAACAATTATGTTCTAGTCCCATGTCTCAAAAGCATATGCACCGGTAATGATGCCTTAACGTTAAAATGACTGTCTACTCATGAAAATTGGAATTGCGGTTGGGTCGTGCTCCTTATGTCATTTTCATTACCACCGTTATGACTCAGCAAGGGCACTTTCCAATGCGGTTCATTAAAATTATATTTTTTTTATGGTCGCCCAATGGCATACAATTGGAAGTTAATCCAAATAGGCATTTACATAAATTAAAAGCACTTACGGAGAACCAGACCACATGTGGCTGGTAATCAAAGATTTAGGCAGCAGCCTATATTTTCAAGAGCTGAGGCTCCAATACTTTGGCCACCTCATGAGAAGAGAAGACCCCCTGGAAAAGACCCTGATGTTGGGAAAGATTGAGGGCACAAGGAGAAGGGGACAGCAGAGGACGAGATGGTTGGACAGTGTTCTCGAAGAAACCAGCATGAGTTTGACCAAACTGTGGGAGGCAGTGGAATACAGAAGTGCCTGGCGTGCTCTGGTCCATGGGGTCATGAAGAGTCGGACACGATTAAACGACTAAACAACAACCATTTGAACTGCTAAACTGCATTTTATTTTTCAAAAAGTTCTCAATTGTTTCCTATCCTAGACTGCAGGTGATCCAACACCAATTAAAATTCATCCCAAGAAATGAACAATCTTTAAGTAGAAGAATGCTGAAACACTACTCAGTGCAATGTCCAGAAGTGCTAAACTGTCTCGCTTTTTTTCTTCAAAACAAGAATTTGGGGGTAGCGTTGGGAATCATAATCTCACAAATGAAGCTGTAACTTTCAGCTGCCATCAGTAGTCCTGATTTTCTATTAACTTATGGAATCAAGTTGTCTCCCATTAGATTTACATTTCACTTAAGGCAGTTTAAACTCCTAAATCCAAATCATTTGCGACTACCTACTCCTTAATGCTATTGGCATGTGAAGACAACAAGATGACACCTCAATTTGCATCAGATACTGTAGGCTGACAGTTGTCTGAAGGCATATTTGCTCATTAAACTGAGCAAACGAAGACTGTGCACTAATGCAGGTTCAAAATGGGCTGCTTTTCATTTGGTTCAGCAAACTAATTCTATGTATCAAAGACTGGAGGATGATCCTTTAAAACTCCTGTTCAAATCGAGCAGATGGGGCAGGACAGGAGTTATTATGGATAAGAGTGAGCAAGCAGAAATTAATTAGGCAATTTCCCCCACTCCAAGCAAAAGAACTTCCTTCTGAACATTTGAAATCACCAGGTTAATTTTCTGCTCCTAAAACATGTTTCCTTGATTAAATATATATTAGGAGTAACACCACTTGAAACAGGAGCCAGTAATAAGATGAAAGAGATAAGATAATAGCTGTCTCTTTTTTTTTTCTTTAGACATTTGGACATCTGAAAAATCCCACTGAAATTTAATACATTTAGCAAGAAAAAGATTGCCAAGAATTTTCTTTAAAAATGACATTCAGTGGAGCATAGATCTGGACTGATTACCCCTTGATCCAAATTATATTTATGGGATGCGACCCAAGTCTGACCTACAAGCTTGATAGAAAATGGTTACAGCAAATGTAGAGAACTTCTTGAATTCTTTTTCTTCAAGACTCTCAACCTGGCCTCTCAACCTGACCCTCTTTGGCCCTCCTCTGTCACTCCTCAAGTGCTTCAACCTGGCAAAATGTGTTCTTCAGCTATGATATCTTCTGCTGCCTGAATGGTGGTGGGAGAGGTATAGAAGAAATCTCTGGCTTTTGAGTTGGTGGGATGTAGTCTACTTTGCCAAAATGAGAGTCCCATCAGCTGCTTCACCCACTGTCCCCTTTGACCCCTAACAAACCCTGAACAAAAAAAGTGGCAACCAACTTTTCATATGCCAACAAATACGTTGGCAGAAAGCCAACATAAAAAGTTGGATGTTTTGGTGGCAGCTGAGATCTGGGGATGCTTCTAGTCACCTACACAAAACTTTGAGTTATTATATAAAGAAATGAGGTGAACAGAATTTAAGATTGGAAAAAATAATGAGAGGAATCAGAATGGACAGATTAGTACAAAGCCAGATATAGCATCTTCTATCTAAAATTTCAGAATGGATCAATTCAAGCAACAGTGGTGGAGAAATAGCCCTCATGTAGCTAAAGGTAAATAGAAACTAATTCTCCAAACAGCTGATGTTTGCATAACAAGAGTTTCATTTATCCTATATCATTTCACACCCAAAGGTCTATTTGAGCTGTTCCACATTGAAAGAAAATTATATGAAAATATAATGTACTAGTGGTATTTGACTCCTATGAAGTTAGCAAAAATGTATAAGACAAGTTCAAATATCTGCTGGAAATGTAAAGAAAAAGAAGGTACCTTTTATCATATGTGGTAGACTTGTAAGGTAATAAAAGCTTTCTGGGAGATGATATATAATGAAATGGAAAAAAAATGTTTAAAATAACTTTTGTTTAAAAACCAGAAGCTTTTTTATTAGGAATTGCAGGTACCGACATTCTGAAGGAGCAGAAATGACTTTTTATGTATGGAACAACAGTTGTGCGGATGCTATTGGCCCAGAGGTGGAAATACGACAAAGTCCTTACCAGAGAAGAATAGCAAATCAAGTTAATGAACAATGCCAAGATATCAAAGCTGACTGGAAAACTCAGAAATCAAGAGGATAAAAAATTTATAAAAGAATGGGAAAAATCCATAAGTTATTTAGGAGATCACTGTAAGCAGATGGAAACAAGAGAAGGATTTTGACTCACTAGTTGTGTAAAAAACATTATGGACAATATGGTGTGATATAAAAACTGGAATACGGACTAATATACAGTTGTAGATGTTGAAATAAAACTCCAATGATTGCATGTGGGGAAGTCACGAGATTGGAGAATCTCCACATACAGTATGACTTTATTGATATGTGTTTACTTGTATTTTTTATTTGCAAAACTAATAAAATGTCTTGAAAAACAAACAAAACAAAAGGTCTATTTGGGCATTTGGTGTCTACGTACAATGGCAATCACACAAGGGAGAGTTCAGTGTACTGTCAAGTCCCACCCTCTCTCCCACATCCCCTTTTTTCAGCTGCCCTATGCACTTTAGAACCCTGATTAGGCATGTCCATTGGTACATGAGCCCTCCCCAAACTGCAGAAGTCAACCTGTCAACAAATGGAAGATTGGAGGGTGGAGAAGTAGGGGGCTGGAAGGAGCTGGCTTAGCAGCCCACCTTCTCTCATTGATTGTAACTGTGCAGCAACACAAATGGACATGTAAGAACACTCCTCCACATGTAAGAACACTCCTCCACTGTCTCCCGAGACAGATGGGTTCCAACTAACACCAAAATAGGGCTAAATAGATATGAAGATGCAGCATCTTAAAGACTAACAAATTTGTTATGAAATAAGCTTTCGTCAACTGGAGCCCACTTTGTCAGATGCAAGACTAAGAGTCGAAATTATCAGCTACAAACCACACAGCCCCAAATTACAAACTGATGCAACAAATTAAGTTAAACATTCAAACTGAATTAAGGAGACAGAGCAAACAAATACTCAGATTTGATTCATCATCTGGCAAATATGCAATTCATTTCCACTTGAGCCATGATGTTCTCTCCCTAATAAAATTATTTAAAGCCTATAATCATTGATCTCAGTTTGCCTATTGAAACCCAAACTTGGTTTCATTGCAGAATAAGCTTACAAGCCAAATTTAACAGCTGGCTGCCACCAAGAAATAAACTTTCTATTTCCTGATCAAGTACAGACCAACTTCCAGCATCTTATTTAACTGGATAGTTTGTAATCGTTTAGACTTTTGTTGCCTGTACTAGCTACAATTTTACTAATAAAATGTTCTCTTCAAAACTTTTGGTCATATGTAGGGCTGAGCCACAAGCAAGGCAAATTACAAAGGTTTGGGCTAGGCATGCCCCAGGCATGTCGCTCTCATTTGCTCTGGCTTCATAGCAAACACTTGGCAAGCTATGTTAGTTTGAGCTGCTGACCATATCGAGAGACCATTCACATTAGGTTACATGCCAGAAAGCATTAAAGAGTTCTGACAGGATTAATTTGATTCTGTGATAGTCATCTCTTTTGTACTTTATGTTGTCGCAATGTTATGATGCTTTAATTGTTTTATTGTACAGCATGATTTTTTTTTTAAGAGTTGACAGTTTATACTTTTATAAACAATCAATCAAACTATGGCCCAAAATTAGTAAGCGAAATCCATCTCTGTGTCTTTGCATTTATTCCACAATCTGCAGGCTACCATCAATTGAGAGGTTTAAATTAACAATACAGTGGTACCTCGGGTTACAGACGCTTCAGGTTATAGACTCCGCTAACCCAGAAATGGTACCTCAGGTTAAGAACTTTGCTTCAGGATGAGAACAGAAATCACGCGGCGGCGGCATGGGGGCAGCGAGAGGCCCCATTAGCTAAAGTGGTACCTCAGGTTAAGAACAGTTTCAGGTTAAGAATGGAGCTCCAGAATGAATTAAGTTCTTAACCTGCGGTACCACTGTACTATGTTGCAGAGTTTTTTATTCTATGGTAAGTTTTTTTTTTTATCATCACCGGACATACCTACAAACTCACGGCATTTAGATAATTATTAAACTGTCAGTCTTTTAACAATAAGTGCCTGCAACTTAAAGCATAGCCCTATGTGATTGACAAATGTGTGTTTGTTCTATGTACAACTGAAGCACATCGGTGGAGTTCAAATAAATGTTAACAAGGAAGGTAGGAGTGGTGTCAGATTATGAAATGTTTGCCATAGATAGTGTTTCTTCTGTCTGCTGTCCAAAGACTAAGCTGATGCCATATTTGAAAAGGGAGGCCTTTTACTTCAACTTCCAGACTATCTCTTTTGTTTAACTTCTGCTGGATCAGCTGCAGAACCAAAAGTCTGGATGGAGACAAAAGATCCTATCTCCTGAAGAATTTCCTCCACAGTGAATTACCAACATATTTAACATTATAGCTCCACAAAACACAACAAAACCACAGCAGAATGGCCCACTGTTATTGCAATGAAGAATCTACCCAAGGGTATGATAATAATCTGTTCCTGTCATTCTTTTCACACATCAGCAAATAAATATGCCAAGCAAATTATTAGTTTTGCTCTAATACACAGCAACTAATTATTAAGCATTTGCTATAGCGGACCTTGGAAGGCAGGATACAGCTTTTAATTGGCAACTGATTTGCAAGGACAGCAACTACGCCTTAAGGGCAGGGGCAGGCTATAAGTCCAAATCCTGTAAACTGATGCATCATTAAGTAAGGCAGAGCACACCGTCTGGTAATTACAGCATATCATCTAGGACACTGCAATCAACCTATATCTAGAACCTTGCCCACCTTAAAAACTGGGGAAGGCAGTATCAGAAATGGTGGCAAGTGCACTAGGGGCCCGGCAGAGCATATTTTTACAACAGGTTGGGACAAGGGAAAACGTAGGGCTTTGTACAACAATTCATGCACTTTACAGTATTACCTCACATGAATGAAGAAACGAAGTACAAGAGAAGGCCTTGCTGGAGTCACTGGTGTTGAACAAAATCCTCATAGCTGCCATGCACAAAGTATACACCTACAACTGTTGAATGCATGCCTGATTCTGGTCTGCTTCACGTCCCACCCCAATGTGAAGAGGTGAGACACAATAACTCCAGACCTGGATTTGTAGAGCAGTCCACAAAACATAAACCTGGGCATGGCAGGATCCATGTATCAAACTGAAAGGACAACATTAAGCCCAGATGGGTGGAAAATTCCTCGTCTACTTTCAAGTGCACTTGTTCGTGAAAGTCAGTAATGATATCAGCTCTCTCTCTCTCTTCTCCCAGAGAGTAAACCCTACTAGCAAGCTTAAATATTACTTGTTGTCAATCCTTTCTTTCAAAATTCTTTTTTTTAATGAAAATTTATTAGCATTTTCAAAAAAAGGAAAAAAAACATATAAAGACAAAAACAAAATATAAACAGAAAGATAACAAAAATCCAAAAATCCAAAACTTAAAAACAATTAAAAACACTTAAAAGTTCAAATACTTATTTTCTTTTAACTTGTTTCTCAGACCTCCTCACGCCTCCCCTTCTTGTATTCCAATTTAAATTATTAGCTCAGCAAATCCTTAACTTACTTCTCCATTTTGACTCAATTTAATTTATTCTAACATTCTTAGGGGCCAAAAGGATGGGACAATGCTTTTACAGTAATATTTGCAGTAATCAAAGCAGCAGGAAAGGTTATATACAGTATTTGGCTCATTTTGTAAAGCACACACACACACACGAGATGGACACACACACACACACACAGAGAGAGAGAGAGAGAGAGAGAGAGAGACCATTTCACAGGAGGCGTGGGAAGACCCCAGTAGGAGAAAATGGAATCATGTACTCAGGGATTTATTTATATCCAAATTGCTTTTACCTGGGAGAAGTATAAAAAAAGGTAATCATTATATGTTCCCCATATAAATGAATTGTTTCTTGACATCGTATGCAACTGACAAATAGGAATGAGTTTTTTATTGCTAGAAGGCTGTAATATATAAAGGATACAGGATATTGCACACAAAAAGGGGAAGACTGGTGGATATTAGAAACAGATTAATTTCCTAGCCATTCTTTCTGAGAAATCAGCATCATCAAAAAATATTTATATACTGCCCTTAAAGTTCTCAAGGCAGTTAACAATAAAATAACCATGTGAAGTACAGTAAAAACAGGAAAAATTGTATCAACTCTCTATATAATTTTTTGGCTGTACATCAGACACACCGTGAGAAAAATGGATATCTTGCACTTGTTGTCTAACTTTGTGATGTCCACATTTAGGAGAAAGGGTTTGTGGGCTTGGCAGCAAAACAAAATGATTTCCTCAACAAAACATTTCTACTTATAAAGGGGGTAAAGTGAAATTAGTCATGCCAAGATTTACAAATTAATCAGTATACAAAACTGCTATTACTTTGTATAACACATGGGGAAATGACTTCTGCACAATCTAGAGTATTTGCAAGCAGTAAGACTTTAAATTTTAAAAAGCAGCAAATCCAAAGTTACAAGACAGCTAGAACAAGACATTGTAGGAAAATTGCATTACAGGTTTAAAAAGAAATTGTATTTGCAATTCATTTCATCTTTTAGGGCTCAGTAAGCACATCAAAAATATGAAGGAAACAGAAAAAAAATCACAAATTTAAGGCCCTATTTAGTGATAAGATAGACAGAATGAAACCAATGCCATCTCTTTAAGTGTGAATGGTGTTGAACCTTCCCCCTGCCCACAGACACAACAGAAAACCATTGTTATCCATTGCATAAATGAAAAATGGTGCGCCTTGGACTCACACACCTCTTTTCATCTTCTATGAGCCAGAGGAGATCAGAAGCTTCCACTTCCTGTTTAAACTAACCACAGTTTCCCATGATGTCTGAACTCAGGGAACAGTGGTTTGTTTGAACATCAGCCGGTGAGAACAGAGCAGTCATTCTGTGACTGCAGATCCTAGTTTGTTCTTGCTAAGGAGCATGCAAAACCAAGGCTCCTGGAGCTCATTCTATCTGAACTATAAATTTCCCTTAGCTAAGATCTATTACATTTACCTGTATTGTACAGTGCCTACCATTTAGATGTTTAACAACTCTATTTTAGTGCAACGAAGCAACATATATTACAATCATATTTGTTTTATTTATGACTGAGTGAACATAACTTAATAGTCAAGACAATGAGACACAAACTCCCCAGTACAAAACTCAAAATAGCCAACAACTCACTGCTAAGCAAGCCACCATTTTAGCCCACCATTCAGAGATGCTGTAAAGATTACTAAAAACAGGGTATGTTGAGGCTCCTTGTATGTGATGTTCATTTATATTGCTTCCATTGGATCATCTTGACTTTGGTTTTTACCAGTGACAATAAGGTAGTATAGAAATTATTCACAACTAAATTCTGACTGGCTCACCCCCCTCTCTGGTTCTTTAATTCATTTTTTTCCTTCACCGGTGTCATGTGAGTTGAAGGGGTGTGGGATTAAATCCAATTCTATTGCCCCACAGGAAATGGAAGGAGGAGGGGAAATGATTTATAAGTATTTATAATAAAGGAAAGTTAATTTTACTTACTCTCCAAGAAACAGTGCATCGTGAACATCAACATCTCAAATAATGGCTCACTGCTGAAGTCTTGCCGTTATTACCTCACTCTTGAAGTGATAAGTGTATTATGAAGACATTAAATCATAAGATTTCCACCAAGAGACTAAGGCAATTAAAACAGGCTCTGACTTCTTCAAAACTAAGTTCAGTGAAAGCGCTCAAGGATTCATTGAATATTATCAACTCTGGATTTCAAGTGCGATCTGCGACATCATTTGCAGTGCAGAGTGCTCCAGTACAAGATTTCAGCCAGCTAGCCAATCATGCCCTTTTACAGAATACTCCATCCCACTCACCTCAGTTCTTCTCCATTCATGCCAATCTCACTGGCGGAGGAAGGGGAGTGTGGTTGGTGTGACCCGCCCCGGGTGTCATTACTCAGGGGGGTGACCACTGCCCTGCCCCCTGGGGATGCTCACCATGGGCGGTGCCCCCCTGGATGCTAGTCCCGCCCCCCTGGGTGGCTAGCCCCGCCCCCATGGGTGAACAGCATGTGCGCCGCTTCAGGTGCTGGAGCAGCTAGCCCCGCCTCTGGCCACTCTCCATTCCAATCTGGGTTCAAGCCTGGGCAAGGGACTGAGTCAGCCTTGGTCAGCCTGATGGATGACCTTTGTGAACAAAGCCCTTAACAACCTGGGACCAGTTTACCTGCGAGATTGTCTTGCTCCATATATGCCCACTTGACCACTTTGTTCTGCAAAAATGGCAGTGTTACAGGTGTTACATCATACCTGTTCTACATCTGAAAGAAATCCGATATTTTAGTGTGGGACCTTGGAACTCCCTGCCTATTGATAGCAAGCAGCTGCCTTCCCCTGTACAGTGGTACCTCGGGTTAAGAACTTAATTCGTTCTGGAGGTCCATTCTTAACCTAAACTGTTCTTAACCTGAGGTACCACTTTAGCTAATGGGGCCTCCTGCTGCTGCCGCGCCGCTGTTGCACGATTCCTGTTCTCATCCTGAAGCAAAGTTCTTAACCCAAGGTACTATTTCTGGGTTAGCTGAGTCCGTAACCAGAAGCGTCTGTAACCTGAAGGGTCTGTAACCCAAGGTACCACTGTACGCATTTCAGTGCCTGCTAAAAACATCTTTGTTTAGACAACTTTACCCAGATATCTAGAATGCTGATGTGTTTCTTAGTTCATCGGTTTCAATTTTTACAATATTTTAAGTAGTTGTTTTAATTGTTTTTAATAAATTATTTTATTTGTTTTTTACAATCAAGCAGTATTTTTTAATATAAAATGAAACGAAATAAACAAATCCCGCAATTATCACCGTTCAGTATCTACTGAGCATGCTCAGTCATCACTGAGCTTTTGGGGGCCACCAGTCCCTTAACATTTCCACCCCCTAAATCATTTTTAACTCCTACAAATCTTTAGGTTTTAGGTTCCCCCAAATCTGCTAATGCAGATCCTGTGTATCAATGTGCATCCTGTGTAATCCTGTGTATCAATGACACCATTTTAGCTACATAAATATCAATTCTCAGAGAACTGAGGTCACTGTGACACTGGAAAGTGTGCAAAAATGTTATTACACACTGGGAACCCATTCAAGTCAGGGACAACTCTTTTTACCCTGGAGACACACTGAAAACATATTGGTATGTACAGTATTCATGTGCTACAACAGTCCCCCTTTCCTATACAGAATTACCAACCCAGCCGCTGAATCTCTCAGAAAATTGGTAATCAAAAGCCCCCGTCCCACAAATTCAGTTTGCTGAGAAAGAAATTAGTATTCACCTAAATGAAACAGAACAAAATTACAATGACATTGAATTCATAGTAGAAATTATCATAAGGTGAGAAATACAGCTTATGTTTAAAGTTAACGCTCTTTTTGTAAACTTTCTTTAAAAGTATCAGATATGAAAAAAGCCAATATCTCCTAAGTAGATCTATCTAAAAGATAACCTCGCAAAACCACAGAATGTGATTGGAACGTTGCGGGATACAGCCAGCTTCAGAAGATAATTGCCAGCAATAGATGTTAAATTGATTAGTAGCCTGTGTGAATAGATAGAATTAAAGATTTATTTTCACTTCCTCCCACTACTGATAACCCCATGAATCAGTCAAAACCTTTCTAAAGAAAGCTTTATTTAAAAGTACACGAAATAGCAAAAATCAAAATCTTTATCATGCTTTAGGTACCTTTAGGATATACATTATCCATCTACTGTTACCTGTGAAAGCTTCTAGTTTCTCTAGTATGTTTGTGTGTACACACACACACACACACACACACACACACACACACGATTCCCTTGGCTGTTACCCAAGGACTGAAATTCACACAAATAAATGTCCCAAGACTAAGGAGTAAAGAATATGCTTCATATAAAGAGATGCAAAAAACTGAGATATAAATGCAAGCAATAAATAAATAAACATTCTGAAATTAAGAGAGCATCTAGATGGCCAGCAACAGAACTTCAAACCTGCATCCCACTTTTGAGAATTTAAATTAATGTCATGCATACACACTTCTGTACAATGATTTATTCTTCATCAGTTTGGAGTGGTCATATATTTTTTTCCTGATGTGCCCCCAAATTGGATAGCACTCCCCATCTATTACGTGCAGAAGAATTTCATACATTCCTTATTTACCACCCAAACATTGATTGAGTTCTCCACATGAGAGATGCATTCACTGAACAATCCATAATCTCTTTTGTTACCATTGAACCATCATGATTAAGAGGATAGACTCTTTTCTTAGCTGTGACCAGTCCTGGCGTTGGACCAAGAAGACCTAACCAATGGGTTCAGGCAGCAGGAAAGACAGAACAAGTCCTTGAAAGGTGTTGTAGGAGGGGTATTAGCAGGCAGGCTGGCAGGTCTGATTCTGTGCCTAGTGTTGATCAGCCCAAGCTAAAAGAAACAATGTTTCTGCATTGTTCAATATGTACAGGCACCCTACATGGTGGCACAAGCAGTCCTTGGGAAAGGGCAGGAAAATCTGAGCTGCTCATCATAGATTTCAAGGGAGGAACAGATGAAGCCGGTAATTCATTGCCAAAAGCAGCTTACATTGTAAGACACGTGGCATTCAGAAAGATGAAAAACATTGGCATTCGGTGAATCAGGGGTAGGGCTGCTTGAAGAATTCAGTACAGTGGTACCTTGGTACTCAAACGCCTTAGTTCTCAAATGCCGAAAACCCGGAAGTCAGTGTTCTGGTTTTCGAACGTTTTTAAGAAGCCAAACATCTGATGCAGCTGTTGGCTATTTTTTCTGGGGCACTTGCACCAATCAGAAGCTGCACCTTGGTTTTCAGTCAAATGGACTTCCGGAATGGATTAAGTTTGGTGCTTTTATTTTTGCTATTTATTTTGCGTTTTTTGTTTGCTTTTGAGGCTTTTTCGGTTAATTTGTTCTTGCGACTGTGTGGAACTCAGTTCAGCTACTGATTGATTGTGTGACTGTGGAAATGGATAAAAGCCCCCCATCCAAATGATCAGTGCAGGTAAGAAGAAAAAGAACAATTTAAATTTTTATCATGTACAATACTGTCTTATTTATTTTATAGTACAGTACATTGATTGTTGCTTTCATTTGATGGATCAATGGTCTCGTTAGATAATAAAATTAATGTTCATGTTTTGTTTTAGGGGCTGTTTTTAAAAGTCTGGAATGGATCAATCTGTTTTGCGTGGTTTTGGAATGGACTTCCAGAATGGATTAAGTCTGAGAACCAAGGTACCACTGTACTGGAAACGAACAACAGGGGAAGGAAGGCACCAATTTCACAGTCTGCTTTGGAGGCATGTTCCTGGCCACTTTGTGGAAACACAATGCCAGAGAAATGGAGACCTCCAGTGGTCCAAAATTCTGATTTACTATGAGGCAGATGCTTGTATATCTCTACTCTCTTCTCAGATGCATGGCTATTAAGTAGCTCCTATACGATATACAAATGCTAACAATGGAACTGGTCATGCTACGTCTTGGGTTGGGAAGAAGCGGATATCTCAACAAATGTCACTGTGGAAATGTAATCTGTGGTTTCAGTTAAATCCCAAGCTCTACTTACTTCCCCGCAAAACGGAGCTGAAAGGTGTCAATATGGCTGTGCCGAATAGGGACCCAAACCCAGTCAAATATAAGAAAACCCTTATCAACCCTATCTCCAGTTGCTTAGAAGTTCCTTCAGCAGCCCAGTAACAAAACCAGGAATCTGGCACACAATACTGAATATAGTGAAATGTGCAGAAGAAGAAGAAGAAGAAGAAGAAGAAGAAGAAGAAGAAGAAGAAGAAGAAGAAGAAGAAGAAGAAGAAGAAGAAGAGGAAGAAGAAGAAGAAGAGGAAAATATCCATTAAGCAGAAAGATATCCTTTATGCCTCACCAACCATCAATTTACCTTGAATCCAAGAGTTACTTAATTATAAGAAATGCCTGCATCCTAGGAACAAAGGCGAATGGTAAGTGGAGAGCATATTCTGGATTTAAATGTAGTCATAAATGATCAGACAATACCCCAATTATGCAGTAAGGTATTTACTTCATAAGCTATTTGCTTTGATTTACACCAGTGCATAAGCAATTGAAATCTATAAAAATAAGTGATTAATGATGAACTGGATGACTTTTATGGCTTCTGTGAAGGACATTCCAACACTTTAAACTCCCACAAAAACAGCAAGGCAAACAGCTAAATGAATTTCATGGCATGCACAATAGGAAATAAATGCTCTATTAAAGCAGAAATGAACCACAGATAACACACACACACACACACGAAATACAAGTTTTAGTTTCACAGGGTGGAATTCAATGTCACACTCTTCGCATTGTTCTGCCTACCCAAGCATTTATGCTTGCCAAATGGAGTAATCCTTCCTCTCTTTTCCCACCAAGTGCTGTTCTGTGGGTTCTCCTGACCCTACACGGAACATTTGAGAGGGGGAGGGGGACATGCAGAGGGAAGAGTGAAAGTCCCATTGTGGTAATGGGAACCCCTGTACTAGCTTCCACTAGTGAACCAGGTTAGCTGAATCTGGGGTACACTGTTTTGCTTTGGGTAATGTGAGTGCAGCCTTCCTTGAGTGATGCTCTGTAGACATTTCATTTTCCAAGTCTCATCAGCTTTAACCAGCAGAACGAACAGTCAAGCATGTCGTGAGTTGTAGTCCAAATTACCTGCAGGACACCAGGCTGGGCAAGGAGTTGAAGTATAGCACCACTTCTGCGGCGACAAGGACTGCATTTGCCTATTAGCTAACACTATAATAAACACCAACCAGTGAATCTACACCTAGGTCTAGAAATAGCCCCTACACTTGTAGTAAGGAAAAATTGCCTCCAGGTGCCTAAGCACATGGTGTGTGTGTGTGTGCGTGTGGTGTTGTTGTTGCTGCTGCTTTTAAATCACTTATGACTAATATATGTATGTGTGGGGCAGAAAGGGCAAACTAGCAATTCCTCTGATCTTGTCTGCAAGAATCCACATCTATAGGGAAGAGAACTATTTTGAGAATGAGGAATTATTCCACAAATGCAAACTGTATCTCATGGCTTTTTATGACTCACCTATATGACCACTGAATTCACAGAAGCTCAACGTGACATTTGACTCTGATTTATTTCAATCTCAAGCAACATCTAAAGCCACTTCAAACCTTAGTACAGGTGTCCCTCACTTATGCAAGGGTCCTGTTCCGGGTCCTAGAGTTCAAAACTGAAATCTCGTAAAGTAAAGAGCCTCCTCTAAAACACCCTGTTAACATTCTGTCTGCTGCTCTCCCTTCAATCCATACCAAAAATAACTGTATCCAAAATTATTCACAACTAGAATTGAAGCTCTGGGGCCAGCAAGAGGCTGGAGGACATGGGGAAAATGGCTGTCATTGCTGCTGCGCTACTGCACACATCAGCTGTTAGACGGGGAGGCTAAGCAGCATCAACAAAACCCTTATCTCTTTGGGGCTTCCTCCGCCCTCACTGATGCCTTCTTCAGGCTCCAGGGAGGGGTTCCACAAGGACTCTCCACCTCTCTCCCACCATTTCTGGGTTTGAATTGAATTATTAATTTCACAGTGTCACATGCAGACATGGTTGTGCGTAAGTGGAGGCACGCCTGCAATACAGGGTGCCCCAAAAGTAGGCATACAGAAGTAGATATACAGTTGATGGACACAAGTGGCGCTGTGGTCTAAACCACTGAGCCTCTTGGGCTTGATGATCAGAAGGTCGATGGTTCAAATCCCTGTGACAGGGTGAGTGTCCATTGCTCTGTCCCAGCTTCTGCCAACCTAGCAGTTCGAAAGCACACCAGTGCAAGTAGATACAGTGGGAAGGTAAAGGGTGTTTCCGAGTGCTCTGGTTTCCATCAGGGTGTTCTGTTGTGCCAGAAGTTGGTTAGTCCTGCTGGCCACATGACATGGAAAGCTGTCTGTGGACAAACACCAGCTCAATCGACCTGAAAGCAAGATGAGCACCGCAACCCCATAGTAGCCTTTGACTGGACTTATCCATCCAGGGGTCCTTTACCTTTACCTTTTATACAGTTGAATCAATGAAATTCATCACAACAGATAATATGGATACACATAACTGACACACAATTAAGTGGCAGTAAAATTTGAGGCTGGCAGCTGGAAAGAATAGAGAAGTCAGATAAAAGGATGGTTTTTCTTTACTGGTATTGTGAATGATGACCGCAAACTTGAGCCAATAACAAAGCAAGTGGATTCTAAAGCAGTACATCTACTTTTGGGTCACCCTGTACAGTGGTACCTCGGGTTACATACGCTTCAGGTTACAGACTCCGCTAACCCAGAAATAGTGCTTCAGGTTAAGAACTTTGCTTCAGGATAAAAACAGTAATCGTGCTCCATCTGTGCGGCGGCAGCAGGAGGCCCCATTAGCTAAAGTGGTGCTTCAGGTTAAGAACAGTTTCAGGTTAAGAACGGACCTCTGGAACGAATTAAGTACTTAACCTGAGGTACCACTGTACATTGTTTGACTTCCTCTTTTACGTTCCTTGGGCCCTCTCTTTCTGCTCATGTCCACAGCTCCCTCATAATGTCACCAGTGGTTTATGCAATAACTTCAGCAGATGTTCACAACCAAACCATGCAGATTCTAATCCAAAGCTGAAAACTTTTTACCATACAGTGTGTGCACAAAAAATATTTTTCTACACAGTGTATCCCTTTACAGCCAGACCCTCATGTCAACTTGATTCCAAGCTTCTGCAGAGACCCAGGTCTTCAGTACAACTGAAAAGAGCAAAGCTGTCAACACAACTCCATATGAGAGTCTGGATAATTTGCTGTTATGAAAGAGCTTACTATTTTCTCTGAATACACCTTGCATTCCTATGGTCTTCCTGCAGAAAACGACAGTATTGGCTTCTTTATGAAAATGCTGAAAAGGGTGTGAATATGTGGCAGCATTTAGACAATGTGCTTTAAAACTGTTCTATTGCAATCACAGTGCAATCTTGCTTTATTTGACTAGTTATTTTATTCACATGTACACATCTCTGAGTGCTTTTAAACATCAAACACCTCAGACAAGTCTGTTCTTGATCCTTTAAGGTACAGCTAATCACAAAAGCCATTTATCCTAGTGACTTAAAAAACACAGGTGTTAAAAGTTTTAAAGCAACTTGTTTCAGCTTCTGCATTTTTAAGTAGTTCTGATTATTCTGTAGCCAAGTTGCTTATTTTATTTATTACATTTCTTTATTATATTTCGATACCGCCCTTCATCTGAGGATCACAGGGTGGCTTACAATATAAAAACCACAAAAATACATAACATAGTAACTAGTAAAAACCAAAACAAACCAAATCCCACAGACAAGGGTAAAGAAGGTGTAAGCTGAAATGTTTTGCTTTTTAAAAAAATTAATATCTATATTTTATTAGTCAGAACACACATATACGCTAGGTGTGTGCACTGAACACAAGATTCAACTTGTATCTGTAGATTTGGGAAGCTGTTTTGGAGCTGCTCTTAAAAACTTCTTTCTCTTTCCACAGAAGTGGATGAAATTTGCAGGCAGATTAGCCTCTCCCAAGTGAATTAAGCCTGCGGTTCTATGATGGGCATCTATAACTTTGATTTAAAAAAAACATTTCTTTTTTATTTTTAGGATGAAATTTGCAGGCATGGTTACTTCCTTCTGTGGGGGTGAAAACTGCCATGTCTTATAATTTTATGGCTACAGTAGTTTCCCCACAAGAACAGGGTGAAATAAATAAATAATCATAAGGGGTGGTAGAGAGCAAGAAAAACAAACCATGGTGGTAGTAGGAAAGAACATGGATTCACAGATAGGGCTTTAGTGGGGAAAATGTCACACCCCACCCAGAAATGACCAGTACTTGAAGGCTTGTTGGTGGGTGATTGGCTTCTTCCATCCCTTAGTGATTTGTGTGTGTGTGTTTTTTTATTTTTAGGATATAACCTCTTCTTTCTGGAAAAGAGATCTCTTTCCCCCCCCCCCCCAAAGCATTGACACAATTGTTTTTTCAATGTTTAAAAACTAGACCTGTGCATCAAAATGAACCTTCTCACCTCACACCTCTCCTTTCCACCCCCACCCTCTGAACTCTGGATGTTTCCCAGTCAGCCTGGTTCCATTCAACTAATGTGAGGGGGGCGGAGTTGTTGTCTTTTTCAGAAGGTCAAAGTCACAGAGTAATGCAGAGGCTGAGGGGATCCCTGACCCAGGTCAAGACACCCTGTTAATGGCACAATCTGACTCAGAAATTAATCTCATAATTTGAGATACACATAAAGCCAATGTATACTCCTAATATACACTATGGGGGTGTATCTGTGTGCATACACGCACACATACATGTATGAATATACATAAGCACACACACACGAGAAAGAAATTTAGACAAGATTTTCCTGCTTTTTTAAAAAAGGAAGCACACTATGTATCAGACACAGAGATTTGTCAAAAATAAAATGATATCTCAATCCAGAAGCTAAAAGGAACATTGTTTACAATAAAAAGAGGAAGAAATAATTGGGCTTATTTTCATTTTACATTCCCAACACAATGAGATCTCTTACAGATAATTGCTACCGTTGTCAATCCTATAGGAGTAGCCAAGAGGAATTAGACTGAATTCTGATGATAACCCAGTAACTGAAATAAGAGAAGATGCAAAGACTTAGAGACGTACTAGATAAAACTGCTGCTAGGATGTATATGCCACTTCAGAAAGCAGATTGGTGAAATGCATGAAAGAAATCAATCAGCTCATCATGTTAGACAGAAGCTTAGGCTAGAACCTTTTAGCTGACGTGCTGTTTTCCATAAACAGGTAAATAAAAACATTTGTAGGACGGTGGGAGAGGGTAATCTGAAGTACTACAGTAAACATTTAACCATGAAATAGGTTGTATTCTTAAAAAGTCAGTTACCATGTCATCATAATATCAGCCACGTGGTTTTGTCCATTTGCAGCACCTTACAAACAACATTCTCCCCTCTTCCCCATCCTACACTTTCCACAGCACTCTCCTGAAACCAGAACAACCCGCATTAAACGCTTCTGTGATATGTCTCCAAAAAGCAGCATTCAAAAGTGCTAACCAAATTAGATATGCTCCAATATTTTGGACAATTACACCGTCATCTTCATGCTGGCAGAAATAACCTCTTGGTGAGGCGGATTCATGGCGAACCTAAAGACTTACTAGCGCATATAATCTACTTCTTCCGCCCACCCCGGCTACAGAAATGAAATACTCAAAAGAAGAAAGGTGAAAAATGTAAACAATGCGTTTTTTCTCACCTCATTTTCCCTGAAGATATATTTAGAACCAGAATGTGGAAGCACTTTCTCACATTAATGAGCACATGCTTGTGCACAAATAATTCAACTGAGACCCGCAAGGCTGTTCACTCTGTCCCTTGCTCACTAGATGGAGCGAGAGAAATTTACGGTGGACGTGAACAGGTACACTCTGAGGTCAATGCACTGAGTATTCACAGAGTGCCTTATCCTAATAGCCTTGAAGCCAATAGGAGCAGACAAAGATAAATGGCCAGGAAGCTACAAAATGCAGCTGCCAAGTGGACAACTCAGAAGCGGCAGTGCCAACTATTTTGGAAACATGCAAAAGTCACATGCGAATTGTCTGCAAAGAGCATTAGTTTGGTTTTGCCAGCATGCCTGTAAAGATGTATCGAGAGGAAAATTAAATAGTAAAATGTTTATATTTATTAAACATATGTAAATAAAAAGGGTCTCCTTTTTCCATCTCCTGGGCATGTTCACAGCTGCCCACTGTGGCCATGCAAACAGGGATTAGAAGTAAACGCTCCCACTTTGCTATGGGTGCCTTGAGTATGTGAACCTGGCATGCACACCCTGTTCCCACTGCCTACTATTCATCAAAGTGCACATGCCAGGCCAAAAGAGTACCCCAAGATACACACACACTCAAGTCAAAGACAGTGGAAAGTAGCTGAAGTGTGTCATAAACTCAAAAATGCCTTAGGTGTTTATGAAACCAGTCCTTAAAAATCCCCTCATTTACCAGAGAAGCCAAATATTCTCCACGCCACTCTGAAAAACTATTTAGAATCACCCGACATTGTGGAGTGGACAAAATAGTAGGATCCCAAAGGCCAGCCCCCCCCCCCAAACAACCCCTACCTGACTCACCTTTGTCTCACGTCCCCTTCCCCCTGGATAAACTATTTGACATTTCTCATGCCCATTCCAAAATTGAGACAAATTACCAATTTTTGAACCATCACCCCCAAAGAGGAGCAGAGGTTTGTCTTTGTTTATGTGGAAGCAGACTTGGAAATGTGACTGAACAGCCACCATTTTATCCATGTTCAGAATCTTAGCAGTTAGCTCTGACATTCATTAGAGATTCACAATTTTTATTCGCTCAGATGTTTTTATCATCCATCATAACTTGACTACAGTTCCCCAAGGGGACTACTAACACAGTTGTCAGAGACCAAAATACTTTAGAGAGAAGGAAAACCTCTTGTGCCACCCAATCTTATTTTAACACACACACTTCTGTTTCCTTCTAGAATAACAACTTGCATATCATACACAATTTTAGGTCTAGAAAGTGGGTGGAGGGGGTGAGTGCAGAAAGGAGAACTCTTTTGTGACTGACAGGTCTAGTTTCTAACAAGAGGGAATGGTTTAACCAGGATCTTCCAGTCCCAGTGCTTTAGGGCAGTGGTTTTCAACCAGTGTGCCATGGCACCCTGGGGTGTCTTGAATGATGGTCAGGGGTGCTGCGGGCAACAATGGCCTCTGTCCCCCTTTCTTTCTCTCCCTCCTATGATGTCCTCTCTGCCTCCCAAAGACGTGCACAGCTGTTTATTGCAGCAGCCCTGCCTACAAGCTCTGCAGGTGAATGGTGCCTCTAGGGCTGGCCAGGGGGTGCTGGTTGTCAGGAGCTGAGGTGGCCTTGGAGTAAGCAAGCGTCCCTCCCTGGACGAGGGAGCCCAGCCAGCCAGTCCTCCAGCCCTTGCTGTTAGGAATGGACAGACAAGTCCCAGGCCCCTGTGGGGCAGTGTGAGGAGGCACCTCTCTTTGGGGCAGAGGTGGGAGCAGTTCAGAGACCAGGGGCAACTGCAGGACTCCCAAGGAGAGGGGAGGGGAGAGGAGGCTGAGGGAACACCCCACAAGGGAGGGTGTTTGAAAAAGGGTAAGAGGCCTTGAATGGTGGTCAGGGGTGCTACAAGCAGCACTGGCCTCTCTCCTTCTTTCCTTCCTTCCCTCGCTCCCTCCTCTGATGTCCTCTTGCGTCTCTGCCTCCCAAAGGCTTGCACAGCTGTTTATTGCAGCAGCAGCCCTGGCTAGAAGCTCCCCATATGAATGGTGTTACTGGGGCTGGCCAGAGCATGCTTCCTAGGCCCCTGTGAGACAGTGTGAGGAGGCACCTCTCTTTGGGGCAGAGGGGACAGCTCAGAGACAAGGGGCAGCGGCTGTGGTTGCTCAGAGGACTCCCAAGGAGAGGGGTGAGGAGAGGAGGCTGAGGGAAGACCCCACAAGGGAGGGTATTTGAGAAAGGGTAAGAGGAGATGTAGTTGTTGCTGTGGTCTAAACCACAGTCTCTTGGGCTTGCTGATCACAAGGTCAGTGGTTCGAATCCCCATGACGGGGTGAGCTCCAGTTGCTCAGTCCCTGCTCCTGCCAATCTAGCAGTTTGAAAGCACGCCAAAAAGTGCAAGTAGATAAATAGGCGCCGCTCCGGCGGGAAGGTAAACGGCGTTTCCATGCACTGCTCTGGTTTCATGCTTAGTCATGATGGCCATATGACCCGGAAAAACTGTGAACAAATGCCAGCTCCCTTGGCCTGTAAAGCGAGATGAGCACCACAAACCCAGAGTCATCTGTGACTGGACTTAACAGTCAGGGGTCCTTTACCTTTACTTTTTTTAAGAGACTGCCAGCTCTGCAGGCAATGGGTGTCATAACCGGGCTCCTGAGCCCCACAGGGGTGCTGCAGAAAGAATGTAGTTGGTCAAGGTTCTGGTTGTATTGCTTGGTTGGAAAATGCTGGCTGTTAAAGCTCTTAGGTCTGTGCATGTGCCTTTTCACTTTAGTTTCCATTGAGTTTCTGTGTCTTTTGGTGCAAGTGAACAGAACACAAGCCTGAAACTCTCTAGCTCCTTCCCTCATAATTCAAAACGCTGAAAGTTACTTTCCTAGAGAAACCTCTATGATAAAACCACAGGGAGGAAAGCAAATCCTTTTAGTTCCCTCCCCTGCTCTCAATCAACTTCAAAAGATGCCTGGCACACAAAACACATGGCATATCTGTCAGCAATTCCATCCTCAGTAGTTCCATCATTGCACAAGCGAGTAAACATTATTTACCAGCCTTTCGCAAACCATTCAAGTTCCTGCCATAATCATCTCTTGTCTATGCAAAAACGTTACAGATTTATTGACTTTACCTCTTCATAATTTTCATCTAGTTGTTACCTCATGAAAGGATTCAAGCTTTTACAACACAAAACCCCTACTAAGCACAGATTTCTTTTCAGCAGCTACATAACAAGACTCATTTCAGGGTAACACCAAGTATCAATATTCTCTTACACAAACAACACGTTCTCTTTGAATCATCCAAGACCTTTGTTGCAGAAGAGTTACGCAAAGTAATAGTATTGATTACACAAATACACACTAACAAGGATTTTTATTTTAAAGAAAAATGTTGTCTGTTGCAAATATTCTGCCAGTAACCACATTCTTGTTATACAAAGCCCTGTGGGGTAGCAGCTCAAAAGTGAAAGTAATAAAATTTAAGCTGAAGTTTTAAAATATTGCTCCTGGAATAGCCTCCTTGGGATTTGACATTGTGACAAAATGGTGTCCAAACTAGACCTGTAAATTCTGACCATTTTACAGCCATGTTTTTTGCAGCATGATGTCATAAACTATAATTAGACACTGTATCATTGCAGAAGATGTCATGAACTGTAACAATATTGTATTTCATTGTAGAATATGATGTCACATTAGTGGCTGAATAACTTCTACAGCCCATTCACTCTCTGTCACCTTTCCGGCTCACTGATGTAATAAAGAATTATGTTCCCATAATGCTTTTGTGGATGACTGCACAGGAGTTCTTCCTTCTAAAACCTAGTGCTATTGTAAAAGTTCTAGTGTTTATTAATTTCTCAGCCTGCCATCTACTTTTGTCGCTGTCGAAAATATCATGAGGCAGGAAATAGTACTTTTTTACTAGGTTTTAGTTTTTAAAGACACAAAACAAAAAGCAAACTAAATGCTAGGCAGCTGCAGGTGAGAACAGGAATAGAAGATGGAAGAGAAGCAAACTTGATGATCAAGATTAAGGTGTAGAATTTTTTTTTTTAAGTAAGATTTTATTAAAGCTTTTTCACAATACAGAAAGACATAAGAAGCCTACATAAAGAAAAGCAAAAACAGAGAGAAAGAGAAAAGAAAATACAAGAGTCCTTCCTCAAAAGAAGCTCTGAACCCTGATCTCACACAGAAAGTGGTGGACTGTCAGAGACCAGGCTGAGGAGTACAACTCTGATGAGGAATGGTGGGAGCCTACACCTCCTCCCCCCCAACTCATGGCCAGGATCCTGAAACTCCACAGGAGCAGTGGACAAGTGATGATTTGGAACAATGGTTTGCTGAGGGGCACAGTTTTGAAGACAATAGTTGGGCAGAACTGGGAGGTGAACAGCAAGAAGAAGAACGGGAAGAGAGTGAGCTAGCAGACTCACTGGAAGATGTGCAGCCTCTCAGTCCCAAGGCTAGGAGATTAGTTGAGGTGGCTTCGCAAAAGGCTCAATGGTTGAGAGATCAGGCGACTAGGAAACGAGAGGACGGAAGTGACTAGAGGGAAGTGGGTGGAACCTTAATTGAGAGCACCTGCACTCTGAGAACGGTCACTTGTTCTGTTGCTGTGCTCATTAACCATTTCTGCAGCCAAGGAGGGGGGGAGCCAAGCCCCCAAAGCCTGACATGGAGTCTCCCAGCTTTCACCTGGAAGCTTTTCTTTCTTCTCCCAGTCTCTCACCCTGGGAGGTCTTCCCTTTCCTGCCTCTCAATCAGGATCTCTACACCAAGCATCCACCATTTCCATTTTTCTTAAGTACAGTGATACCTTGGTCCTTGAACGGCTTACTTGCCAAAAATCGGCTCCCGAACGCTGCAAACCCACAAGTAAGTGTTCCAGCTTGCAAACATTTTCAGGAAGCCGAATGTCTGTCACTGCTTCTGCTTGAGTGCAGGAAGCTCCTGCAGCCAATCAGAAGCTGTGCCTTGGTTTTCGAAAGGTTTCGGGAGTCGAACAGATTAAGTTTGAGAGCCAATGTACCAGTGTAATATGCCTATGACAGAGGCAACAAAGGGCCCATAAGTATGAAGGGGACATGTTCTGGACTGACTCCACAAGAACCCAGAAATATGCAATGCAGCAAATTCTCTAGTGATTATTTGCAGCTCAACCACACACTGCAACATTTTGAGAAGAATAGAGCACCTTCAAAGAGACTATGGATTATCTAGAGTTATATTGCTTTTGATATATATCATTTTCTCCACACTACCCAAGACATCACTTTTTCACTGATAGAAAATGCTCTTCCGCGAGAGAATGGAAGAATGTCACATGCAGACAGTGGAGATCTATTCATACAGAAAGCAAGATTTTCTTTCTGCACAAAGTCATGTCAGATTGAAGCTGAGTTTCCTTTAGGGATCACAGCCATCTTTTATCATCCTGTCTGACTTTTCTCTGCTTAAGGGACTGCACATTAGCACTAATGTTATTGCTATTGCAGGAGGATTGGCAATCATAAAGGGAGAAAAACCTGTTGTTTTTAATTGTTTACTTGTGTTTGCTGTTTAAATAATGTGACCGGGACAGCACGTGACAAAAGATATACTGTATGAAGGATGGCTAGAATTCAAATCTCCTACTTCAAGCTTCACAGTCCCCACAAAAGCAACTATTGTATAAAACCATGGGGCACTGCAATAGGAACCCCATGTTCTTTCAAATTACTGCATGTTATACTTCTTTGTCCAGAATGTCTAGTACATTATACTGTGCACTTCCTTTCCCTTTGTCATGAGGTATCTTACGCACATTTCCGTTGACTCAGAAACCTGGAAATAAGCAGATTATCTTTTCTCCAATAATTATGTAATGACTTCGTAGTCCCACTCTAAAAAAGTCAAACTAAGTGATTTTTGTTGTTGTTGTTACAGCTGTCAAATTAAAAGGGCAAAGACACAACTTCAAAGTGTTGTTCAATGGTTACCAAACTGAATACCCAGAAGTCACAGATTCCACAAATACAGAGTGAAATGGCTTAAAAAAAAAAAAAGACAACATTTTAATAATCTACAGAAGTATGTGCCACACCTATATTTGGGTATCTCAGCATAATTAAGGATGTGAAAGATATTTCATGGTTACAGAAACTAGGTATACACCCAAAACCTAGGGTGGATGTCTGACTTTCCCCACCCCTTTAACAGCCAGCTGAAGATGGCTTCTTCAGGGTGGTAGAAAAAAGCAGCCACCATTTTGGTTTGTGAACATACACACATATTACATATGGAAATGAAGGATGGTTGATGGACTGTTCCATATCCCTTCTATTATCCAACACAAGTTGCAAGTGCTGACAGGGTTGTAGCCAAAACAATAGTCTGGGAGAATTTGGGGCCAACCTGGTAGTTTAGTGTGGCAAATCTTTGTTGCTGTTGTTTATATAATCTCCTTTATGTGTATGAGCCAAATTTAGATGATGATACAGTTGGGACAGTGGCGGAGCTAGCTGCTTGGGCACCTGGAGTGGCGCAAATGCCATGCACCCAGGGCTGGGTGATCCGCCCAGGGGTGCAATCGGCATGCCGGCGATCATGCCCAGGGGTGTGTGATCCTGCATGGCGGATTGCCGTTGGGGGGGGGATTTTGTCAACCCCCTCAGGGATGTCACCCAGGGTGCCCCCCCCCCGTGGCATCGGGAAGTGGTATTGAGAGCTGCAAGAGAAAGGTGGAACTTGCAGAAACCTGCCTCCTTCTGTCCATGCAAGCCTCCACTGGATCAGAGAGCCTTGAATGAGATGAGCGCAGAATTTTGTTATTACAATGGTACCTTGGGTTAAGAACTTAATTCGTTCTAGAGGTCCGTTCTTAACCTGAAACTGTTCTTAACCTGAAGCATCAATTTAGCAAATGGAGCCTCCCGCTGCCGCCACTGCACAATATCTCTTCTCATCCTGAAGCAAAGTTCTTAACCCGAGGTACTATTTCTGGGTTAGTGGAGTCTGTAACCTGAAGCATCTGTAACCTGAAGCATCTGTAACCCAAGGTACCACTGTATTACAAACAACACTGTTTGTATCCTTGGGATGAAAAAATCTGGACTGAGGGGTGGGAAATTGTGGGAAGGCCATGATTTGGGAGCAGAACTTCATAAAGACAACATGGAGGTAGAGGAAGATTGCCAGCCACACTGAACAACAGTCTGGGTGAGCAAAATGATACACAGATATGAGTTTTCATTTATTCCTTTAAAGAGGCACCAACTTGTGAGGGAGACTGGGAGGGCCAATGTTGCAGCAGGATGTCAGAAGACTCAGGGAGTGGAGCCGAACATGGTGGCAGCACGGCTTCAATGGCAATCTGCTGTTCTATAGCTCCTCGACAGATGAGTTGATATAGAAACCATTCCATGAACCACTGCTCTAAACTGTCCGAATTGATTTTGGTATTTCCAGTGCTACAACCATGACTACTCAACTGAAGTAACAGCTATAATCTAAGCATCTTATGAAATGAAATGTTAATGAAACCCACTTCCTTTGAGGTCCAGTCCCTTGGGACCTACAAAGAGCACAATGAGGTATTTTCTTCACTACAAAATTAGATTTTACATCTCTTCTCCCCAATGAGTCTGGTTGGCAACGAAATCCCTTTTCTATCACTTGCACAGTGCTAAATGTGGAGAAAAAGATTAATTGCCATAAAATTAATAATGTAAAACTGTCCACATAATAAATTTAATCTCCTTGGTTCTGCACATAGGTCATAAACTGAAGAATGACTCCATCACTTCCTTCTTGAAGGCAACTTCATTGTGTGTTGGAGGACAACAGAACACAATCCTTTTTTTAAAAAAATTACATTTTATTGAGTTTCAACATTTTTAACATACAGTCAAAACACAATTTCATATTTTCTCTTATTTTTGTCTACTTCCCACCCCTTTTTCTGTGGAGTTGTTCTTTCTCCCCATCTACTACACTATCACCTCTCTATCACATCATAACCACAATATTACTTCTGTTGCTCATACGTAGCTCAAAATCCTGCTTGTGAGTCCATAATACTATATTTCTTTAAATTGTCCAAAAGTCATCCATTCTTCCATAATACACTCATCATTTGATTCCCTTAATTTAGCCAGTTCCGCATGAACCATTATTTTACTTATCCATTCGTCTTTGGTTGGAACTTCTTCCTTCCATTTCTGCGTATATAGAATCCTAGCTGTTGTTGTTACATACATAAATATTCTTTCTGGGGGAGATTTCTGACCTTATAATAAGAAAAGACAATCCTGTTCCTTATTATTATTATTTTAAATAGTAATTGATGGTGTTACTTCGCAAGACACCTACACAGAGCTAGTCCAGCATAGTGGTTCAGAATTCAACTGTGATTCACCAAGTCACTGCTTGGCAGAGTAGACAAACAGTCTGACCTGGCAAAAGGCAGCTTCTTATGTTGTCCCTATATAGATAAAACACAAAAGGACCTTTCTGACTAAGTCCCTGAAGGCCTGACTTATGGCCCAAGTGAGCTGTACATGAGCCCTAAAACATCCCTTAGAATCCTTCAATACACACTGATGCTATGGCGTGTGATTAAGGTTTCCTGGATAGACAAGTCCATGTAGACAGCATTTCCTAAAGGCAGACTTTTCAAAAACTTTTAGCTATGTACATCACACAGTGTATCCCTATTACGAAACCTACGGATAGGAGAAAAACATCATTATTCAGTTTCTCTCCAAAATCTGTTAATCATCTTAATCTAGGGGATATTTCTTTTGAGACTCATGCTATTTTGTTCATTATAATATATTCAGGATAGTTGACATGACATTATCGAGGAATTAATGCTGCAGATTTGTAAGTATGGCTAAGTATTCCAAATATAGAACCAGGTTTCCAAACAGTTACTTGATATGCAAAAAGAACCAGCAGCTGCAACTCATAATAACACAAGTTGTTGTACAGATAAGCCAATTGCATCAAATGGAGAAGATGAATAGCAAGCACATCAGCATTTGACTGAATAACTGGGATGAGTGCTGGGCATGGCATGATACACAACAGCAAGCAAATGAGGAACAATCAGTGATAGTTCCGGTAGATGGCTGCACCATTGCTAAACTAATCTTTGTGCCTTTTCAGTCTTCAATCACACTCAATTACAGTAAGCTATGATCCAAACCTGTGCATTAACCTGTAAGGCAAAAAGCTAAAGCTAATGAAACCCTGGTCCAGTCCAGTCAAAGGCGACTATGGGAGCTGGCGTTTGTCCACAGATAGCTTTCATGGTCATGTGGCCAGCATGATGAAACCACTTCTAGCACAATGGAACACCGTAGTGGAAACAAGAGCGCACAGAAACGCTGTTTAACTTCCCGCCACAGTGGTACCTATTTATCTACTTGCACTGGCATGCTTTCGAACTGCTAGGTTGGTAGAAGCTGACACAGAGCAACAGGAGCAACGGCAGCTCACCCCATCGTGCAGATTTGAACTGCCAACCTTCTGATCAGCAAGCCCAAGAGGCTCAGTGGTTTAGACCACAGCACCATACACGTCCTGTAACTCCCATCAGACTCAGCAAGCATGACCAAGGTGGATGATGTAGTCCAGCAAATTCTGGAAAGCCACAGGTCCTCCATCCCTCCTGTAAATGAAAAATTCAGAATATCCTCCAGAAAAGTGTCTATTTTTTTCATAGTGCGCCAACATGCTAGAACACTTTTCTAGTGAAGCATAAAGAAAGAAACATGGAGGTTCCTTCAGGAGCTCTCAATGTCTACAAATTCTTGCAGACTGAAATATTGCTAAAGAAACATGGAACCAGTATTCCACACTGGTGAGATAAACTAGAATTGCATAGTAACCATAAATGGTGAGATGTGCTCTTCATTCCCATATCATGCCAAAGACCGATACAGTGGGGAAGAGCAAGCACAATGTCCAGGTAATTGAGTTCTCTAGAATTAAAGTTCATTATGATTGCAGAAAATGAATAAAGCAGATGAACAAGAGTTGACAATGAGCTGCTGCTACAAAGCTCATTTGAAACTGAGTCAGTATGACTGATCCAGTTATGTTACAAGAAGATTGTCACTGGCTGTATGATTTATTTAATTTATTTATAACCCACTCTTTGTTGTTCACATTGTCCCAGAGAGAGAAACAACATTAAAATTAAGTAATGTATAGTTTGCCTTAAATACAACTTAATGTAATAACAGGCGATATATCAACAGCAAAATTAGATCAGACAACCAAGGAACACTGGTTCAGTTCCTCCTATTTTTAAAGAATTTCAGTAGAAATACTTTTTCCTTCCTCTTCCTCCTCCCACATCTGAATGTTCCCATACAAACCAACAGGACAAAGTCATCACTTCAAATGGGTTTGGTCTCTCTCTCTCTCTCTCTCTCTCTCTCTGTGTGTGTGTGTGTGTGTGTGTACACACTATATGCTTCACCATCTGGATTCCTTGGGAGTATGTTTACTACAAAAGCAACAAGAGAAAAGAATCACACATAACTCCCCATGCTTTTGTTTTCTTCTCGTCAGTCATACTCATTTGTAAAATGTTCCATCATTTCAATTATGCTGCCACATAATGTATGTGAAGGAAAGATGAAGTCCTAGCAGCTGTTGCTCAGAGCAATCAATCATTATAAGAAGCCCTTATGTGTAATTATAACTTCATATTGTTCAAATCCTGTTTGTCTCTTAGTCATGCATTCCAATTGTTCCAGTCAGACATTGTTGAGATCCAGGTGTGGATCTCCATGTCCATCTGCCCAATTATCTCCCCAGTCCCTGCTATCAGTCACTCTTTTCCTCTGCCCTGCTTCCCACCCCACCCTCACCCAAATAAATGAATAAATCTAAATTGAGGGCAATAAATCTTCTGAAACTGATCCAAGTCTCGGTGACAGCTCCATCCGTCCAATTTATAAATGGAAAAATAAAGCCCTGTGCACATTTGTTTTCCCCAGCAATCTTTGTTGCTTTAAACCAACCCATTTCTAAACAATAACATGTTTTGTGGGATAAAAGACGATATCACATAGGCTTGCCAGCCTCCCAATCTACTGTTGTGAGGCTGTGTGTAACTACCCTAGACAGAAATTATAGAAAGGCAGGCAAACTTGCTTTCCCTCGCCTCTCTCACTGCTTTACAAGTCATGGAGTAAGTTGTGGAGAAAGTCATATTGCCTTGCAAGTCATGGAGGGAAGCTGCCTGCAGTTGGGAACCTTTTGAGCAGGGGTCAACAAACTTTTTTCGGAGGGGGCCAGTTCACTGCCCCTCAGACCTTGTGGTGGGCTGGACTGCGCGCACGCACACACACACGTATGCGGCAGAGGGGGGCTTCTTTCTCTCCCCCTCTCTCCCCCAGCCCCTCCCCTCCCCCTCCTTTCCTACCTCCTCCTCCGCTCTGCCAGCGGTTGGGAGCTGGAGGCAGTGGCAGCACCTCTCCTTTCTGGGCCAGCTTTCCCAGGTGCCATGCGCGGGGCCAGCAGGTGCGCCAAGCTCCAGCCAAAGCCCCATATTGGACCTGCCATGATGCCCACAGCACAGCCATGGATGGAGAGACTGGCAGGTGCATGGCGAGTCTGAGCCAAGGCGAGGCTTTAGATTGGCTGGCACCCATCAAAGCCCAGCTCCCTTCCTCCGCAGGGTGGGGAGAAGCCAGGAGGAGGGAGGGAGGAGGCGCTGCCACGATGTGTGTGAGGGAGGGAGGAGGTAATCGATCAAGCCGATCCAAGCGGTCATTCCAGGACCATCCGCAGGCTGGATCCAGAGGGCAATTGCGCCTGATCCGGCCCGCATGCCTTAGTTTGCCAACCCATGCTTTTGAGTGACAGATTATTTATATGTTGCTTTCCCATGATGGGCATCCAAAGCAGATTACAACACACACAGAGTAAATTTGGAAATGACAAAGACCAACAATTAAAAAAAGGGCAAAGAATAAATTTAGTATTACCAAAAGAAGGTTCCTAGTGAGTTTTAGAACATTGATTTTCTGGGGTTCTAAAATGCAAAGGGAGCCTCCATAGATACAAAAGCCTCTCCAATACAGACAGCCACCTTCCATGAATTGGGTAATAAAAAAAGGTAGGAGTCAGTACTAGTGCGCTCATCCCCACTCATGCCCCATATGTTAAAATGTCTATGGTTCAGACTGGGCTGCATTCTGATACATATTTTAAAAATAGCACACCACCTTGGTTCCAAATACAGTGGTACCTCAGGTTATATACGCTTCAGGTTACAGACTCCGCTAACCCAGAAATAATGCTTCAGGTTAAGAACTTTGCTTCAGGATGAGAACAGAAATCATGCTCCGGCGGCGCAGTGGCAGCAGGAGGCCCCATTAGCTAAAGTGGTGCTTCAGGTTAAGAACAGTTTCAGGTTAAGAACGGACCTCCAGAACGAATTAAGTACTTAACCTGAGGTACCGCTGTAGAAGGAACGGGTGGAGGCTGAAAGTTCCCTCACAAAATGGCCGGCAGTCAATGGAATTGTTAGTGCTGTGCTTAGTTGCTGTGGGTCGTGTTCCCAGGGCATGACATACCCATAATAGGTACAAAAGGCAATGGAGAACTTCAGTTTGCATAATGTTTTCCATCAAGAACATCATTAGCAATCAAGGGAGAGAAAGCACGCAAGGATCTCTGGCACACAAGTCTATTCCAACCCATGTGAAATGTAGCGGTGAAGTGTTATTCCTTTTTAAATTTCAATTACCATCTATTTCTTTGGACAGTTCTTGGTTCCAAAATTAATGAAATGCCTTAGTTTTATAGATTTGTAGGGACATGTAGCATTAAAAAACCTCCAGAATGTTTAACCTTAGATGCAAATCCCTCTTGTGGGAATAAAAATAGCAATCCAGGTCCAACTGCTGCCTTACTGCTTAGACGTACTTGTTCTTGCTGGCGATTGCCACAATTGCCCAGTCTGCATATGCATATTAGGCTAACATGCTCTAGGAAGCCCCATTCTCAGTATCATTATGTGAGTTATGCAGCAATGCCTTGACCCTCTAAGTCAGGCTTCCTCAACCTTGGCCCTCCAGATGTTTTGAGACTACAATTCCCATCATGGGGAAGAGCCAGTGGAGTGGAGTGGTTAAGAGCGGTAGTCTCGTAATCTGGGGAACTGGGTTCGCGTCTCTGCTCCTCCACATGCAGCTGCTGGGTGACCTTGGGCCAGTCACACTTCTTTGAAGTGTCTCAGCCCCACTCACCTCACAGAGTGTTTGTTGTGGGGGAGGAAGGGAAAGGAGAATGTTAGCCACTTTGAGACTCCTTAAAGAGAGTGAAAGGCGGGATATCAAATCCAAACTCCTCCTCCTCTTCCTCCTCTTCTTCTTCTACTACTTCTTCTTCTTCATTATCATCCCTGACCACTGGTCCTGCTAGCTAGGGATCATGGGAGTTGTAGGCCAAAAACATCTGGAGGGCCGAGGTTGAGGAAGCCTGCTCTAAGTTTTAGGGATGAGCAGCTGCTAGGCTATGGGTCAGATACAACCTGAGGTCTTCTCAACTTTAGCTGTACCACAAACAAGCTTGGAAAATGCTTTATATCATGGATAGGCAAACTAAGGCTCGGGGGCCGGATGTGGCCCAATCACCTTCTCAATCCGGCCCACAGACAGTCCGGGAATCAGCGTGTTTTTACACGAGTAGAATGTGTCCTTTTATTTAAAATGCATCTCTGGGTTATATGTGGGGACATAGGAATTCATTCATTTTTTTCTTCAAAATGTAGTCTGGCCCCCCACAAGGTCTGAGGGACAGTAGACTGGCCCCCTGCTGAAAAAGTTTGCTGACCCCTGCTTTATATTGACTCCAATAGTTATTTTTCAAGTCTGTGGTGGAAGCCATGGGGGTAATCTTACTGGAGAGTAGAGTGGGGATCAGGGAAGCATTAATTCCAGTAAGATCACCCCCAGTCTGGGACTAAGGCCAGTCAAATATTGAAAAAATAAGCTATATGCTTTTTTTAAAACAACAAAAACAAAAACCTGTGGGGATAAGGAGCAGTCTCTCTCTCTCTCTCTCTCTCTCTCTCTCTCTCTCTCTCTCTCTCTCTCTCTCGGTGTGTGTGTGTGTTTGGGGATTGGTTACACCCAATTGTGTCTTGGCCATGCCCACTACTGACACACAATTCCTGAAAGGTTAGTCAAGAGGGAATATGGCTGAAAAATTGTCTCTCTTTTCCAATACTGCATTTTCATCAGTTAAGACTGCCTAATCCTCATAGTACTATGGACTATTGACCCTCGGCACCTCATTTTCCAACCCCCTGTTTCAATCTTTAGATGCTTCGATTGAAGGCTTAATGTGCTATTCCACTCAGGTCAAATCAAAGTAGGCGATACAAAGAGAAAAGTTATAAGAAGAACGGTTTATAACATCCACTTTATTTGTTCAAACTGTAGGTCATCACAAGAGGTTTCCTAAACGTGCAGCATTACTGCAATGGAATCTCAACAACTCAAATGCAAGGCAAATATACCTCAAGATGCAGAATCAACAGAGGAAACAACAAGATCCCATGTGCCCCGTATCAAATGATTCCCATGTCAATGAACACAAATCAATGGTAGGAATTTATTAAAAACCTTCTGACCTACAAAGGCAAAAACAAACAAAAAAGTACAGTTCTGCAAGAAATAATTTTTTGATTGGGAAGATAACTAGTCTTATCATGCATACCTATAACCCCATTAAACAAATCCATGATTAAGCATTTTCCTGGGTCTTTCAAAAATGCAGCATTGGGTTGATGATATCCTCAACAGATCCCCAACCACAAATTGTCCACCACAGTTGGTGGAAGAAAAGCAGAGTTTTGGATTTAACAGATCTGATTCGGACCTGAATAAGAAATTGAATCAGCAATACAGATTGGATGCAAACAGATCAGGTTGCATCCAAACACTACAGACACAGATATAAGGCAAACTATGTGGTCAATGCACACCCTAGTAACTGGTACCATTTAAGGATTTAAGGAGCTAATCCCACTCCTATGTGTTTTCCCCATGCAACAGCTCAATTTGCACAGTCTTAGCACAGCTGAAGGGACCTCAAACCCTTACCACTTAAAGGTACATATTACCCAGCTGATTCTGTGCCTCTGAAGTCCCTGGTTTGCTTTGTACCATAATCTCATATTGCAGGACACAACCCGCAATAACATTTCAAGAAATTAAGTCTGGGTGGCGCTGTCATCTCTCCCAGATGTTAGTGAGACAATTGATCATTTGTGTACCTTAATATGTTTAATTTTATCCCTATTTAAAACAGACCAAGGACAGAGCCCATTGCACAATCATATAACAAAAGGAATGAAAAGCATCCCTAAACTACAGGGATCACCAACGTGGTGCCCATGGGCCACCCTCGAGGTCTCACCCCTGGCAAATGTGAAAATCCTGAGCCTTCCCCCTGCCCAATGCCTGCCATTTGGTCATGAAGTGGTAACAGTGGTTACCTTTCCCAGTAGTGATGTATGGAAGTGAGAGCTGGACCATAAAGAAGGCTGATCGCTGAATAATTCATGCTTTTGAATAAGGGTGCTGGAGGAGACTCTTGAGAGTCCCATGGACTGCAAGAAGATCAAACCTCTCCATTCTTAAGGAAATCAGCCCTGAGTGCTCACTGGAAGGACAGATCCTGGAGCTGAGACTCCAATACTTTGGCCACCTCATGAGAAGAGAAGACTCCCTGGAAAAGACCCTGATGTTGAGAAAGATGGAGAGCACAAGGAGAAGGGGATGACAGAGGACGAGATGGTTGGATAGTGTTCTTGAAGCTACCAGCATGAGTTTGACCAAACTGCGGGAGGCAGTGGAAGACAGGAGTGCCTGGCGTGCTCTGGTCCATGGGGTCATGAAGAGTCGGACACGACTAAACGACTAAACAACAACAATGTACTGAGAAGTACATACAGCTGAAGTTGGAAGAGAGGTGCACTTTTCTTCTGCGCCACCCACAGCACTCACTCAAAAATCTAAAGGTGGCCATGGGCCTAAAAATTTGCCCATCCCTGCAATATATATTAAAAATTCTACCAAGCTGAAATCAGACAGGCAAGGAACTGCAGTGCTCACAATGCTACTTATATCAGAAACTTTACAAGCTCTTGTGTGTATGGGTGCAAAAACTATCCATTGTTTCTGTATGAGAGGAAACAAACCACATATTCACAGTTGGTTGAATATAACCACACATTCCCAAACAGTTATTGCAGATCCACAAAATTGGTTCTGGCTGCAGTGAAGCTTACTGCACACGATGGGGGAGAAGAACCCATATAAAACAACAGACCAGCCAGGGCTTTAAATAAGAACTGAAAGTTGTACTTGCTGAGCATAATGCACACCAGCAAACTGGGGGGGGGGGCAGTTTGGGGGGAAGGGTGTTGTTAAGAAGAAAATGTGTGTATATGTGCACTTCTGGTTTTGTTTTGCTTAAAAAAAAGGTGACAATTGAGTCATGTGTGTGTGTCTTTAAATAGAAATGATGCACACAAATGCTAGGATCTGAACACAAAATCAAATTTTGATAACCTTCATGGGGGGGGGATTCCTCTCATTGCAGGAAAGAACCACCGTAATAAGATATTTTCTGGATTAGAACAAAGGTCTATGATTCTGTTCCTCACAGTGGTCAACCAGATGTCTACAGGAACCCCAGACGCAGGCTAAGAGAACAAGAGCAGAAGTGAAGGTACCATACAGCCAATCATTACTAGGTAAAGGTAAAGGGATCCCTGACCATTAGTTCCAGTCGTGGCTGACTCTGGGGTTGCGGCGCTCATCTCGCTTTATTGGTCGAGGGAGCTGGCGTACAGCTTCCAGGTCATGTGGCCAGCATGACTAAGCCGCTTCTGGCGAACCAGAGCAGTGCACGGAAACGCCGTTTACCTTCCCGCCAGAGTGATACCTATTTATCTACTTGCACTTTGACATGCTTTCCAACTGCTAGGTTCGCAGGAGCAGGGACTGAGCAACAGGAGCTCACCCCGTCGCAGGGATTCGAGCCGCTGACCTTCTGATAGGCAAGTCCTAGGATCTGCAGTTTAACCCACAGAATTGAAGGTACCATACAGCCAATCATGTCTAGAAGCCATCAATATCAACTCAACACACCAACACTTCCCCATGTAATGGAACACCCATGGAAATAGGGAAGATTCTACAAATGACTAATTGCATGCAAGGATAATGTTAGTTGTGGGTTTTTTTGTTCTAATTCTCCTCTCCGAGACTGCCATGTGTTGCAGCTAGAAAATTAGTAACTTCATCTCATACCAATGTTTGTTTTTCTCCCCACTCCAACCTTTACTTATTTTATTTCATAAACATGCAGCTTAATGACACATTATGCTGCAGAGAACATCTTGGGGTTGGGGTGGAAGAGAGCAACACACAATACTAGCCCTTACTGTGACAGGTTAATTAGGAAGCACTCTTAGAAGAGACTTAGCAATCAGCCAGTCATCCTTGGTAAATTGAGAGAAGATAATTTCCCTACATCTCAGAATAATTAAAAAGGTACGGTTTCAATTTTATATTACTATATTCACAAGGCAGCACCAATGTGTACACGGCACCAGCTACCTCTTTTAAAAATCATTATTCCTGCCTTTCTCTTCATAATACAGACATCAATCTTGGAGTAGCTTTAGGCGAAAGCATGGAGATAAAAATGAATGACTTTCATTTAAGTCCATGGTCTTTTAAGCTTTTCTCAACCTGAAACAGTAAGTAAAGGGATTGTTTTCCATAAGATTACATCCCAGCACTGTACGGAGTAAGGACACCCCCAGCTAAAACAGCAAGCCTTGACTTTGCTGAAGTTCATTCACTCTCTGTTGGTGAATCCAAGTAATGATCTAATGTAACAGAAGGTTTCTGGTGATTCTGAAAAGATTGCTTCATAAATTAGTGCATTGTCATGTTTTTTAAAAACAGAGAAAGGAATAGTGTGCTCTATCTTGACACATTTTAAAGACCAATAGGCTTGGAACCTCAAACCCATGAACAGAAAATAAATTTCCCATCACTTCTTCCCACTCACAGCTCCCCAAATCCTTCCTAGAAGACTGGGAGAAATAATAATATTAATAATAATTTTATTATTTAGACCCCGCCCATCTGGCTGCATTTCCCCAGCCACTCTGGACAGCTCCCAACAGAGGACTAAAAACAGAATAAAACTTCAAACATAAAAAGTTTCCTTGAACAGAAATTCCTGAATGATATGGGAACAGAACACCATGTTAGGAAAGGGAGGCTCACACCCCAAACAGAGATAACTCACATGAGTAGAGCTCCAGTTCGAGAAGATTTCTCCTTCTGCACTGTGGCCATGCCAAATCACACACCATTCAGCAGGTTTTCCAAATGCTCTAGGGAGGCTTTCTGGGAAGCAGAGAAAGCGGCCAAGGGGAGGACCAGATTCCCCTTTGGGGAATTTTCTGTAGCTTCCCTCAGTTCCAATTCATGCACTAACACACCAGATACAATTATTCCCATAGCAATCAGTTCCTCTGAATCAGGCATTCCAAGCCCTTTCTTTTTTAAAAAAGAGACAGACAGACATGCGTCACCAGGAACAAAGTACAAATGTCTGAGCACCCTCTAAGCCACAAACCTGAATACAGCTAAAGCACTGTGAATTCATGTGTGCAAGTTAAAAGGTGTCTGTTGTTGGGTTGTTTTGGTTTTTTTGCAACACTAATCAGTACATTGTCTTACCTTCAAGGTCCCAGCCTTACCCACCACAAACATTTACAATTACTGAGTACTACACATCGCCTGCCTCCGCAGATGACTACAGAAACTCAGAGTCACATTCCTAGAAATAGCTTCCCCCATGAGAGATTCACAAAATGTCAGCCCACAAAAGTGGCAGACACCACACATTGAATAATGCCTCTCTAGCTCATGTTGCACAGTACATGCAGAGTGCCCCATGACTTGGCTCCACGAACCTGGGAAAGTTTGACATGGAAGCAAGTACTGTAATGTGAAAGACTTTTGTCAAACATGCTGGAGTACCACTGGGCTAGATGAACAAATATTCCAACCTGATTTAGGTTGCCTTCCTATGGGAAGAAAGCAGCAGAGTAGGGGATAGGGGAATAAGGCATAGCTCGGGTTATGGCATAGCCAGACTCAGGGTCTAGTCTGTTTTTACATAGGAGTACCACAAACTCCAACTGCTTATACCACCTATGTCAAAGTACCTTCTTCTTTGGTGATCACTCGTAGCCAAGTAAGATTGTCTTCCGTGAACACGGTCTTAACAGTGAGTTAGTAAGTGATTGTGAAGGCCAATTCTGGACCCACATGTCCTTCCACAGTGGAGACATAGGTTTCCAGATGGGAATTGATCACAGTGAGGGTTTGCCAAACATGCCTTCCTCTTAGCACGTTTCTCCCTTTCGTCCTGAGGTCGAGTGTCTTCAAAGTCAACAAAGTTCAGGGTCATGGCAATGAAAACAACAGAGCTGGGGCGACAACACAACCCTGCTTAATCTGATCCCACTGTGAATGGCTCACTTTGAGAGCCATTGTTATCTGTGATTGTTGCTGTCACATTATCATGGAGGATGTTCACAAATTTATCTGGGCAGCCAATTTTGAGAAGGACAGTCCATAGGGCATTACAATTTATAGTGCTGAAGGCCTTAGACAGGTCAATATACAGGGGTTGGTTTTGCTCTATGCATTTTTCTTGAGTGGTGAAAATCATGTCCACTGTCCCCCTAGAAGGACGAAAACCATTTTGGGATTCAGCCTCGGATATAGCTGCATTAATACCATATATTTAAAGCACTTTAAACATTCATGGCTTCCCCCAAAGAGTGCAGGGAAGTGTAGTTTCTTTAAGAGTACTAGAAGTAGTTAAGAGACCTCTATTCTCCCACATAGAGGTATAATATCCAGACTTTCCTGCAAATGGTGATTGTTAAACCATTCCGAGAATTGTAGCACTGAATCAAAATGGGAGTCTCCTTACCACTCTCAGCCCCTTTCGCAATCTATATTTCCCAGCATGCTTTGGGGGAAGTCATGGCTGTTTGGAATGGTATCTCAGTGCTTTCAATGTAAGGTGTGAAAGTGATCTAGGTTTAACAGAGGAAAATCTAGAGTTTTTTGTTACAACAGAATGTACAATTTTATGTAAATTTCAGATTAAAGTCTGTGCTGAATGAAACTTTGATTTCTTTGGGATTCTACCTCTGCCTCTATTTCTATCTGAACAGCTTTGCAAGTTCTTTTTTTAAAATAATCATTTCACCAAGAGAAATCAGTCCAATAAGAGATATCGCTTTGCTTGCTTTGGGCATCTCAAACAATGACATTGCAATAGGAGCCATTTATATCAGAAATGCTGACGGCCCCTTAAATTATGTTATCTTGAACAGGAATCCTATAATAAAACAGAATGATTAACATCAGGCAGGTTCAAGTGAGATGCAGTTAATTATCAGGAAGCCTGTTCAATTTTCAGATTTTTATGTAATTAGATTTTCGTGTCTCCTGCTTTTTCTTTTTTTTTATTATCAGAGCACTTATGGCTTGCTATTATGCTCAAGATCCAATATGTCAAGAAATACCAAGACATAAAGTAATAAGGAAATAACTTATTATATCCAAATTCTATAAGTGAGAGCATATAAGCAATGCCGTGTCTGCTACCCAGTATTATGAGCTATTTTGATGAAGGAGCTAGAATGTACACGTTCCAGTATCAAGAAATGAAATATTCTACTACAGTACGAGAACACAACCCCAGAACAACCACCAAAGTCCATGATGCCCCCCCAGGCTGGGTAGCACATCTATAGCACTTGTGGGTTTGAGTCCCAAATTGGGCAAAAGATTCCTGCATTGCAGGGGGCTGGACTAGATGAATCTCATGGTCTCTTCCAACTATACAATTATATGAAAAAAATGTGTGGGTTATAATTTGCAGTGTCTCAACACTGCGCCTAGTAACCTGGCACTCAGAGTCTTTCATCAACTCACACACTCGGCACACACGTAGGCCACTGTTTCACAATAGCAAAGGGGATGGATGGCATGTCCTATGTAGTAAGAGTGTACTAAACCCCTGACCTACCTGGCAGCAAGTCAGTATGTCAAGTCACCACTCCAGGGTTAAGCCACGTGTCCAAAGTCCAAACTGAAGCACAGTCCCACAGAGATCCTAGAGCAGGCAAGACCAAACTTGGCCCTTCAGCTGTTTTGGTACTACAATTCCCATCATCCCTGACCACAGGTCCTCTTAGCTAGGGATGATGGGAGTTGTAGTCCCAAAACAGCTGGAGGGCCAGGTTTGGCCATGCCTGTCCTAGAACATTGAAGCTGAGGTCCATCAACATGGGCTGTTGAGCAGACACAGCAACTCAGATCAGCTTCCCTTTTATACTTCACATGCTGATTGCAGCATCTGGGCTTGATGAGGCATCTGACCCTCACCTGTTCTAAGTCTTCTCCAGCTGAGGAGAAGAGCCACCTTGCAGAGCTAGCGGCTCCATCTGGCCAGCTAGGGAGCTGCCTCAGCCCTTGCCTGCCTCAGCCTCTTGGAGTGCTCTGCCTGCTACTCCCTATGCCTCAGAGCCCGCTGTGTTTGTGGAGCCAGGGGCTCCTCTGGCTCTGGGGATGGGTCCCATTGCTCTGGTTCCTGTGCACTGACCCCGCATGCCCTCGTCATCTTCCATCACCCTGTGAATATTTCCTACACCAATCTCGCCTTCCCCACCCCCAGCTTGTCCCGGTGTGTCCAGTCCCAACTACACCTCTTCATTGGGATCCTCTTCCTCCTCAAAGTTTATGATAAAGAGCAAGACATCTCTATTCCACTTACCAAGTATTGGCTAGCAGTTTAGATACTCAAGTCAGAGCATAAAAGCATGGATAGCCAATATAGTGCCTTCCAGACTCCCATCAGTTCCAGGAAGCATGGTGAATGGTCAAAGATGATGGAAGCTGTGATACAATAGCTTCTGGAGAGTACCATGCTGGATAACTGTTCTCCAATGCACCAGGTTGCTGAAGGGAAGGGATCTGAACTTGCAAGCTTCCATGCTCTCTCTAGCGTAAATATGTCCAATGAAAAAATGTCACTTTCCTTAACTTGCACTGACAAGATTCACAGTTCACAGAACATGAGCACGCTATTGAAGTTTGCATGGATGGTGGCTTCAGTCAACAGACATGTGCTTGCAACAGCATGGAATAGAATAAAATATGTCAGAAATGGGCCAGAAATGGAACAGAATAAAATATGTCAGAAATGGGCCATAGCTTGGCAGCAGAGCAAATACAGAAGGTCCCATATTCTGCAGTTAAAAGGATCTCAAGATGAAGGGCTAGGAAACAGTCTGCCCCAAATCACAGAGAGCTGTAGCTACTTGGGAATAGAGCAGGGGTAGCTAACTTTTTGGCCCCGGGGGCCCCAGTGTCACATTGCAACCCCTCCAGGGCCTTCACACAAGTGTAGCCAAAAAGTGGGAACAATCACTTCACAGCTGGCATGCACATTTACATACCACACACACTGCAATCACACCAGTGTGTTTGTACATTCACAGAACCGGGGGTGTGGTGGGGTGGGAATCCATAACATGCTGGCAACAGATCAGTCTTGTGAGCAGTGGGAGGGAGACATCTTAATACAGATGGTGACATGGGGACGGATGGGGAGCTTTAAACCTCTCCCTCCACCTCAGTGCCCAAGATACAGACGTCCCCCCTTTCCTAATACAGCAGCCTCCATATTGGCTGCAGTTCTGGGATGGAGAGCTTTAAATCTCTCTGTCCACTTCCACACCACGACCAGGATGCCCATCCTCCTCCATCTTTTACTTTACAGGCTCTTGAAGTTAAAAGTGACCCAAGTGTTTTTTGAAGCCTCCATACACCTTCCCTTGGTGTTATAAGCTGTGGAAGTGTCCGTCACTAGGAAATGATGGGCAGTTCACAGGATATCACACTTTTACCACCACTACTGTTCTATGAAATATATTTTATTTTTTTGGGATACCCATAACTATGTGAAATGAATGGGAAGTAAAGGTGAATATTATCTAAATACGGGGAAACAGCTGCCATCCAAAAATTGAGGGTTTCACTTGCACCTTGAGATGGAGAGGGGGTGTAGATATGGTCCATGGGTTAGCCACCCCTAAAATAGAGAGTATTGGGTTTGATGGACAAACAACTTGACTCAGCTAAAGGCTTCAGCACAGGCTGAATAAAAGCTATGGGTAGGGATTCCCCAGACATTTTGGCACTTAAATTCATCACACAATTAAGCTAACTTTCAACATATCTGCAAGAAAGACACTGTCCTCCCAGGTTTAGGGTCAGGCTCACACTGCCAGATCACCTTACCCTGGTCATCGGGAGCAACCTATGGGTTCACACAGTCGTCTTCATCCAGCAAAGGAATTCCCACCCCCACCTCCCAAATTCATATAGACTTAGGTTGCTACTGAAGCAGTGGCATCCCAGTACTGATGCAGATAGAACAGTAGCTGCCATATTTCAGCCTGAAATGGAAAACAGGGAATTGTCTATAAATGGTGGGAGAAGAGTACAGTGGTACGTTGCTTCTCAAACTTAATCTGTTCTGGAAGTCCATTCCAAAACCAAAGCATTCCAAATCCAAGGCGCACTTTCCCATAGAAAGTAATGCAAAACAGATTAATCAGTTCCAGGCTTTTAAAAACAACCCCCAAAACATCCATTTAACATGAATTTTACTATTTAACGAGACCACTGATCCATAAAAGGAAAGCAATAAATAATGCACTGTAGTCACACATTCAATCACTCGGTAGCTGAACTGGGTTCCACACAGCCAAAAAAACAAAAAGAGCAGCAAAAACAAAAACGCAAAATAAATAACAAAAACAGACAGACCTCAGTGTAACACTCAAATCAGAAGCGTAACACTCAAAACAGAGCACGTTCTGCTTCCAAAAAAAGTTTGCAAACCGGAACACGTACTTCTGGGTTTGCAGCGTTTGCGTTCCAATTTGTTTGAGTACCAAGGCATTTGAGAACCAAGGTACCACTGTATGTGAGTGAGGAGAAGGTAGTGTGCAAGACTGCAAGGCACTCCCAAAAGCCTAACTGAGCTTTATGCTGGTGTAAATCCACAAGTGGCTGCACCTTCTCAAGCTCCATGCCATTTGCCTTCTGCAACTGTGAATGGGTGGATAAGCATTAGATTACAATCCCCAAACCCTTGGGTGCCATATGAAGCTCCAATTCTCTCACTTAAGAATGTGGCACACACACCTCCTGCCCACCCTCTAGCACCCATGAAAAACCATTCAGTATAATGAATGTTTACTTGCTTCGGGCAAAAAAGGAAAAGGGGAAAGAAGACTAACAGTGTAGAAGCAATATATTATCACAGTGGCACCGCTAGCAACCATGGATTCTAGCTGGCATTCTTATCTAACTCTCATTTCCAATTCAGCTAAAATACGAAGATGTTGACTAATGACCTGAAAAGCAGTGGGTGACTGCATAAATCAAGTCTCTTTTTTCATTCCTACTTGAAAAGTTTCTGGATACCTTAAGGTCAGGACTTCCGAAAAGCCATGTTTTAAGCAATAAGTAGTACTTGCATCATGCCAAAATGAAATCTTTCTCAAGGACAAAAATATCAAAGGGCAGCATAAACAGAAGTCATAGCAAGCCCTTTTTAACATATGCGTGGTTAGTTACCGAGACCGACAATTCTTTTGTACCTGCAGAGATGATGGTGGAGAAACGGTAAGGTTTGTACACTCAACTTCTTCATTCCCCCCCCCTCTACACCCACCTGAAGCAAAATGGTATGCAGTTTGTTCTTGCTTTACAAAATAGTGAGCCGAGTGGTAACTTTTAAGATCCTGGGGATGTATCTGTTATGTAGAACAACAATCTTTCATAGTTAGAGCTGAGGTTTTGGGGCATAGGGTCATAAAAAAACATATTTCAAAACTATTACGAACCGCTTTTAAAAACCAGATGATCAAAAAGCAAGCAAAGCCTTAAAATGAATAAATAATATACCCATGCATGTCTGAGCCATTTTACAATTCCTTAATGTTCTGCAGACCCCCACAAAGCTGATCTGAGCTCACAGAAAAAGTAGAAGAAGAGTTTGGATTTGATATCCCGCTTTATCACTACCCAAAGGAGTCTCAAAGCAGCTAACATTCTCCTTTCCCTTCCTCCCCCACAACAAACACTCTGTGAGGTGAGTGGGGCTGAGAGACTTCAGAGAAGTGTGACTAGCCCAAGGTCACCCAGCAGCTGCATATGGAGGAGCGGAGACGCAAACCCCAGATTACGAGTCTATCGCTCTTAACCACTACACCACACTGGCTCTTGGAACACAAAGGGATAGGAGGAGGAAAGCAACATTGCACTAGCAGGGCTCATTGTGCTGGTTCTCACTAGCTCACCTACTTAATTGAATCCAGCCCTAAAACAAATTCCCTAAATATTACAGGATTCTTTTGCAGGAAAGTCAGAAAGCCCTTTGAAATGGCAACAATATTCTTCGAACAGTCAAAAGCAAGGACTTTCCCTTAGCCTCTTAAAATGAAACACTATGTTGTATGTCAAAATTTATGATAACATGTTGACTGAAGTATTTCTCCATTTTTCACACACATTTGGGAATGGGATTTTGGTTATGTGACACTTCCATGCTTGATATTCATGCCTGCACAACTGTACTTGAAGTATTTAACCAAAAAATGATGGTGGAGTTAAGGGCTAGCCTTGCTATCCAGTTAAAGATCCTTCCATTTCCTATCAGAATGGTTGGATAATAGTAAAACTTTCAAAAGCAAGCAAACTATAAGTAGATAATCATGCATATTATGAAGGTATATTCCAAGACCCCAGAAAGGACTGTACAGGTACCACCTACATTTGAATTGAGGAGCAAGATACTGTGTTTTCTTAAATAAGTAGACTTTTTACATTCTTCCATGTTTGCATTGGAAGAACAGCTATTTCAAGCTTGCATTAAAGAGAACAGCAGAGTTGTGGAATCACTGGGACTCTGTGCTGTCCATGGTGCTGATGAACATACATAGGACTACTGTAACAGTTTGAAACTATTAAGCAGGTCTTGGTGTCCTCCTTCTGAAAACTCAAGAACTCGTTTTGAAAGTCAGGCACTTTCTTTACCTAACTAACAACAACAACAACAATTTATTATTTATATCCCACCAATCTGGCTGGGTTTCCCTAGCCATTCTGGGAAGCTCTCAACAGAATATTAAAAACACAATAAAATATCAAACATTAAATATTAAACATTAAAATTTTCCCTAAACAGGGTTGCCTTCAGATGTCTTCTACAAGTCAGATAGTGGTTTATTTCCTTGACATCTGATGGGAGGGCGCCACTACCAAGAAGCCCTCTACCTGGTTCCCTGTAGCCTCACTTCTTGCAGTGAGGGAACTGCCAGAAGGCCCTTGGAGCTGGACCTCAGTGGGCTGAACGATGGCGGTGGAGATGCTCCTTCAGGTATACTGGGCCGAGGCCATTTACTCATCAATACCAGCTGGTCCTCCTCTTTGCCTTTCCGACCACTGGTCTTCAACTGTTGGGTGCAGAACCACTAAAACACCACAGCCTGATCCAAGGTGGGTTGCAGCAGGAGTGCTACCACCAGGCAAATACATGGTAAATGATTAAGAAATGGGTCCCCAAGTGCATGTTTGGGTTGGAAGTGGGTCTGGGTCTGGAAAGGTTGAAGAGACATGCTATGGATAAGTGCCTTGCCAATTCACTTCAGTGCAGATATGGATAAGTCGGAACTGCTTTTCTTGAACTTCCAGTTTTGGGAAATGATATACAATGAATTGAGAAAATGTTTCATCTAACATTTGTTTAAAAACCTGAAGCATTTCTGTTAGGGATTGTAGGACAAGACCTGCCAAAGAAGTTGAAAAATATATTCATGTGTGCCACAACACCGGCGAGAGTCTTAATAGCACAAGGATGGAAGATTGAGGAAATCCCGACTAAAGAATTATGGCAAGAGAAACTGATGGACTATGCAGAACTGGCAAAATTGACACATAAACTACGGGGCAAGGATAACTGTGACTTTAAAGAGGAATGGGAACCGTTTACAAAATATCTAAAGATGCAACAAAGTGAATTGGACTCCTTGGCAGGCTTTCAATAAACACTCACAAACTTTTTATTGATAATAATCAGTTAGGTAAATTAAGGACTTATACAATTCTGTAACATGCAGAGAATAGCATTTATAGAGAAACCAGAGATTGGAACTTAGGGAAGCCAGAGGGTGGGGAGGGGGTTGGGTTGTTTTATGGGAGGGAGGGGGAGGGGGATGATATGTTTTAAGATAATATGTTTTGTTGAATTACCTAATAAAAAAAAATATTAAAAAAAGAATTGCCAGTTTGCAAATGCTGAAAATAGAGCATTCTTAAACATGGCACCAGTCTTTTCAGCTCAGTGGTTAAAAGTTTTTGAGTTAAGACAGGGAAGACCTATGGCCAGGCCATAAAGTTCCTGGGCCAGTCATCTCTCAGCTTCACAGGGTCAGTATGTTACCACAAGCCACTTGCACCCTTTGAATTCCAGCCTGAGTGTACAATGGAAAGCCCTGTGCTATTTTGTAAGGGAGTCTGGTAAACATGCTATAATTTCTCAGGAGAGCTGGCCATTCTTGGAAGAGCACAAAGGCTGCTAAGGTCATGCTTCTCAGGAAGCCACCCCATGTGTGCAGCCATCCCTTTCACGCTAGTAAATATCATTTTAGCTGGGCAGGAAGCCATCCTATTTGCATAAATATATTTGGCCTTGATAGACACAATTGCCTTCATGTGTTTGAATAGAAGCTGTAGAAAACAAGTCATGTGTCTTATGTTTGAGATGGAATCTCAGTGGGCCTCACAAAGTCTGAAGTAATCAGATCTAGGAAGTGGCATCTTTTCAATTGTTCGTGGTCCCAGTGGCTATCAAAGCCAACTGAGGCAATAAAATGAGGCCAATGATCACAGCAGTTTGTGTTTTCAGCAAGAACCAAAAGCTGGTAACAGCCCTGCTTAATTTATCATTGTAAAGTTTCTAATATTTTTCCCTTTTGCCACATGATGATTCCCTTCATGTGAAAGAAAACTTATTTCTGATTTGTGGGAGAACCTCCTTCAGCAACTTGAAGGTGTTAAACAAGTTTCATTCAGAATATTCTGAAATTTAGTGTCTGCCACCCAAGATCCATAAACCGTTAAGGATAATGATTTAATTTCCTGAAATGGGAATGCTTACTTATGTTAAATTACTGTGTACTTTTAACATGGAATTTCCCCCCTCTGGCATTATCTCTCATGTGATTAGCTGACTGTGAGTCACATGAGAGAAGAATTCCATTCTGTTGTGACTTTTATTCCAGTAACTGTTGTTTTCTAACTGCTTTCTGTTCTCCCTCTCTGTGTGTGGGAGAATGGCTGCTGAGAGAGGCTTCTCAGGATACTGCTGAGGACAGTGTTGTATCTGTGTGATCTGTCTGAAGTGAAACAGACAGAGGAAGAGCCCTAAATGTTAATACGGAGAAACCTGTGCAGGAGCTCTCTGTAAGGAACAAAGAGGATACTGCTGAGGTAAAAGTAGCAACCGTTCATAAGAAACTGTAAGGTCTGAGTGAGGTAAAACTCTGGTGCAAGGCTCAACTAAGGTTGGATCAATTGTTTGTACAGAAGTCGTGGGGGGGAGCCCTGCCCACCCACGGATCAGGATCAAAATTCAGGGGAATCCCGTAAAGGGGTCCAGAGGGAGAGTTCTGTCTAGTAGTCCAGACAGGGCCATCAGGCCATAGAACACCCTACTGGCACTCAGGTGGGACCACTTCATTTTATCTGTGTCATGGGGAGATCCCTGAACCCAGGATCGACCCTGAAAGAGTAAACAATCAGCAGGAGGGGTAGTTGATTCACCCAGTGCCTTTGCCAAAGCCTAACACATCTGTAATCAAGAAAGTTGTGACCTATTTCAACCCCAGATTACGGTCTTGTAGTAATTTCTGCCTTTATAAAATCACCACCTGAATCACTAACCCACTGTGCTTGGACCTGCAAATATGAATACAAAGGAAAGCTGAGATAGAGGAGAAGAAGAAAAATAATCAACATTCTGGGCTTGCAGCAGTTTGTAACTGAAAAATATGGCTTGCTGCTTTTGTTTTTTATTCCATATATAGCATCATTTCCCACCCCCAGCCCTTAACTCTGAGCTCTTAAATGTACTGAATATTAAAAGAGCTACATCATAACAAGGCTAAAAACAAATACCGCTAGGAGAGCACCAACATGAAAATACCTCTTTACCGGCATTTCAAGCCTCTCCTACATAATCATGCCCTGCATATACAGCAAAATTGTGCTCGTGTCTCCATTCAGGAAGCAATAACAAAAAACAGCACCCCCCCCAAGTTTAATTTCATTCATATTTTAAAAGCACTAATGGAAGAGTACAGAAAGTACTGGAAAATAAACTTCATCGCCTCCTACCGGCTAGCTAACAACATATAATCCATAACACCTATTTGCAAAGCTTGTTTAATTGAAGGGTTTTCCTCCACAGAATTGCATGGCATGTACATTGGTAACAAGGAAAAACACTCTTTTTAAACAACAGGAGCTTTCTGAAAACCGTTATGAAAAGGGGAAATATATGACACCCCTTAAAAGGCACAAGACACTAGACAGAGACAGAGAGACAGAGAGAGAGAGACCAACAGTGCTGAGCAGCTTGGAACTTGCATTTTTCGATGGCTTTTCTTGCCTACCGGAAGGTTTTTTTGTTTTGTTGATGCTAGGAGGAGAGCGATATTTTCCCAAATACCATGCAGTGCATGTAGGTGTTAAAAGCAAGGGGAAGAGGCTTCAGACTGAAAAAAACTAAATCTAAGGAATGCTGCAATTTGCCCTTTGGTAAGGGACATATTTTCAAATAGAAAGAAGTGGCTGGGGGAGAGAAATAATGGCAGTGAGGGATTAGAAGCACATTGATTTTTTTTTGCAAGCATTGAGAGAATGTCACAAATAAGTCTCTGAGGCAGAGGCGGTCTGAAACATTTTGGTGCCCGAGGCAGGAAACCCAAAATGGAACCCTCCCACATGGTGGTAAATCTGCAGTAATGCACTAAATAATTTACAATTTGCCACTCTTTTTCACATGGGAATGAGCTTTCTTTAAAGCAACAACAACAAACTTTATATGGTTGGCTTTTTTTGCAAAAACAAAGTATAGCGTCATAAACACGTAAGCAATATACAGGTGAGAGCATTGGTTGAATTTCTGCTCTCCTGTAAAATATCTCTTGTTCTTTACTTATGAGCAGAATTCTCCTCTTTTGTTTATAGTGTCACCTTACACAGTCATTCCACAGAAGACCATGTGTGGCTAGTGGTTACAAGCTATGCTCCTTTTGTGCTACATAAGTACAGTGGTACCTTGGAAGTCCCTTCCAAAACCAAAGCGTTCCAAAACCAAGCCGCGCTTTCCCACAGAAAGTAATGAAAATGGATTCATCCGTTCCAGACTTTTAAAAACAACCCCTAAAACAGCAAATTAAACATGAATTTAACTATCTAAGGAGAACATTGATCCATAAAATGAAAGCAATAAACAATGCACTGCAGTCACACAATCAATCAATCAATTAGTAGCTGAACTGGGTTCCACACAGTCACATATACAAAAAAAACAAGAGCCACAAAAATGCAAAATAAATAGCAAAAACAGACAGACCTCAACGTAACACTCAAAACGGAAGTGTCACACTCAAAACGGAGCATGTTCGGCTTCCGAAAAAAGTTTGCAAACCAGAACACTTACTTCCGGGTTTGCAGTGTTTGGGTTCCAAGGCATTTGAGATCCAAGGTACCACTGTAATAAAGAGATGCCATGTCATTTGAAGCTTTTTTTCCCTTTTGTCTTTTAAGAAAATAGTTCCTGTCTTTCCCCCTTTGTGCCAGTTTTTCCATCAGTGCAGTTGTCCACATTCCTTATGGGGTATTTCGAGGAAGAGCGGGATGCACAGCAGCCATTCCTTAAGCAGCCTACTTTTTGAGATGCCCTGAACATTGCATTCAATGCCATGTTTCCAATGGTCCACAAACATCAGCTTGGCCAGCCAGGTAGTATGCATTTGTTCTTGTTGCCAACTTCAGCATTTTGGGAGAAACAGGGATTCCCTTCATTTGCACTGCAGTATGGTGATGGCAAGAAACAGTACAAGACTTTCTCCTACTGCTGCTTTCCTTCTCTAAAGTGTTACACACTGGAAATATTGAGGTCTCTGGCAAATGAAGAAGGCCCAACATTTTTTTTCTGAGGGAGGTAAAGATCTGGATATCTTCAGGCCTGTTGCAAAATTCTGCAATGGGGACAAGACAGGCTGTGGTGACAGTGATGACAGGCAAATGAGTACTGATTTTAATCTCTGGAATACAGATTTTAGCTGAAGGAGGATTATTTTTAATGTAAGTTTATAGGGAATTTTTAATTGCATCCACATCTTCATGTGGCAAATGTTGTTGTTGTTGTTAACTTTGCTGTCTGGTCTTTGACTGCAATAAAGATTGATTGATTGATTGATTGAATGGTTGGTTGATTTCTGAGGGGGATTTTTGACTTGCACAAACGTTTGGACAGGTTGGGGAGAGGGGGGACTCATACAACTTCCTATTGCCTTAGACAAACGTCTCTGCAAATGCAACCTCCTAAAACGTCCTGCAAAGTGCAAGGGCTTTAGCAGAGAAACTCTCTCATTTGCAATGCAAAGAGAAGCCCTGAGATCAGTGATGAACTGTGGTGAGTAGAGCTGCAGTCATCTAAAATTACTATTACTATTTATTCATAGCACTATTTATAATACTACAATACTATTTATTATTATTACTATTTTTATTCAATTTATAAACCACCCTTTATCAAAAGGTCCCAGGGTGGTGTACAACATCAAAAACACATCGCAGAACTTCAGTCATAAAAACATAATTAAAAAAACATACCGACAGACAGCCTAATAGTAAAGTAATCATCATAATAACAGTCCACCTCCCCATACTTTCACAGGCCATAGATTATTGAATAGCCATAGGCCTTGGTAAAGAGGAATGTTTTTGCCTGGTGCCTCAGATGAGCCTCTCTGAGGAGAGCATTCCTCAACTGGGGAGCCACTACTGAAAAGGCCAGTTCTCTGTTGCCACCCTCCAAACCTCTCTGGGGATCCGTGTTGTTTACAAGCTAGCATCAAACTGAAGTGTTATCTCTCCAAGTGCTCTCTCTGGGCTTATTCACATTTATCCACAGATTGACATGTGCTCTGATTTGGAGCTAAAAAGCAGGTTTTTCCCTAAGAAAGCAGCAGAAGAAGGGGAAACCCACTCAGACCCCTACCTAGATAGTGCACAGGTCAATTGGAAAACCACTCAGACTTGTGCTTCCAAGGCTTGGGACAAGTGGATGTATGGACTCTCTCTCATCTTCGTGAACGCCCGTACTGACTCAAATGCACCGAGTGAACCTTTTATAATCAAACCCCAATCCTTTATTTTATCATTTCCGACACCTTAAAAGAAGCCTCCTCATAAACTGGATTAGTTTCCCAATACTTATTTCATGGAATAATCAAAACCAAGGAAAGCAGGGGCAATAGCCCTTTCCTTAAAAACAACAACAGCGCTACAATTCCTTCACTTGACACAGCCTATAAATATGAATTGTGATTGCTAGACACAAGCAACCCTTAACTCTGTTTCTACCCTGCAGTCATCTTGTTTAAAATTAAATTTATCACCATCTGGGACACCAGAACCGTGTTGTGTTTTTTTGTTGGGTTTTTTTGCAAGACAGGCGTGTGCAGATTTCATTTCTAAAAGTGCTATCACTAAGGAAAAAATATGGTATTTACCCCGAGACAACAGGCTGCTATGAATATTTAAGATGACACATAAAATATGAAGTTGTTTGCTATTCAAATGTAATCTATTAAGTGAAAGTGTGTACTGAATAAGAAAAAATCAGGAGGAAGGCTGCTGACATATAAGTGGGTCAAGCAAGTCTGACATCTGCAAGATTGAGGAAATGCTCACTGTGGAGAAGATGTCAATTCTCTCTCAGGAGGACATTGGTTCTGATTTGGTCAAAGTTAGGAAGAAACAGGAATCTGCCTTCTTTGGGATCAGCATTTTTGCCTGTCTACCTTAAAATTACCAACTGGGTTTCAAATGAGAGTATTTTCATTGCTATGCTTGGCATTCCTGGGGATTGAACCTGGCAACCTCTGAATGCAAAGCTTGCATTTCACCACCAATATATCGCTCTTCCTCAATGTCAGAAACCAATGGATTCAGGTAGGTAACCGTGTTGGTCTGACGCAGTCAAAATAAATAGAAAAAAATTATCCAGTATAGCACCTTAGAGACCAACTAAGTTTGTTCTGGGTATAAGCTTTTGTGTGCATGCACACTTCTTCAGATACACTGAAACAGAAGTCTCCAGACCCTTATATATAATAGGAGGGTGGGGTGGGGTTTTCCTCAGAAGGATAGTAGGAGATGGGTGATTGACTCAGAATTTCAGAAATAGACTTGAAAGAGAAGTTGCTGACTTACAGCTTATTACTAAACTGAAAATTATGGAGAGACCTGGTTTGAATAGAGATATTGGATTCTTGTCTCATTACACATGCTAAAGCTATTTTTGGTCATCTGCATACTATCCCTTAAAGGGACGCAGGTGGCACTGTGGGTAAAACCTCAGCGCCTAGGACTTGCCGACCACATGGTCAGTGGTTCGAATCCCCTCGGCGGGGTGCACTCCTGTCGTTCGGTCCCAGCGCCTGCCAACCTAGCAGTTTGAAAGCACCCTTAAGTGCAAGTAGATAAATGTTGTTGTTGTTGTTGTTTAGTCGTTTAGTCGTGTCCGACTCTTCGTGACCCCATGGACCAGAGAACGCCAGGCACCTCTGTCCTCTACTGCCTCCCACAGTTTGGTCAAACTCATGCTGGTAGCCTCGAAAACACTATCCAACCATCTCGTCCTCTGTCGCCCCCTTCTCCTTGTGCCCTCCATCTTTCCCAACATCAGGGTCTTCTCCAGGGAGTCTTCTCTTCTCATGAGGTGGCCAAAGTACTGGAGCCTCAGCTTCACAATCTGTCCTTCCAGTGAGCACTGAGGGTTGATTTCCTTCAGTATGGAGAGGTTTGATCTTCTTGCAGTCCATGGGACTCTCAAGCACCATAATTCAAAAGCATCAATTCTTCGGCGATCAGCCTTCTTTATGGTCCAGCTCTCACTTCCATACATCACTACTGGGAAAACCTACTTACTTTATCAAACCTTTATTAGGCATTATGGAAATAAAACCTTAAAAGAGAAAATAACATATAAAAGCCTTGAAATATATATAAAAAAGGCAGCAGTTTGCTAAGTACATATATATATATACATATAGAGTCAGTGGTTTTCCTTGTTAACCTGCTCCTTGGAGGACTGCTGCCAAAAACTCGGCTACCCCCGCCGTTACCCTTTGGTCAACGTCGGATAGGTAGAATCCCACACATTCACCTTGCTGCGGTTCCAGACCACCCAAAAGAGGGGACAGCACGCGTTGACGGAGCGTACTGTACAGTGGGCAATGAAGGAGAATATGCTCTACAGTGTCCGGGACATTCATAGAGCATCTGCAGAGTCTCTTGTTTCTAGGAATGTTTTGATATCTTCCCCTGACAAATGCTGAGGGAAAAACATTCAAGCGGGCCAGCATAAAAGCCCTACGTTGGGCTGGGATTATTAGTTTAGTGACGTAATTGGCTCTGCTATCTAAGATATTTAATTCATAGAATATGGGGGAGCAAATTTTGTTTACAGCTGCCATAATATTTTGTCTCTCGACATCCTTTAGTCTAGTTAGGATATTATGGGAAATATATTGCTCATTAGAATTGTACAGGGACTCCAGCTCGACGCCTAAAGATTCAATCTTTTTTTCGAGGTGCTGATACCATCTTGATTTATAGGAGTCTTTGAGCAAATCAGCGAGCAGACTTGATGGAGGGCAGCGGAAGTGGCAGCGTAACCAATACTTTATTGAGGTGGACCATGCCCAATATTCCATTGTGTGTATGCCTATTTCTGCACACATTGTTTCATATTTGATCATAGCTGGGAGTCCAAGAATACGTCTCAGAAAGCTAGAGTGAATCTTTTTTAAATCATTGTTATATGCTTGGACCCATAGCGGGATTCCATAGAATATCTGGGATTGCACTTTTGTTTGAAATATCTGATTTGCCGCAGGAATAAATTGATTACCTTTCTGATAATGAAAACGGGCAACTGCTGATGAGATGCACTTTGCCTGTTTTATGGCATTTGTGCGACGAGTTGCCCACCCTAAATTGCTCTGGAATAAGATTCCCAGATACCTATAGATTTTCACTTGTTGGATTTCTTGCCCTCTTATTTTCCATTTCTCTAATTTCCAACCATTCGAGAAGACCAAAATTTTTGTCTTCTCATAGTTTATAGAGAGTTTGTTACATTCGCAATAGAGGATCAGTGAAGATATAAGACGTTTTAGACCCAAGCTCGTTAAGGATAGTAGGACAGCATCGTCTGCGTATAGTAAGAGAGGAACTGGTTTCTGATTAAGTTTAGGGGCATGTGATTCTATTTTTTGAAGGTAATCTGGCAAGTCTGATAAAAATAAATTAAATAGAAAGGGGGCAAGAATGCACCCTTGTTTTACCCCTTTCGAGATTGGGATGTCTGATGAAAGGTGACCTTTGATGTTAAGTTTGACTTGACAGGTATTGGAAGAGTGTAGATTTTGGATTAGGATCAATAGGCGCTGATCAATTTTTAATTCTGCGAGTTTCCTCCACAACTTTGGGCGGTCAATTGAGTCGAATGCACCACGAAAATCTACAAAAGCAGCGTATATCTTAGATTGCCTTTGGGATCTGTATTTTTCAACCAGATGCATAAGAATAAGACAGTGGTCTAGTGTAGAGCAACCTTTGGAGAAACCTATTTGTTCTTTCCCTGGTAAATTTAGATTTTTCATCCAGGTAAGGAGTTTAGATAAGAGGTGCTTAGCGTAGATTTTCCCTATCACTGATAGAAGGCATATCGGTCTATAATTCCTTGGTTCTTTTGGGTCGCCATTTTTAAAGATTGGAATAATTATTGATCTTAGCCATATCTCAGGTATGATCCCATATTTATCTATAAGCGTAAACAGTTGGGCTAAGGGTTCTGCCCACCAATCTATATAGGTCTTAAATAATTCTATTGGTAGACCGTCTGGCCCAGGAGATTTCCCCGATTTGAAATTTTTAACTATCTCTCTAATTTCCTCTTCCTCTACCCTTGGCCACTCCTGGAGTTTAATAATTTTATTTTTAGTGGTTTCATTTCCTTTAAGTTCACTATGTAGATTGTTAAATACAGATGTAAAGTATTGGGACCATTTGGATTCTGCAATTGGTGGTAGAGTTAGTTGATTTTCGGCTTTCAATCCTCCATACACTAAGTTCCAGAACGCTTTGTTGTTTTTACTCTGAATTGAGTCAAATAATTGTAGCCATTTTTGGGTTGCGTATTTCTGTTTCTTTTCGGCCAGAATGTAATGATATTTTCTTTTTTCATCAAGATAAGAGGGCTCTAGTTTAGTGCGATTATTTTTAAATGTTAGGCGCAGTTTTCTTTTTAGCTGGAAACATTCATCATCAAACCAAGGGCTAGCGGTATGTTTAAGTACCCAAACTTTAGGTGGAGTACTAAGCTCTACAAACATTTGGAAGATTTCATTATAAATTTTCGGAATATCACTGTAGAAATTAGTGATCTTTAAGTTGGATAATACTTGTTTTCTCAAGTTGGCTGTAAGTTTTTGCCCCACTGCTACACTCATTTCCTGGGACCATTTTAATTGGGTCATTTGTTTGTATTGAGAAGGTTCTATGGTATTGTACTTAGTGATTTTGGTTTCGTCCTTTAACTATACGAACCTTTGTTGGCAAGGTGATGTCTCTACTTCTCAAGATGCTGTCTAGGCCTGTCATTGCCCTTCTCCCAAGAAGCAGGCGTCTTTTAATTTCGTGGCTGCTGTCACCATCTGCAGTGATCATTGAGCCCAAGAAAGTAAAATCTCTCACTACCTCCATTTCTTCCCCTTCTATTTGCCAGGAGGTGATGGGACCAGTGGCCATGATCTTCGTTTTTTTGATGTTAAGCTTCAGACCATATTTTGCGCTCTCCTCTTTCACCCTCATTAAAAGGTTCTTTATTTCCTCCTCACTTTCTGCCATCAAGGTTGTGTCATCTGCATATCTGAGGTTGTTGATATTTCTTCCGGCAATCTTAATTCCGGCTAGGGATTCATCCAGCCCGGCCTTTCGCATGATGAATTCTGCATATAAGTTAAATAAGCAGGGAGACAAAATACAGCCTTGTCGTACTCCTTTCCCAATTTTGAACCAATCAGTTGTTCCATATCCAGTTCTAACTGTAGCTTCTTGTCCCACATAGAGATTTCTCAGGAGACAGTAGATAAATAGGGACCACTTACCAGCGGGAACGTAAACGGCGTTCCGTGTGCTGCACTGGCTCGCCAAATGCAGCTTGTCACACTGGCCACGTGACCCGGAAGTGTCTGCGGACAGCGCTGGCTCCCGGCCTCTAGAGTGAGATGAGCGCACAACCCTAGAGTCTGTCAAGACTGGCCTGTACGGGCAGGGGTACCTTTACCTATACTATCCCTTGCTTTTTCTTGTAGGACTAATTGCAGGCATTAACAGTCATCAACAGGTTTACCATACCCATTGAATCAATCACCCATCTCCTACTACCCTTCTGAGAAAAACCCCACCCCACCCTCCCACTATATACAGTGGTACCTCAGGTTACAGATGCTTCAGGTTACAGATGCTTCAGGTTACAGATGCTTCAGGTTACAGACTCCACTAACCCAGAAATAAGAACTTTGCTTCAGGATGAGAACAGAAATCGTGCAGTGGTGGCACAGCGGCAGCGGGAGGCCCCATTAGCTAAAGTGGTGCTTCAGGTTAAGAACAGTTTCAGGTTAAGAACGGACCTCCAGAACTAATTAAGTTATTAACCCAAGGTACTACTGTATAAGGGTCTGGTGACTTCTGTTTCAGTGTATCTAAAGAAGCGTGCATGCACACGAAAGCTTGTACAGTGGTACCTCTGATTAAGAACTTAATTCGTTCTGGAGGTCCATTCTTAACCTACAACTGTTCTTAACCTGAGATACCACTTTAGCTAATGGAGCCTCCCACTACCACTGCACAATTTCTGTTCTCATCCTGAAGCAAAGTTCTTAACCTGAGGTACTATTTCTGGGTTAGTAGAGTCTGTAACCTGAAGCGTCTGTAACCTGAGGTACCACTGTACTCAGAACAAACATAGTTGGTCTGTAAGGTGCCACTGGACAAAAGAAACCAATTGAGTTAGAGCCAAGGACCCTGTCTCTGGATGCAGCTGCTTCATGAGTCATCAAAATGGCCTCTTATAGAAGGTTCCCCACTGTGGGTGGGTGCTTTGGGTACAGAGGAACCTTTCCTTCCTTAGCCAATTTATTTCACATTAGCCAGCAGGGACTGACGATTTCCCCTTGCTCCAGCAATGCCTCTTGAAAGACAACATCCTGACATATGTCATTCCTAATGAGACCTCTAATGAGACATGGGTTGAGGGAGAGAATAGGAGACACATGGCAGCTACTAGTGATGGTGGTGAAACTAAAGTTTTTAAAATAGATACCCCACAAAGCCCAGCCTTGTCCAAGGAAGTCCTTCATCCTCAATGGCTTCTGCCAATTTTCCTCTTCCCCCTGAGATATGGTCAAAAATCCCCCCTCCCTCTGGGATCCTGTTTGTGGGCTGTGCATGAAGTTTTGAAAGGAAGAGGCTTTTTCCTCAACACATTTATACCCTCAAATAAAAGAAGCTTCAGATGGTACAAGATTTGTTTCCTGAAAAATTAATTCAAGAATTAAAATATTGTCTCTATAGAAGTTGGTGATCATATTCATATCACCTTCAAATACATTTGCAATAACTATTATGCAACAGCATCAGTTGTCAGAAAGCTGACTGTAACACATGTCTTAGCATTAACTCATGGTCTGTGGAGACATAACAATGTAAAATCGAATCCCTCCACTCATTTATTACTGACACATATTTTTCTCCTTCTCCCCTTCAAATCACAGTCAAGGCATTACTCTATAAGCTTGAAAATTCAGGAGTGCTAAATGCCCGGGTTCATACCCCCAAAGCATTATTTCTCTGTTTCTTCCAGTGCCCCAAATTTACATGTGATTCTTGAGTATTTGCCAGACCTAAGCTTGGAATAGCTGCCTCCTGGCTTTTTGCAAGCCTGCCCTCTGAGCAATATGCTTTGCTGTCCCTCTGTGACACTGCCAGCTGCCACACATGTCCATTGTGAGTAATTTAATGTTGGTTTATTAAAAAGAAAAGATGACTAGAAGGGACAAAAAGGAGCAATGACTGCACTCTAACTGATCTTGAGTGACACTTGAAGATTCATTAGCCAGGAGCCTGTGAACCAACAGACAATTCAACAAAAATGCAGTATATGCTGACCCAGTCTGCTAAGGTCAGCTGTAGTTGGGTTTTCCCCCTCTCAGAACAAGGCAACAGGTATAGTATCTGCTTTTTAAAAAAACAAAATAAAAAATATGATGCTACAGAACTACTCTGCATAGCTAAATCTCTAGCCGCACCACTCTGGGACAACCTTATCAGAAGTTATCAAAATAACATTAACTGGAAGGTTCCCTCACTACATTTAGGAAACACAAGCATAAACGTATTTCTTAATTTTTATGAGCAGGGAAATGGGTGAGAAGTGCAAGTTCTTAACCTGAGGTACCACTGTACAGACTTCTCAGAGTGTCCCTATTTTCCAGGGATAGTCCCGGATTTACAGAAGCAGACCTGGTTTCTGATTTGACCCCACAATGTCCCACTTTTCCTTAGGATGTCCCTATTTTCATCAGAGAAATCTTGGTGGGTATGTAGTTACGCAACCCCCGAGCCAAGGAGATAAGTAACTATACAACCTTTCAAAGACATCTGAGGGCAGCCCTGTATACAGAAGTTTTATAATGTTTCATGTTCCATTATGTTTTTATGTATATTAGAAGACGCCCAGAGATGATGGTAGTGGTGGTGGTGTTGATTATAGGATGTCCTGATTTTCATCAGAGAAATGTTGGAAGGTATAAAAGGTAAAGGGACCCCTGACCATTAGGTCCAGTCGTGACCGACTCTGGGGTTGCGGCGCTCATCTCGCTTTATTGGCCGAGGGAGCTGGCGTACAGCTTCCAGGTCATGTGGCCAGCATGACTAAGCCGCTTCTGGCGAACCAGAGCAGCGCACGGAAACGCCGTTTACCTTCCCGCCAGAGCGGTACCTATTTATCTACTTGCACTTTGACGTGCTTTCGAACTGCTAGGTTGGCAGGAGCAGGGACTGAGCAACGGGAGCTCACCCCGTCGCAGGGATTCGAACTGCCGACCTTCTGATCGGCAAGTCCTAGGCTCTGTGGTTTAACCCACAGCGCCACCCGCGTCCCTGTTGGAAGGTATGCATATGGCTAAATTCAAGTGAAGCAAATTACTTAATGGCTCAGTTTCAGAAGTTTGGCAAGGCAGACTCATGCCTTGCAACTTTTCCGAAAAATAGAAATGGGGGGCAGGGCTTTAGTTGGGGCAAGGTTTTCCACAGTGCCCCAAGCCTTTTCCTTAGAAGAGGCCTATGTCAGATGGGATCGTGACACACACTTTGTTCACCAGCCGCACAAACCCTGACATACTTACACTAACAAACAGCTTCAGGGCAAATAAGATTCACACTGCATGAAGAAACAGAACCCGTAAAAGGGGGACCTGAGTTGCTTTCAAGGCTGCAGCGTATTCTTAAGTCAGTCCTGCAATATGGTTGCAAACATTATGCCTTTCAATGCAAATAAGATAAAAAGCCGAAAAGCACACAGACAGACCCATGGAGCCACCTCGGATGTTTTAAATGCACAACTGTAAATGTAAAGTGTGAATGTGACAAACAGTGTTTGAAAACACATGTAAGAATGGTACAATAGAAGCCTGTGATTGGCTGAGGCTCCCTGGAGGGTGTTTGCTTGTTGGGAAAACTGGATAATGTTTCAAGAGGGTCTTCTGTACAACACCAGATATGTCATTGGCATAACTTCATTAGCTTACATGCTGTCTACTTTCTCTGCCAACCAAAGTAAGGATCCACCCTCACCTCTCACAATTTTTAATCTTAAAAAAAAACACCCCTGCAGATTCCTTTTTATATCATCAGATGCCTACGTCTGCCGCTGTTACTTAAAGGAAGTTGTAATCCATACTGTATTTTATCTGCAAATTGTCAAAGTATATGAATAGCAGCGTGGATACTAAGAGATGAATGTCAAATTATCCTGAAGATTAAAGTTCTTCCTTTCCTAGGACAGATTCTCTCAATACAGTGGTACCTCGGGTTACAGACGCTTCAGGTTACAGACTCCGCTAACCCAGAAATAGTACCTCAGCTTAAGAACTTTGCTTCAGGATGAGAACAGAAATTGCACAGTAGCAGCGGGAGGCCCCATTAGCTAAAGTGGTACCTCAGCTTAAGAACAGTTTCAGGTTAAGAACGGACCTCCAGAACGAATTAAGTTCTTAACCTGAGGTACCACTGTACATTTACCCATGAAAGCTGACCAAACCCAGTATTTTTAAAAATAAAATAAAATAAGAAAACATAAAACTATTGGATCTAAAAGGTTCTCCTCCATAAACAGAAAACATTTCCACTCATACAAGGCATGGGTCCCAGTTTTATTCCTGCTGAAGGTTGTAGAGCAGCACAGGTCAGCAAAAAACTGGTGTCTCCCCACCTCAGATTGGACTACATCTCCCACCATCACTAACCATTACCCATGCTGGTCAGGGCTGATGGGAGTTAGAGTCCAGGAACATCTGGAGGGCCACAAGTCGCTCAGCCCTGGCTTACCACTCAGTGCAATGGCAACTTCAAGTCCTGGCCATTAGTTGCTGCTCTGTGAGGTCTATGCTATTTCCCTGGAGGAATGAGTGATTTATCTTATGCAACAGTTGATATTAGCACACGCAATGGGGGAAAAAAATGAAATCAAAGTAAATTTAACTCCCATTCACTTTTGAATCATCTCATTTACACATTATTTTTTATAATGCAAAATGGCAGCTCAGCCTTCAGTGCTCAGCATCTTCGTAAATCCAGAATAAGGTGAAAGAAAGGAAAAGAGAAAAATAGCCATGCAGACCTACAGCGGTATATTCCAGACCCCCCCCCCCCCAAAAAAGGGCCTCTATGACAGCATATATCCAACAGGAAAAAGCAATGCTGTTACATTGTCTCTTATAACTATGGATCTATTAAAAACAACCATGAACTGGAATGTCCAAGCCTCAGATGATGGTCTGGGGGAAACGTTTTGTTTGAGGACCTTCACAATGACAAACATTCTTGCCTGAAAAACCATTGCTCACCATCACTGATCATCCCTGGAATGCACAGCCACAAAAGTAAGGTCCATGCATTGTCCGCAGAAGACAACAATGAGACTCCAGGATGTGTCTGGTAGATATGTGGGGTGAGGAGCAGGTCTTAGCAAGTAGAAGTGTGTTCCCTAGAGGTATTATGGAAACTACTCAGCTAAAAAGACAACCCACACTGGGCTGGAATCAGACAATAATGTGCGTACTTTAGGATGACATTCCTTGCACATTCCCTAGCTAATGCCCCTTGTGGTTACCGAGAGCCTCCAATCCGCTTTAAGTGACCACACTCCCGTTCCTCATTCTTTCCGTCTTCCTCCCTCTTTCTGAACGGTGGTTGTATGACTTCTGAATGATGCATGGAAGCAAGGAATTAATGTTTGGGAGTAGGACAAGATTCTTGAAACACTGTGTGCTGGGGAAGTCATTAGTGCTAACTGCCCATGTTAGACATTTGCCTTATTAGAGAGTCATTAAACGCCCAACGCCAGGTTGCTTTACCTATCCTTGGTAAAGTGTTAGATTGCTTCAACATTGTTATACCATGAGAGACAAGCTGCCCTGCTGATGACAGTGAAAGCAGGGTGCACGGAAACTCACATTTTTCTAACCATATCCCATGGTCAAAGCAGCCATCAACAAAGAAAAAGAAAAATGCTTCTCAAATTAAAACCATGCTGCTAATAGAACTGTCAGAATTGTATGAGGAAAGAACTGGGAAAAAGGTGGGAGAACTGTAATTTGAGAGTGCTGCAGACCTTAAAATACAAATTGTAGAAACAATGTCAGAAAGGGCAAGAATAAGTTGAGGCTAGAAATGATGTCTCATCCCAGGGATGTTAGACTATGACCTTGGAGACCAGAGTTCAAATCCTGACTCAACCATGAAGCTCACTGGGTGACATTGGGGGTTGTCACTGTCTTTCAGCCCAACCTACCTCACAGGGTTGTTGTGAGAAAGAAATGGCGAGGAGAACAATGTATATCACCTTGAGCTCCTTGAAAGAAAAAAGTGGTATATAAATGAAGCAAACAAGCAATAAGACTGAACTCCAGTGATGTGAAATTCTTAGCACTCCATGAGCACATGCTGATTGACTTTTCGTTAGGACACTACAATGACATTTTCAAGGACTTTTTAATATGGGGAAAATATATTTGTTATATGAAATACTTGATCTCAAATTGTGCTATAAAGAGTGTCTCCAGAGATAGCTTCCCGAGTATTAATACCAATTAATACAGTAGGAGTACAATATGGGTATGTCTTTAAGTTAACATCTTACATTAAAAACCTGACAGTACCAAACTATCGAAGGCTTTTCACCAAAGCCAGACTAAATGTTTTCCTTCCGCAGTGTTGGATGGCAGGTTGAGAGGAGTTCCCTACCAGGACAGACTTTGCTCGTGTGCTCAAGACATCGATTCCATAAAACGTATTTTGTTTCATTGTGCAAAATATGAGCAAGCCAGGGCTGAACTGATACTACCCTTGCTGGTACCTTTCCCGGGAAAATCAGAAGCTCACTATGTCAGGTTCCTACTGGAAGACCGGACAAATGCTAGAACATTGGCAGTGGCAAAGTTTTTATCGGTGGTTGCAAGAACAAATGATCCCTATATTCTGAACAAAATGCTTGTTTAACCTGGAGGTAGGCTGTATGAATTGTGTATTGCTTTGTAATGATTTGTTGGGTGTCTGGATGATGGATGATAAAGATTGATGATGATGATAATATTAATACCAAAGTTTTATGAACAAACCTTCAATGCAGAGATGCCTCTCTTACATGACAGAGATGTGTCAACAACGCCACGCTCTGTTACCAGTCTTAAGACCCATCACTATTGCCCACCATGAATGGAGATCATGCTCTAGAACAGGGCTGGGGAACATTTTTCAATCTGAGGACAACAGAGGCAACCTTCTGAGGTTGGTGGAGTCAGAGGAGAAAGTGGGTGGAGCAATGGAAGTGCCTCTTCCTTCATATTCCAGCAATGCAGTCAGAGGGTGACACTGAGGCAATCAATAGACTATTACTTTTCACAGAGATGCTCCAGGACTGTCAAGTGTACTTGATAGTACAGAGCACATCCAAAGAGGAGTGTGACCTGGGGAGATTTGGCCTAGGCCTGAGGTCTTCTTCTAGAACATCAAGCACTCATCTTGCAGAGAGAAATTGTATTGCCACAAGCATGATGTATTCAGGAGAACTTGGCCAGCATTATAAATCTTCTCTTCGAGGATTCCTGATAAGCTGCAAAGGAAACCAAGCATCCCCCCAGAAAACCATTGTCTCAAAGCCATCATTGTTACGTATCCTCCATTTTAATCACCAATGAAGAAGCACACAGTGGAACATGCTACAAATGTATTAAACCATCTCAAAACATGTCACTATTTTTGAAGTAGTCTTCATACTTTGAAAGGTCATGCAACAGCTTTCCTGGAACACTGGGATTCATGAGCAGACCAAACCCTGAAAGGCAAATTCTGGATGCCTTAAAAGGCTTTGCTGAGGTAGGTTTGCAGAGAAATTCCAGCTAAATTTTTTTGAAAACGATAACCAGATTACGTTATAGCATAATGAAATGTGCCGATTCACTTGCTCAGTAAAGAAAGCAATAAAAGTACAATGCGCGCCATAACATTTCAATTTGTGGTTCTTATTAAAATAAAGGCTGGATGGGGGGAGGGAGTGGAGGAAAGGGAGAATAAAGTCTAGGTTGGCGATGTAATTCTCAGAGTAGCATCAATAAATATTTTCTTTTACAGAAGTTATACCCCTGCCTCCATCACAAGATTCCTGGAAAAAAGTAGGGCTGGAAATAACATTGATGCTTTGTGCTTACATCCAGCTGAGAACAAAGACAAACAGATTTTTAAAAAAATTTTAAAGCAGCTTTGGAAAATATGTCTTGCAGATATCAACTGATTTATGTAACAGAGAGTATCTCAATTGCTAGGAGAAAAAAGTCGCTTTTATAAAAACCAGCATGATGTTTATAATATATAATGTGAATACACAGGGAGGTAATTTTGATTTGCATCATGGAAGAGTCCTTTGTGTTTCCCCCCCTGTGAAGTGAAATACAATGGCCTATTTCTACTAGTGAAATAATTGCTGAGGACTCAATCTAATGCTATTCCACCCAGATCTGATCATTCAGCCTTACTTTTTTCATAGAAAAAAGGTTTTATTTCTTTGCCAGATGGACAAGCATTCAAAAACAACTCCTTCTCTTAACCATTTGGGATGCCACTACACTGAAATTCCCACTGCTTTCAATTGCTGTCACCTAGAAATTAACCTTATGAGTTTTAGGATGCTGGAATCTTCGATGAAGTTGGAAGTGACAGAACCACAACCGTTTTAGACTTGAGAGGTGTGTGGCTGTTTCAGCTATTTGCACCTCCAGATGGTGGAGATGTTAGGTGCCATCTTTACTTGCTGGCAAGTGACCAATAAAAGGAAAAGGTAAAGGTACCCCTGCCTGTACAGGCCAATCGTGTCCGACTCTAGGGTTGTGCACCCATCTCACTTAAGAGGCTGGGGGCCAGCACTGTCCGAAGACACTTCCGGGTCATGTGGCCAGTGTGACGAAGCTGCTCTGGTGAGACAGCACCAGCACAGCACACGGAAACGCCATTTATCTTCCCGCTATAAAGCAGTACCTATTTATCTACTTGCACTTAGGGGTGCTTTCAAACTGCTAGGTGGGCAGGAGCTGGGACCGAAAGACGGGAGCTCACCCCGCCACGGGGATTCGAACCGCCGACCATGCGATCGGCAAGTCCTAGGCACTGAGGTTTTACCCACAGCGCCACCCACGTGATCAATAGCCAAGTGCAAAAGGCGCCTGGCGCCTGGCTAATTTTGAACACTGTCTGCAGCATGACTAAAGGTTTGGAATATGCTCCCAGATGGCAGAAAGAATTGGTTGAGACTCAAAGAAAAATTCCCAAGGAACCATAGAGGTAGATAGGAGACATTTTCAGCTAACATGTTGGAAAGGGAGGGGGCATAAGATAGCAGAGAGAAGCAAAGGGGGACCCATTGCCACAACCCTTTCCCTCACCAGTGCTCTGACATGATGACTACAGACTAAGGTAGGCTTCCTCGACCGTCCCGATGTTTTGAGACTACAATTCCCAGCATCGCTGACCACAGGTCCTGCTAGCTAGGGATCATGGGAGTTGTAGGCCAAAAACATCTGGGGGGGTGAGGTTGAGAAAGCCTGGACTAAGGGATGTACCAATATTTTTCCCCTGATCAAGATGTCCCAGATAAGTGAAGAACTGTGGAAATACGATAATGTATTGAAACACACAGAAGTCCTCACTGTGTGCTCTAACCCTTCTGCAGTATGTACAAGGGTTTCCATTTCTCTCCCCCATCCCCCGACAAATCCACTATCTATTAAGATTACTTCTCACACAGCTGAAAAGAAGTTAGTTCTTGTAGGGTAACAATATAAATAATATATTAGAAATACAACTTGAATAATAATGATAACTCATTGTCTTTGCGCACAGCCTATAATGCTCGGAGCAACAACATGGATTTCTTCCCTGGGCCACATAAATATGAATAACACATTTCGGAGCTAGATCATACGCCCAGCTACAAAAGAGAGTAGCTGGGGACTGGACACATATTTATATTTCTCTCCAGAGGGCTTTTGAAAACTCATAACTCTATTAAACAATTTCTCCCAGAATTCGGCAGATGTTTATTTCCTGAAATATACTGCAGGAGTGCAAGGAATCTAATGGCCCAAGACTCCCACATGCTGGTTAAAAAAAATGGGAGAGTTCACATTAAAAGGCAGAGTGGTAAAATGGCTAAGCCATCTTCTGACCTTTTATAATAACACTGATCCTGGGCAACTTTTCTTCTTCATTCCAACGGCTGGGATCTCTGCCTCAGCGCACAATGCAGTGGTATAGGGAAGGGAAAGTTAGAATCTGCTTAGAGCACATGAGCCAAAAAAAGGAGAAACCTGCAGTGAGACGAATGGGAAAAACAAAACAGGAAATGACCAAAATCATGCCTTCTCTGGCCCCATCATCTCTCACTATCATTGCCACTCAAGACAAGGTCTTTAAAGTTCTGAAGACTGCACAGCTCATGGGTGGCAGAGCGATGGTTCTGGACTGCAACCCCCTTTAACCTTGATGATTAGACCATGCAATGGACCACTGGCCCATTTTCATACCAAACAGTGGTCATACAACAACAACATCCTTGCATTTAAAGTTTACCCCAAAAAATCCAGTTGCAAAAAATGTGGCGAGGATGATTCTCAATTGGGATCTAAAAAGTTTGTTATGGTACCAGGAGGAGAACTGGGTAAATGTTATAGACAAAATCCCATTAGTTTGGGCTTCTGACCAAAAGCCTGGTTATAAGATTACAGGAGAGATAGGGGTACGCACAGTCTGAACAGGTCGAGCCTTAGGCTCCAGCATAAAGGCGGTGCCTTTTATCCAATAAATGTACAGCTGAAGAGGCCATGGATTGCATTCAACTAAGGTTTACTTGAAACAGACCCATAAAGGTCCTAAGTTAGTCCTAATATTGGTGGGCCAGGTAAGCCCCACCCTGCATAATCGATCACATGACATGGTGCACACACATCATTTGAATGGCAATGCCCATCATCTTTGGGGGCACCCAGCCACCTGAAATATTTTTGGAGGGAGGCCAAAGACCCCTCAGCCCCTAAGGGTTGGCTCATATGTTCCTGAATATGACTTACAACCCTGTAAGTTCTCTCACCTATTCAGCTTTCCACACAGATGAGCATCATTTTAGAGATGTACAGGACCCTGTAGAGAAAACTCCATAAATGTTATTGAAATTGATTATTTCCTTAGGATATGTTTTGCCAAAGCTTCCAGATGAACCATATCACACTGCCCACTCAACAGACTGTTCTAGATAACTCAAGCAATCATCCCACTGATCTAAATTCTCCTGGAACGTTTTTAAAAAGCAACAAATGCAAGTTAAAGACAAGCCATGGAGTCAAATTATCACTCAGATAGACAGCTCACCAGCTCAGCTTGGGCTAGTCACTCACACTCAATTTACTTTGAAGTGGTTCCCCCCACCCTGTTTTCATTATGTATTTTATGTTTTAAATCTTGTGTTTTGATGCTGTGAACCACCCTGAGACCTATGAATGAAGGGTGGTGTACAAATTCGATAAATAAAATGGGGATGCCTCCATTTTTCACCCTGAGCTCCTTGGAGGAAGGTTGAGGTATATATTTGATGAATAAATAAAAAGAAACTCAGTTTGTCACTGTTACGCTTCCATAATACTGGCGCATTTGTTAGGCAAAGGAAAATTCATCTGATTAGGCTGTTTCACCACTATATCCCCAGTTGGTAAGGAAAGAATTAGCCTCCAATTGTACTTATAAGTTTGGCTGACAGAAATTCTGCATTTCTCTACAAACACATCATAAGTAATCATGAGCCTCTGAACAAAAGCCCCAGACACAACCGTCATAAGCATTCTGCCTGTACTTCTAAAAATTAAATCATAGCACTGCATCTTATACACATCTCCATTATTAAAGAAATGTGGAAGTTCAGAGAAAAATCACACAAGTCCCTGTTTAGAAGATATGGCAGCATCAAGTACTGAAACAGATTCCAGTCACATTCAGTTTGACAGAGAAAACTCAATTCCACTCTAGACTGCTAACAGAAGTCTATGAAATAGTATTGGACTCAAACATTCTTTCAACTTGCAGTTAATTCTACGAAACAGAACAGCAAAATAGGTTTCGGAGATAGTCAAGGTAGTGCTCTCGAGAATGTTGTTAGACTATAATTGGCATGAGCCCCAGCTAGTAGAGGCAATGGTCAATGATGACACAGGTTGAGTCCAACATCATCAATATGGAGGACACCGTATTAGCTACTCCTGTATAGAACAGAGCTCACTCCCCAACAGTCATTGCTTAGAAATAGCAGCCTTAGCTTAACCACTTTTACTCAGAAGGAAGGACCTCCAAGCCCATTGGAACTTAATTTTCAACTAAATATGCAGATGACTTTTTATTAAGTCACTTATCATCATATACATACACAACATCTTCATTTCCCACCCCTCCATAACCCATCAATTGCTTCCATTCTTCCTTAAAAAGTTTGTCATTATGTCCTCTTAGTTTAGCAGTCAATTTTGCAACTTCTACATAGTCCATCAGTTTTATAAGCCATTCATCCTTGGTTGGTAATCCTCCTCCTTTTGACTTCTGTGCATATAAAGTTCTAGCTGCTGTTGTCACATAAATATATTAGTCAGCTTTCTTGGGACCTCTGTTCCCATTATTCCTAGTAAAAAAAGGGTTTTGGGTTTTGTAGGGGTTGTCAGCTTAAACATCCTTTTCAATTCATTACAGATCATTTCCCAAAAACCCTTCACCTGCACATGTAAAAGAGATGTATAATCGTGTGCCATCAACATATTGCTGACAACATACTCCAAAACTTTGGGTGACCCCACTCAGCAGTTTCTTGTAGACGTTAAACAGCATGGGGGATAAAATGAAACCCTGAGGAACCCCATACTGAAAGCTCCACAGGGCCAAAGAGCACTGCCCAAGCATCACCCCTTGGAAATGACCATCCAAGTAGGACTGGAAGCATTGCAAATCAGTACCACCTAACTTGGACAGCTCCAGAAGGATACCAAAAGCTGTTGAGAGGTTGAGTAGAATCAGCAAAAACATATTTCCAGAGACAAAAGCAGGGCAACCAAAGCAGTTTCTGTGCCCAAACTGGGCAAAACAGTTTCCTCCAAGAATGTCTGGATCTGGGCCATGATCACCTGCTCAAGAACCTTCCCCAAGAAAGTGAGATTGGCAACTATCTGGTAATTACTTAGATTTTTCTGAATCGAGAGAGTTTCTTCAAGCAGGCAGGACCTCCACTTCTCACAGAGAGGCAGTAAATCTCCTTCCTGGTCCAGCCAGCTGTCCCTTCCCTTCCATTTTTTATCAGCCAAGATGGGCAAGGGCACAAGTGGTCACCCTGACCAATCCAAGCACCTTTCTACATCCTCGAGCCTTACTAACTGAAACACATCCAACGTAACACGGCTAGACACCTCTCGAGATTCATTTGCTATAACACTGGAGTCAAGGTCCCACTGGATGCAAGCAATTTTATCCTCAAAATGGAATCTCAGAAGTTATCTCCCCACCTTCCTATATCAGGGGCCTGAACTGGCTCTCTTCTTTTTGTTTATGGAAGAGACGCTTCAGAACCGATCCCATGTCAAATAATCACATTACATTTTATTGTTATTGATACTCTTAACATACATATTCATATGCACTTAATTTTAACAGAAAGAGCACTACTCTGGTAAACCCTACTCTAAGGCAAGGGCCAACACAGAATTGCCCTCTCCTAGCAAAAATTGTACACGCAAGCATTACAATGAAATAGCCTGGAGTCCATCAATTAAAAAATTGAAATTCCTCAGCAAAGCAGACAGACATCAGATTCAAGGTTCAAAGTGAATTCAAGATTAGCTTCTCATCAGACACATACCTCTGAGAAGTTTGATTGCAAATAATCATCACAGGTATTATTTTATGGCTGTTTTCTGTGGAAAGGAGGGGGAGGGAAGAATACCAGGAACAAAACAAAATACTTGGCTTGCCTCCTTCCAACAGAAAGTGGGTCACTGAAATGTCACTCAAACATGCCAAGAACAGTTTCCATTTGCATGGCAGAATCCACAAATCAAGCTGGAACTAAGCTAGTTAAGTTTTGAGGAGGGAGGGAGAAGTGGGTTGTGATTCACTCTGTGCATCTACTCTTTATGTGTTAATTTGTGGGAAGCCATGGTGATTAGGCACCACAAGAAAACATAATAAATGAGGAAACTTTGCAATACAGGTGATCATTTAATACTTCTCATTACCATCAAGTTATAGTTTGTTATCTGATAGATAGAAAGCATTCTTCCTTAGAAAACATATCTAGAAAAGCAGGGGGTGTTTTTGTTCTTTAAGGGGGAAGAATAGGTTGAATAACAAACCCAATTAAATTCATTTTACACCAACCATCAGACCAACTCTTCAAAGAACTGTAAATGGATCTAACCCAGAAGGGGTTTTAATTGTATCTTCCATTTGCACAAAGCATTGTTTTCCCTCTTAAACCAGGACTTGCAGATTTAAAAGGTATGAAACATAGAAATGTTTCTGTTGATAGAACGGGAAGGAATGCATTTGCTGGTCTGAAGTCCATCAACCTCAGCATGGCTGATTCTCAGCTTGGTGTAAGAGAAGAAACCACAGAATGTCAATGACTCAGTGTAAAAGCATTAATTGAAAAAAATACATCTTACAAGT